>NC_084651.1:11411701-11718701 GCF_019802595.1 Syngnathoides biaculeatus
GCTGTGGCGACCCCTAACGGGACAAGCCGAAAGGAAAAGAAGAAGAAGAAGAAGATTCAATGAGTGAGGGATGACTGTTACATCCAATGGCACAATTCACATATGTACTTGAAAAAAAATGAGAAGCCACTGGTTTCTTTTAGGCAGCATTCGGAACCTTCTCTCACAACAACCACTGCTCCGCCACACTCTCTTTTTCCTACTTTACCTTACACCCTCCCCGCTCCTAAAGATGTACACTCATAATTGCAAATGTATGCAAATGTACGCAGCACATCAATGTGTTTTATAACGACAGCGTCCACAACCGCTGCTTTAGTTAGCGACACAGTCTGGGCAATGTAGAGCAAAGATGAGCTAGACATGCTCCTTATGTTTAGTTTCGATATGAATGGAGAAAGTTAAAAAGAAATGCTGTTGTTTTAAGATGCAATGACCGTATGTAGTATGTGAATAGTATAATAGTATGTGACAGTATGTGAATAATCGAAGAAAAAGTGGTTAATCTGGACGAGATTTTCTCTTTTCTTAGTGGGAAAGGTCTGGTCTGAAGCCAAGGTAGAAAGTCCAGGAGGAGATGGTGTGTAGTTTTTTGGTTTAACTTCTTACTATTCCAATTGAACAAGGCTATGGATGAACTTAAGGAAGCTCATGCAGTAAATTCAACATAGTTACGTAGCGCCAATATGCCACTCGAAGGAACCAAAGCACTGTTGCTATTCTCAACATGGCTATGGTCTGAGCACGTAAACAGTAAATATGTGAGTTTTTCAGAACGTTTTCTTTTTTGTCTACTTGGAAATAATGGAAATACAATTAGCCCATTCAAGGGTCAAATCATCATCATGATAAAAAAAACAAAAAACAAAGGCATCACATCTTTTTGAGAATGCGTCATAAAAGAAGACAAGAATAAAGCAAAACACACTGATGTTATCGATCCTGTCATGCTTGCTCAAGTGATGTTGAATGAGGTCTGTGCTGCCATCCACTGTGTCAAGATATATAGTAACTACTGTAAGCAGTGAAAAGAGTATTACTATATGCATCATGTGACTGCATTTTTTCAGAATGTAATCCATCCGTTTTTATTAGCCATTTATCCTCAAAAGGGTCGCAGGAATGCTGAAGCCTATCCCAGCAGTCAACAGGCAGGAGGCCGGTACATCCTGAACTGGCTGCTAGACAATCGCAGGGCACATCGAGACAAACAGTCGCACTCAGAATCACACCTAAGGGCAATTTAGAATGTCCAATGAATATTGCATGTTTTGAGGAGTGCCCGGAGAAAACCCACACAGGCACGGGCAGAACATGGAAACTCCACACAGGGAGCTCCGGGATCGAAACCGGGTCCTCAGAACTGTGAGGGCAACGCTTTATAGCTGCGCTACTGTGCCGCCTCAGAATGTAATATTGTAATAAGAAAATGTCTGCTTTCTTTTCAGTTGAATATGCCACAGGCCAACTGGGATAAAAATGGCACCCAAGCCTAATTTTGGACACCCCTGTCATGAACAAAAAATCTGCTTGTTATTGGATGGATGGTTACAAGAGATACATCCCCCTTCTGGTTATTTTTCAAGACCATTTTGGAGAAAGTGTTGGACCATGTTGTGTCCTGACGCATGAAGGTGAAGATGTAGTTGTTTGATTTAACGTTCGCCATGTGTGAAAGTCTTGGCCAACGAGGCCAAAGTCTCGACGGGATCTTCAAAAACATTCTCCGAGTGATGTGGGCGGCGCGGATGAGTGAAGTCGATGGTGGAAGCGGATACATCAAAAAGTGGTATTGTGAGAAAAGACACCTCTTCGCCAGCAGTGCTTTATGATGGGTTTGGCTTTTTTGGCGGGAACTTGTTTGACAGCATTTCTTAATGGCGGTCTAAACACAACACTGTTGCAACAGTGTTTTTTTTGGGGTTTTTTTAGGTGTGGTATATGCATGTGTGTCACACAACTTAAAATGTTATAGCTGGGAACAATGCTAACTAAGGCTAATACAGTAATTGGTACATTATACATTTGAAATAAGAATGACATTAATTGCTCACTCTACATCTTTTCTGCGCGCCGCACAATTGGAAAACCAAAATTCCAAATTCTCGTACCCACCTTGGTCAAGTTCCGAGTTGTTTTCATTTCAGAACTATTCCAACCATAGGCAAGGCAAGTTTATTTACGTAGCACAATTAAACAAGGTCATTCAAAGTGCTTTACAAAGACATCAAAACATTACTATCAGCATGATTTAAGATTAAAATGAAAAAGAACAAATCGATAAAACTATTATTATTAAAAATCATTAGTTCAAATATGATTCAGTTTGGAACAGTCATGTCTTCAACCTGGATTTAAATACATTAAATGTTTGAGCTGATCTGACGACTTCTGGGAGTTTTTTCCAGACTTGTGGTGCAGAAAAGCTTCTCCATGTCTGGCTCTGACTCTGGGAACTGATTTAAAAAAAAAAAAAGATCCGGATGACCTGAGGGGTCTGGAGGGTGCATACTGGGACAAGGGGTCACTGATGTATTTTTTCTTAGACCATTCAGAGCTTTATAGACCAGCATCAGAACTTTGAAGTCTATCCTCTCATGGACAGGCAGCCAGTGTAAAGACCTCAGAGCTGGACTGATGTGGTCCATTTTTTTTTGGTCTTAGTGAGAACTCGAGCAGCAGAGTCCTGAATGAGCTGCAGTTGTCTAATGGATTTTTTTTAAAGGTAGACCTGGAAAGATGCCATTACAATAATCAAGACTACTAAAAATTAAAGTATGGACTAGTTTTTCCAGGTCCATATTGAGACGTTACCATGATGTTGCATATGTGCCTTGTGACTGTAATTCTTAATTATCAGTAAAAAAATTATTTTAATGGCATGAATTTTTATATGATGTTTTTTTTTTGCAATACCTGTTGTGCAAACATCTACTATAGTACACTGATGCAGAAGCTCGACCAAGGATGAACGATTAAGACAGGAGGTGTAAATATGAATTATTCCAGTAGTTACAGTACATTGACTCACATGTAAAACTAAATAATAAAGCAACCTTATGTAAGATTATCAACCAATGTCATGAAATCCTTCCTTCACAAACTCTTCATTTACAAATGTTATGAATATTCATTTGTGCAAAGCTTTGGTGTTTTTAGTTGGTTTTATAAATGCTCAAAAACAAATTTAGTGGTGCCTTAAGACTTTTGCACACAACTCTACATCTTTGTATTTGTTATTGCACAGCTAAAAAAAAAAAAAAAAGTAAAATAAAAGACCACTGGAGAAATATGGAAGCATTAATATTTCGTAGCTCTATATATAATGATGAAGTAAAGGAAGCACTGAAGCAATACTACAACAAAAGTGGCATCCCCCCACCCCCCCCTCCATTCTGACACACTCCAGAGATTCCTGGTCGGACCCTTGTGCTAAAAGCAGCAATACTGTCTATAACACTTATTGTATGTAATTTATGACGACTATATTTATCATGCTGATATAAACTATTCATCCATTACCAGCCCGCACATTACTTCAGCAATTCATTCATGTCAGCAGAGCAAACAATTACCTCCACTCCGAAACTGCCGAAGCCCGCATAACCCCCTCCCGCTCCCCGGCGCCCCCGCCGCATCACCGCTGCCCTTGTGACTTCCAATAGAGACATCTCCCAGGAAATAAGAGGAAAGCGGGACATTTTTCAGCTCATCCAAATGTGGTAAGTTATGATGCGGTGATGTATCAAACATTGATCTGAGACATTTGAGCCAGCCGGCCGTATTAAGAAGGGAGCACGGCAGACTAATGGGCCTGACTGCCAGACAAATTGGACCAGGCGTCCCAGCGACACGGCCCCGGGAAATATGGGCCTCCGTCATCATTTTTATTGCTCTAATGCATTTCAGTGTTAACTGAGGAATTGAGTCTCGAATTACCTACATTCCACTTGTTTTCTTTTGCAACACAGAAGGTAGCCCGACATTATTATAAAATAAACATATTGCCGAACATCCGGATGTGCTTGATTCTGCTCAAGTGGCTGGGGATCGTTATTATTTTTTTTTTTAAATGCAGCCAATCTCCATAACTGAGCATTTTCAGCTTTCTGTCCTCACGCTGTTCTGTATAAACAGAAACGACATGAATGGCCAAGTAGGAGTAATTTTCCAGCTTCTGAGGTAGCATCAGAACCATAGCCGAGGCGTGAAGTCTGACAATCCCCCATGTCCTGTTTTTGCTGTCGACAAGCATTTTAAACACCCCATCAGACTCTGGTCCCATAACACATGTAATTATCTGAACACGAGTGTGTACAATTGTAGTAATATCATCTGTGGAATGCAATGCGCAAAAAAAATGTACAGATGAACACCTATACATTGAAGATAGGGCGCATATCACACTTTTCAATGTAACACGAGCAAGTTCTAGGAAGCTCTGGAGGTTTAATCCAAAGGACCTTTCCGACCTGTCAATAGCCGCATTGTCTTAACCTCTGGCTTGACACGCCCCTCTCGTGGTATTGTCCCACAAGCAATGCTGGTTGTCAGTACCGTCCGCTTGGAAAAGTTAATGTCACAAAGAAAATGGTCCTCAGATGCGCTTGGGGATCGTGAAAGTCTGATGAAAGATATCCGGCTAGATTAGAAGGGGCCCGGTTGATTCATTTTCCAAAATCTAAAACACAGTTGACGAAGTGTCTATGATGGATTAAGGCTTGTGGTAGAGTGCACGTACAACTAAATGTGGACAATATCAACAAGCACAAGGCTGTATGTTTGAAGGTAAGTGAGGGAGAAATATCTTCTCTGAGTTTGACTGACTTATTATCAGAGCTTTGTGCATTGCAGGAGAACGACTTTCACTTTGTTAGCGTATCACTGGCCTGCTGAATGAAGTGTATCATGTTTTATGCCGAAAAGTCGGGTTAGTGATACGTAAATGCTCTATGTCATGCAAGAGAAATCTCTATTTGCCTATTTGTATCACATGAGACCTTTAAGACAGAGCACTGGGTGCCATTACAAGCGAAGTTAAATGAATACACCCACTCACTTATAAAGGCTACAATGATATTACTTGTGATCTTTCCAAGTAAAAAGTACTCACCCTTCTTTACAAGCGCAGTACAATTTCACGATTTGACCCTATTGGATTTCAATATGAAGTTTGTGAGGCATCAAACTTTTTTTGCATCGATCGCCAACGTTTCGCTGTAACTCTGACATTGCGTCCCGCTCCATCCAAAATCTTAATTCCATGTACATATCCTTGGATGAAATAGTTTAATCCTCTCTGTAGAACTCTCTTGGACATATTTGGCAAAAAATATAAAAAAATATTATCTAGAATACGCGATAGAGAATCGACTTTAAACATGTTCTGTTCAATCGCAAATTTTGTAAGCTTATGGGATATAGCTAAGGGGGCGGAGCTTATGATCACCATCGGAAAGGTCCATTCTAAGAATGTGTAATAACACAAGCTTCTAAAAGTATATATTAATAATGTTATTAGCATTGCATTTTCAATTACAACTGTTGGTTTACACTTTGACTCTATCTCACTACGGCCACGTGAAGAAAATGTTGGGTCCATGGTTCATGATTTGTCGAGGGTATGATGCGAACTAGATCACGTGGTGCTCTAAGAATGTGTTGGCACCACATGCCTGATGGTTTTCGTCTTATTTTGTATTTGAATGAATATTTACTGTAATTACATTCAGAGGTGACTACTGCCTTGGCATGAGTTTGGAACAGACTACAGCACGTTCCAATTTATGTACAAATTTGGGTTGTCAGAACTTCAACATAAACTCAGTAAGACTTAAATTACTAGCATTCCCTAATTGGGATTTATTTATTCTTGTTGTAAGAAAGAGCATTTGTAAAACAAGATGAAGATATCTCAATGCTAACTTCCTTAGCAAATGATTAGCATTGGATTCTCAATTCATTGGCTATGATTTGCATTGTGAGAACGTTTCACTTTCAGTTCTTGAGGACCAAAGCATTAACCCTTGTGAATGTGAAAACAGATGATTGTGCAATGCAAAATGGGATGTATTCGACTTTCTATTGACCATTGCTGGTCGTTACCTCTCAAGATTCATTGTAGGATACTCTGAGGGATTAACCTACAAATACACACTACACGTTCAAGCAGCACTCCAAAATGGGAAACGTAATATATCAAGCAATATATATACAGCGGTGAATGTAGAGTATTGCTGAACACAGCCCTGGTCGCATACTCGTATGTAGTGGACTCCATTTTGTCTCAATTGCGTTGTGACAATGTGAATCAACAATGAGTGGCAAACTGTCACAAGTGAATTTATTATGAACCTCATTCGTGTCTACGCAGGAAGACAAACCTATTAGCAGGTGTTGATTGACAAAACGGGTTTCCGTCATCAACTACAGGTTGAAAGCTCGGCCCCAGCGTTTTTGACATTCTCCCCCCCTTCGTGCGGAAGCGCTCCCCCTGCCGATAAAGTCTGCAGCTGCTAATTTTCTCCCGTGTGAAAGATGGCAGCAGGCATTAACCAGCCTTTAAGCATTCTAAAACCTCGACGATGTACGCGCAGAGCAGCGCAGTCGGAGAGTCAATGAAACGGAACAAATAAATAAATAATAAACAGACGCAATCAAGGGAAAGTTTGAAGGCAGAAGAGCTGTCACGGGGACGGTTCCCTCCACAACGAGGCACTTGGGAGACAAGTGAAGGGATGTTTTCAAACCGTAGGTAAATAAGAGAAATCAGGCATCGAACACGCAGGTAATAACTGATGTTATGACTTGGCATTTGCTCTGACATGCATTTGAGACAGGAACATTAAAAGATATCCACTGGTTGACAGGTATCACAGCTCCCCGAGGCGAGAAGGATTCTCATTTTGATGAGCGTGTCAGTCACGCTGAAGCCTGTCGACGAGCCCGATCTCGACGCTCAGGAATATCTCCAAATTTACAAATGGAATATTTGAACAGCTGAGAAAAAAAAAAAAAAGAATGATTATGCACCAACTAGAAAATGTTTGGAGTGTTGGCAGGAAACAGATTCTTTTTTTTTTTTTTTAACTAATACAGTACATTACTGCAAAACGTTACGTGTTGCTATTGTATTCATCAGAACAGGAAACGCTCAGCCTTGTTTTGTGTTTGTCCTGGAACACCTTGTGGCTCTTTGATGCAACAAACGGGAAACTATTGCAAGAGCCTCAGAAGGTGTGGCTCAAAAGATTGATTCTGCCCTTGGGCTGGAAGCTAGGGACTTTTTTTTTTTGACCGCAAATGACAATTATTTCCAACTCAAAGTGCAAAAACTATGGGGGGGAAAAAAATAGAAAATAGTCAAGTTGGTTACCTTTCAGTCACATCACATCCTTGACGAGTGGAAAGATGCACTAGGATGTCGCTGTCAAAGAAATAAGCTTCTGTCGTTAAGATAGCGTGTGATGTGATGTGCTAGTTGCCTCTATGAAGTCAGAAAGATGGAAAAACAACATTGGAACAAACATTTTTAAAAATTTGCAGATATTGTTTTCACCAACATCCATCTATCCATTATCTTAGCCGCTTATCCTCACAAGGGTCGTGGGTGTGCAAGAGCCTATCCCAGTTGTCAACGGGCAGGAAGCAGGAGTACACCCTGAGCTGGTTGCCAGCCAATCGCAGGGCACATGAAAACAGACAACTCACAATCACACCGAGGGCCAATTTAGAGTGTCCAGTTGATGTCGCATGTTTTGGGGATGTGGGAGGGAACCAGAGTTCCCGGAGAAAACCCACACAGGCATGGGGAGAACATACAAACTCCACACATGCTGCCCCAGGATTGAACCCTGGACCTCAGAACTGTGAAACCAACGCTTTCCAGCTGATCCACCGTTCCACCTGTTTTCAGCTACATGAGAAGGTTTTTCTTTGTAGCCTTTTAGTACTCCGAACATTTTGTTCTGACCACTGCAGTTTGAACAGTTTGAACTGATGCAGCTCATTGAAATCCAAAGAGTCCACGTTTAAGTACTTGGCAATACTGCATGGATTACATCTCATGATGGTGTAATAAAGCAGTTATTGCAACAGCAAGCGGATAGAATAAGTTCGGGGGCAACTAGAAAGCATGTCGTGATCGCCGCCCGCCCCCAAAAATAAATTCCACAGGCCAAATGCACCACTTCTGCAATTCAGTGGCCATGTGTTTGCCCGAGCTCCGCGCAGAGATGTTCGCAAAGTACGTTTCAAATTGCAGCGACGCGGTGAAAGCTTTGTTTCAGTGCTTGAATGTGGCCTGGTACGCTTTTGACAGGCTTGAGGCCTCGCATGTGTTTGCGCCGCAACCATCGAACAATGATCGCTTGTTGTTTAGCGAAAACAAAGAGAACTAAAGTGACAGCTGTGAACAAATACAGCGATGGCGGCGGAGCAGTCTGGCGAGCGAAACAAAATGTTTAGATCTCCTTTTGAAGTTCAAAGCCATAATCACTAATTTGATTATTAATGGAACCGTGTGATTGGCGGTCTCATGGTAAAGTCTCATGCCATTTTGTTTGCTGCTCCGTCTTCAAGAGCGGCACCGGCTTCTTACGGAGACAAAAATAGCTTTTAATTTATAACAATTACCATTACAACAGTCATCAATGTAATTACAAATGTGTCAGTGGGACTCGAGCGCAGCCTAAAAAAAGAAACTTGTCACTCCAGTCGCATTGAGGGATAAAACTCAACAGCATACCGACAAACCTCTTGTAACTGAACCTCAAAAATAACAAAATTGCTACACTGACTTGCACTAAAGAGAATGTTTTTGTTTGGTTTGCACCATGGCGATACCACGTCATATACCGTACTCCGCGATAACGGGCCTGTCTCACACAGCTATGGAATATCGTGTCACGTGTTTGCCATCTACAGGTAGAAAGGGCCACGCTGCTTCTCAATCTTTTCACAACGTTGTCAAACAATGTGTTTAGAAACAAAACTGAACTGATTTGAAAGGATCTGGTTGTTTACCGTTTTTGTTTGTATGTATCTGCTGTGAACAGGCCATAATTGTCGTGTTTCAGCAGTAGTTACAACGCTATTACAGCGATGTACTGTAGTGAATAACCAACATTTGATCAAATATACTGCGACGCAGTTTTGCGGAGGGTTGAAATGAACTTGTCTTGGGAATATTTCTCCATTGTCAATGGCGGCTTAGTTTGTCTGCAGATGTTTGACGATAATTGTCTAAAATGCACATGAAAATCCCCAACAAAGCTGCAGTCACTCAGCACGTCCCCCCACCCCACCCCAACATCCTGCTTTCTATTTAATGGTTCATTCATCTCGTCCACTAAATGTGCCTGTTGAAAAGTGTTTGGAACGGGCTTCAGATTTAATTTCCATACAGCCCCGTGTACACTAAGCGCTTGTAGGTGTTTCTGCCCGCCGCAGTGAAACCTGGCTCGGGGGCGAAGGAAAAGTCTATCTTTTGAGTATCACATGGTTAGCGGTGCTTCCTCGGGGCTATATTTATGTACTCCGAGTGCATTCCCCTTCCAGTGAAAGTCCAACTGGTGGGTGATTTGTCTCCATAAGAGAGTGCCATTTACAAGCAGTCATGCTGGGGTGGGACCCCGACTAGAGGACTTGTTAATAGCACACATCCACTTCACACCAGATGCTGTCCAGAGCAAACCAACATAATACTGGGAGACACGTCAAAAGCAATTTTCTTTCACTGCTTTGCTCCACTCTTACATTTTATTGGGTCCCCACATTTTTTTTTTTATTGTAGATTTTTGTGTCTTACGTCTGTCTCAATCTTAAAACTGGTGTGTTCATTTTGACTAATTCAACTTTTTTTTTTAAAAGGCTGTTATAAAAATGACAGAACTAATATATACTGATTAGATTATGGGATGGATGAAAATGAAAAACAGTCAAATGATTTTGAAAAATATTTTTTCTGGTATCTTGAGTTACAGTGGAACCGTGTAAAACTTCATAAAAAAAAAAAACGTTGCAAATAATGGAGGGGTGCAATCTCAGAGATCATTCAAGACTCTTCACTACTCGGATCAATTTGGGCAGTCTCAATTGACATCATTGCCCCCCACATTTAATAAAAAGAGATTTATTGAAGCTTATAGACTGATGTGACAGTAAAGGAAAAAACATGGAATTAATGGTCAGCTTTTACAGCCGGAATTGTGGAATAGTTGTTCCCGGACAGGACGTTGAATTAGCAGTTATAAACCTGTTCTCCATAAAAATGACCTAATCAGAGGATCCCACTGGTTGTATAAACTTAGCGACTTGATCGTCTTCAATGGGCTGGAAATATAACAACGGCCATAATAATTGTCGCCATTCAGTGACAACCTCATGTCACTACCTTGTGAGGTTATTTTTTTTTCAACATTATTCAATTCTCTTGCTGCTGTGTTACTGGCATGTCTCAGTGATATTTACCGGTAAGTTTCATTTTATCCGGCCCTGTTAGCGCTACCTTTAGCGCGGCACTAGCGTTAGGCACTTTTTGTGTACCGTCTTCCTTTGTAACTATCTTGTGTTTCAATGCAGCTTTCAATGTGGGCACTTGCGGCTTATACAGAGAAAATGGTATTTCTTTGATAAATGTACTCGGTGAGGCTTGTAACCAGGTGCGCTCTGTAGGCCGGGAATTACGGTACTAACTGTGATTTATCTTGTGTTTTCAAACACAGCAAAAATGTTATCGAAGATTGTGAGAGTATACTTCAGTCAAAACAAGCTAGCTGCTGCTGCCGTCGACAGAGTTTGCTTGGTATGGCTGCATGTTCAATCAGCGTTGAAACGTACATTTAATCATCCTGAGAAAGCCTCCTCGTTTATTTGTGCTGGAGCTCCAATTTACATTCCCAAACATCCACGTTATTAATCATTACTTCATCACGCCGTCCGACTGACAAGACGTATAAGGCACCCTCGGTCGGCTAATGTGTGTATGTTTCTGTCTGGTGATGTGTTTGCAAGCGAACGCGTATTTGAGCAGGTTTGCGCCTTTGATTCACTCAACACTCACTGTGTCCAGTTGAAATGTTGAGTTTTAGCGCCAGTGTCCTCACAGAGTTCTCAAACCTAACTTTTGGAGGCCAAATGGGGATCACGCACGTTTTTGTTCCCCCCCTCCGGTGGGAAATAGAATGATTGATGTTATTTTCCAGGAACCAACATCAAATGAAAACGCGTGAAGTAAAGATGTCAAAAAAATAAAATAAATAAATAAAATAAAAAAGGCGGAACTGGCTTTGAGTGCAACTTTGTGGACAAAACACAGTCTGCTTTGACAAAATGGCACGAGGAAACGTCGGGGTCAGACATGTGCCTGACAGCTTGAGTGATGTGCGCCTTGGCACGGCCTCTCTACCTGCCAGTGTAATGGAATTCAGGAGGACTCCATCGCCATCGACAATGAATCCTTCATAAAAGAGTGAGGTACGAGTTTATCACCCGGGATGAGAAGCATGTTACATTTGCCACTTTAAAGAAGATGAATGGGTCACTCGTCCATTTACATTCTCATACATTTTCATGAAACTTCCTCCGAGTGAATTTGATCTATCGGTAACAAGATAAATGATGAGCATAAAGCTTTGGCAGCTCTGACATAAAACAATCTTTCATTTGACGCCAAGTCTTTTACTTTTACAAGACGGGCCGTCTGTCTTAGCAACCTTGTGCTCAACAGTCGGGGATGAAATTGCAGATTCTTTACATCCAAGACTTCCACCTAAAACCCACAGACTGTATTTTATAGTGCGCACATGTGGTGCTTTTGTGACCGCCAAGGTGAACAAAGGCTGGTTTTGTTGGACTCGGTAAATGGAGACGCTCAGCCGACCGTGTTTGAGATGCGTGAAAATAGCCCGAGAGGCTCACTTTGCCCTTGCCAGCACCAAGAAACGTCTGCAATAAGAGAAAAGTTAAGCTTGCAGGAAGTATTGGCATCCCTCGCGATATCGTGCTACATCGTCCACACGTCCCGACTAGATTGCATTTTTGAAGTGATCTTTTTTTATGGGTTTTGATTTTAACAGTGTTCCCCCACATATCGATCAGGTAATGACTGATTTAGCTGAAAAACAGAATTATTACAAATTATTATTATTACAGACTGTTAGTAAACACCTGGACTCTCTATCTTTAAAAAACAAAGACCAAGTCCGAAACCTCTGTGTTCTGATTGATTCATATCAAACCAAACACAAAAACTGCCTTCTACCATCTGAAAAACATATCTAGAGTGAAGACTAGTATGTGCCAAGCACACCATGCTTTTGTCTCAAGTAGACTTGACTACTGTAATGGTCTTCTGACTGTACTCCCAAAAAAAGAGTATTAAACAGCTGCAGCTCATTCAGAACGCTGCAGATCGCGTTCTTACCAAAACAAAGTGGTCAGAGCAACGCCAATCCTAAAGTCCTTGCGCTGGCTTCTGGTCAGCTTTAGAATAGATTTTCAAGTTCTGCTACGGGTCTATAAATCACTAAATGATTTAGGTCCTGTGAAGACATGAAAGAAATGCTTACGGAATACAAACCCAGGAGAGCTCTGAGATGGACTGACTCGGGTCAAATAGTGGCGCACAGAGTCCAAAGCAAACATGGTGAAGCAGCATTTAGCTATTCTGCTGCACACAGTTGCCAACAGAGGTGAGGTCAGCCCCAAGCGGGAATGTTTTTAATTCCAGGTTGAAAACTCTTCTTTTTTTCTCATGCTTTTTAGAACATATCCACTTTTTGATCATATTACTTGCACTGTATGCGGTTTTAACTGTCTTTTTTAAAAATATTTATCGTTTTTAATCCCATTTCAAATGTTTTATGTCTTTGTTTTCAAATGCCTTTAATCATGTAAAGCACATTGAGTTACTTCATGTATGAAATGTGCTATACAAATAAATTTGCTTTGGTTTGCTTTATTTGTCACATTTTGTGTGTTCAAGTCATCTTGGTGCCACTGAACAACTTATGTAGAAGAAAACTGAGGTGCTTCATTTAGCCCAAAATAGTGCTTTGCCGCTACCCTGTGGCTTTTGTCGGCAATGTTAAATTTTTTATGGAGGCCATTGATTATCCCCCGATTTATGCTACCCGCGGGCAACGTGTTTTATTAAGTTGAAATATGCTTAAAACGTGAGAGACTGGGGTAAAACGACAAAATGAAAAATGAAATGCGGATGGGGAACTGGCACAATTTGGGTGTCGTATCAAAATCCTTCAATCGCTTCCACTCAAGTCCTGTTATTACACAACTGCTTGGATGTCACCATGAGAACTCCGTCTGTGACCGTCACATGGATGAACCCTTCAAGATGGCGGACGAGCAAAAAGTTCCCGCTGAAAGAATATTTGCGGAACCCCCCTGTGTTGTAATTTGTAATTTGAAAAGCCACAAGTCGTCAGTGGCGGGGCGAGGGCGGCGCACCGCCGACAGAATGATGTATCACCCAGTCGCTAGAAATGATCATTTTATTCCTCACCCCTAATTTCAGGGGTATGTTACTAATGGAAAGTTTCGAGTGAGCCCAACATCCGACAAGCGAACTGGTGATTAAGTTGAGCGGTGGATGAGAGTGCCACATAAACGCTGACATCATCCTCTGACGCGGGGCCTCCGGGGATTACTTTGACTGACCAAACATGTTAACAAGCCGTCGAGCAAGTTTTGTTTAAGCGTTTTTTTTGTTTTTTTTTTGTATGAAACAACACATGGCCTCCTTCGGTGGGGCCATCTTGTAATTCACACCCGGATGGGCTATGTGGAACGCCGGCGTGGGGAAGGGAGCTCCTGTCCGCCGCGCGGCTCTGTGACAATGCTGAGAGCTCCCAGACGCCCTGTATGATTAATGACTTACGGACACGTGGTGTGGAAGGCTGGTAATTAGCTACGGGCTGATTAAAGACAAGCAAACTTCTGCTGATAACCCGATTCTGTTTCTCCCCAGCGCCGACCCTGGCATGTGGAAGCTCTTACTGCCAGGCTTGCAAGAAACAGACCGATCTTGAGGATGATGAATGTAGTCTCCAACAGGCGTATACAGCCTCTAATTTAAATCTATTTAGCGTGTGACATATTGGCGTTGTGCGCTCTCTGTCTCGCTTCAGTCATGTTTGTGGTCCGTGACGTCGCCCGAGTTTCAGAGGCCTGTTGTTTTCACTCCGGCGAAGCCATGAATAACGT
Source organism: Syngnathoides biaculeatus (assembly GCF_019802595.1). Classification (NCBI taxonomy): domain Eukaryota; kingdom Metazoa; phylum Chordata; class Actinopteri; order Syngnathiformes; family Syngnathidae; genus Syngnathoides; species Syngnathoides biaculeatus. Next base: position 11,425,925 of record NC_084651.1, read on the forward strand.
TTTGTGCTGGCTCCGTTCCCCCCTGCGCACCTTGGTTTCTTTTGCCGCCCTGTCCAAACATTTGCCTTTGGTTTATTAGCGAACAAGGAGAGTGGCGGCCTGCCACGCAAAGTCGTCAACGAGTAGATTTTAATGTTCTGGCTGTCGAGATGGAGACGGGAGAGCTGAAGTCGGGGGCCAGAAAGTGGACAGCGGTGTGCGAGATTGAGATTGGACCGAAAAGGCCTCCAAGTGTTCAATCGGTTGCCAAAATGAGTCACTCCGTGTCTTTCGTTTAGGTAGTACAACAGATGGAGAGAATGAACAATGGTTAGACACTCATAGGATGGGGCCAGTTGCTTTGGATTTTGAACTAAGAGAGTCATTGATCAATCAGCCTTTCATAAACTGAGGTGGGGGAGCCAAAATAAATCCTGGGTCAGATTGTATTAGGTCAAGCGAAATCCGACGAGCTGTTATTTATTGTCCAGCGGGCCCACATATTACTTGGTGAAGATTGGTTTGATTCATGTTTGTGGTAATATATCAAAGTTGTGTCTTATATATCATCACAGTTCCATCTCGAAAGTCAAAGGTCCGAAATGTTGTACAGCAATAGGCAAAATGGTTAACTTCACATACATTTTTTGAGCATGAACAATAGTCAATTTCATATCTAGATTTACGCAAAGTCCTCCACTGACAAAAATCTCAACCATACCTTTGCCAAGGATCAAGATATATTATAGTGAAATATTAAAGTGCCACATAGCTCATCTATTATTTTTACAACTCCATATATTTTTCCACTGGGTACTTGTGGTTTATTGTACTTATTGATCATCATTTGAATTCATTGCATTTTCTATATAAAATCTGTTTTATATATAAATAGAGAACTGGAGAATAGGAAATTGCCATTTATTTCCTGTGATTTTTAAGGAAAAAAAAAGGGATGCATACGCTTATCAAGATATACATTTTCCTGTGTTGGGATACAAACGTTTGTGCGCATAGCAAAATACTGGTCCCCACATGCAAAATCTCGAGGTTACGAACAGCGTGCAATGAAGTACTTTGTACCGTAGCGGAGGGGTTTGTTGTCACACAGCACAAGAAGGCATGCTCAGTTCCTAACATACATCGTTTTGTATTTGTGGCATACACGATTTTTTTCACGAGCAAAAATATTTACTCTAACTAACTATGGTATGGGCTTGTGAAAGACGACGTATTAAAACGGGTTGTGTTGTTAACAGAGGGCACCCTCTATTACAAGGTAGATAGCAACGGAGCAACCACAACGGTATGTAAAATTCCACCTGCCGAGTACGCAAAGTGTCGTAGGCTAGCGATGATGTAGGGTTACGCAGTAATACAGTCAATACGTTATACTCTTATGCTTATGGCTGTGCAAATTAATCCATTACACAGTATTTGTGACCTTGAACTGCAGAGCTAGTGAGTAACATGTTACACTTACCGTAATTTCTCGAAAATAATGCGCAAGGTTTTCCCAAAATATTTTCAAAAAGTGAATAGAGCGTATTATATTTAGGTATGGATGAAAAATAAAAAAGACAAATCACATTGTATAGTTGTATACAGGTACAAAGAGTGGTAAAAATGTATACTTGTAAATTTCGATATGCTATTCGATGTCTGATGTTACACATTTGTATATATTTTGGTAATGTGTACCACCAATCTGAGTTCTCAGACCTCGTCGGGGAGCTTGCATTTTACGATCGTTAGCATAGCATGTATGTTGCTACTGTACCAAAAATCAGAAATGACTCCCTGTGAGTTTAACTTCCACCAAGTCAACTACAACAGCTAGTTGTGCAGCTGCTTTTAAAAGAAATGTGTCACCACTTTTGCCGATGACGCCGCCAACCCGGCAGGAGCGCGGCAGTCCGAAACAACGATACGTCAATGACTTCAAATGGGTATCAAAACAACCTGAGCTCAAACTACTTAGTACGAATGTCATGGGCACATAAAAATAAAAAACGGGAGAGTGCACACAATTGAAATGCTCACTCTTTTAAAAATGTTCCAATTACGCTCGTTCCTACGTAGCTTGAGCTCACGTTGTTTTGATAGCCACCTGACGTTAGATTGAAAGCATCAAAAAATTGTAGCCGAGTGGAGGGCGAGCGGCTGCGCTGCGCAACCCAAACTCTTGGGATTCAAAAAAATTTTCCTCACAAACGCCATGGATGGCACGTAGGATGACATGCTGTGGGAGCAAGATGGGATGTTCATGATGCAGCGCAAGAGGCACCAGAACTGTACCGAGTCGTCAACAATGATGAGTTCCACAGCGATGCACCAAAGGTAGCTACGATGATTGGAGTTGAGTCAGATGCTTCTTTTGAAGTCTTGGCCAAGGATGTGTAATGTAGAGGATAAACCTCACTGTGCACAAATGTTTTATGCACAAATATTTAGTGCAAAAAAAAGGTTTCAGTTAAACAGTGTGAAATAGTTTATTTATTTAAGACTGTAGTATGTGTTATCAACAGTATTGATAAAATGTTATGGCATCAGTGATTATTTATTTAAGTTGGTTGAGGGATTCTGTTCTGACAATTACTGGGACCAGGACAAGCATGTCCTGTGGCCAGTCCTAAGATTATATTACGGCTACGTCAGCACATGCACAATCATTGTTATTAATGATTGTTGTACAGACAGTTTTTCGAAAAACAACAAGTACAAACCTAACAAAATATAAATGAACATAATCCCTAATATTTTGAGCACGTGGGTAACAGCAAATTGGTGGTGGGCATTGTACATTGGTAGAACGTTTTTCCTGATTTTTTTTTTTTAGGTCAACTTTGGGGGGGGGGTCGCATAATACTTCAGGACACAATATATTCGAGAAATTATGGAACTTTGGAAACTTTTTGGATAAATTGTACTTGTCAAAATACTTTTAAAATCAAGATATGATTTCCTTTCACTTGAATATTTTTGTCGAAAAGAAATGTGATGTTTACTCTCTTACAAAGAGCTCAATTCTCCCTGCTACTTTTATTTTCCATCTATTCATCCATCTATTATTGTTTGTGCAGTCTATTTGCTTTGCTTTGTCAGAGCAACTTCTGCCCCCCGCCCGTCCCCCAGCGCTGTCACATGACTGTCCCAAATCCAATGTAACCACTAGCCACATTTGACTCCGTTTAACCAATCAAACCGAGCCAGGAGGTCACCTGACCACACGCACAAAACCCGCACAGAAGCCAAGTTTTCAAAGTGACTCATTTGTGTGAAGCATGCCAGGAACAACAGCGTGCAACTTGCAGTCAAAAGAGGCAGAACGCGCTTGGCTTCAAACTCAAAACTGCAATTAGCACGGCGATGAAAAAGAACAGCTGTGTCATGCGCTGTCATCTCTGTCTGCCTAAAAATGTCAACATTTCAGTCCACAACTTGTGCTGGTTTATGTGGAAACAAAGAAAGTTCATTGTGACAATTTCTTGCGACTGAATTATCCTTAATTTATAATCATCCAGCCATTTTCTGAGCCGCTTATCCTTACAAATGCATATTATTGCGTTAGTAAAAAAAAAAAAATTCAAGTGATATTGTTGAACATTTTCATTTCCACATTACTAGTTTTGTCTAGCTGACATAAATGCAAAATAATAAATCGGAAGTTACGAGTTAGTATTTGATGAGATAGTCTGGGTGCTTATTCCTTTTACTTTAGTTGTATTATTTTAAAGTAACAGTACTCTTACTCGAGTACAATTTTATGGAGCTCTACCAAGGTCTGTCAAAATGTCATATTCACATCAAAGAGTGGTATGAAAAACACTTCTTAGCCATAAATATAAACTATTCACACGGAAAACAATAAATACACCAGGTGTGCCATTTTGTGCCGTGTGATATTCTTAAACCGCACTGCAACCTAGTTCATCAGATGCTGCTCGTAACCTACAAACGTTGTAAGTACAATGAAAATTTGTGTTGAACACAAATTTCGAACAACACCCCGTCTCCTGCCCGAAGATAGCTGAGATAGGTTGCGGGGCTCCCGCGACCTTTGTGAGGATAAGCGGCTCAGAAAATAGATGGACGGATGTTAATGAAAGGACAATGACTTATATCCTTGCAAAACTTTGAGAAACTACCTCAGATGGTGACAAAAAGCATTACAGCGAATAAATAAACATCACTGTCACCCTACTACAAAAACACAAACAAGATGTGCGGCAGATGTAAGAATTGTTGTTCTAAAATTGTCACGTTAGAGACAAACGCCAGCGCATGTGTTATCTCGCTGTGGCAAGTGTGAAAAACGAGCCCGTCCCCAACTAAAGTAGATGACTGTACGCGTGCGGGCGAGCGAGCGTCTCCACAATGGAAAGGACGGTGCCAAAGGGCAGTCGGCCACCCACTCTCCTTTTATCACCCCTCTCATAATTAGGTTGGTTAACATACTGCTGTGTATGCAGCCATATTGACCGGGAGCCTAATCACATTACTATTGAGTTCCCGTCCCTCCTTGCCCCAGGTGACACTCACGATTTGCGAGTTATGGCCCTAACCTATGGGAGGAAATTAGCTGCGGACACAAGTTTGTTCTTGTTCGCCACGCTCTGTGTGGGGGGAGCGGGGGAAGAAAAAAATGGCGGGTAAGGAGGGCGGCGGCGCACCTTGAGAAGTGGAAGAGGAAGCACGGTGTTCTGCATAGAGAGGAAGGCATGAAAAATGCAGGAAGTGCAGACGGAGGTGGAAGCGTGTGTTGCTTGGGCTGGCAGTCCATTAGGCCTGATAGACATTTCACTTACCAAAGTCAAATATAACAGTCAAGCATTCATTAATATGAGGAAGGGTCCGCCGAATCAAACCCACCATCTGGTTACGACGACAGTATAATCTACAACTCGTGATTAGTTCTAAGGGGTGGAATTTCACTTTAATCTTTCTCGGGGCTCGAAATTTCCATCTGCACGACTCGGCACACCATTTTTCTTCAAGACAAATGTGCTGTTTTTCATGTTCCAAAATTAGATCAGAAGAAAACGATTAATCATGTCATGGCCTGGGAAAGGAAACAAAGATCTGATTTTCCTCTTTTCCCTGACCCCCCCCCCCCAACCGCCACTGCACACACGCCCCACCTCTTCCCTCACCTTTTTCCTCTGCCCCCCCCCCCCCACCTCCCTCGTAGCCTTCTCTCTCGCCTTAGCCCAGGCTTCCTCGCTCTATCTCATCCTGTGCCTTGTCTTTGGTCAGACATTCCCGAGCCCTATCATCCTTCCCTGTCCTCGCGCAAGCTATTTTTCTCTTCGTGGCTGGGCTCTGACAACAGAATAAAGGACACGCGGGCTAGACGATTAATGCGAAATGACGAGACGCCTTCAATTAGCATAGCCTTCCTCTCTCTCTCTCTTTCTCTCTCTCTCTCTCTCTTCTCTCTCTCTCTCTCCTCTCTCTCTCTCTCTCTCTCTCTGTTTTGCGGTGTGCCCGCCCTGCAGCGGCGAACAACAGATGGCGTCTCGTTTGTGTGCGACACCCCAGCCGAATCCAAAAAATGTGCAAGTCACCGGGACTGCAAATTAGCGAGGCCGCGCGACTGTCAGGTGCTGGCCTCCGCTGACAGTTGTAGCCCATTATGGGAACATTGATGTTTTCATAGTGTGACAAAAAGGATTCCTTTTTCCTCCGCCTTACAGAGGGCCTGTCTGTCAGCCAGCTCTCAAGTCATAACAAATCACTGGCACTCAGCTGAGCCTGAGCATCGGGGGAAGATAAATGACCTGCAGGCCTTTGAAGTGCTTTGGCAGTTCAGATGGCTCGGTGGCGCTGACAGAGAAATATACACAACAGCGTAACCAATAATGAGAACATTAAACATTCCTGCCTCCTGACAGGCTGACAGGAAAGCCCGGCCTGACATCAATCATCTTCTGAGGCATAACCTTGACAATTAGTCTCCTCTTTGCCTCCAGCTCTCAACTCGGCGCTCTCTCTCCCGACTCCAAAACCCACTCTGCAACCGGCTGGCGGGCTCAAGGCGGATAGGATGGCGGCTCGGAGATGACAGCAAGGAGGCAGAAAGGAATGAGGGCCACCATCAGTGGACCAAGACAGATGTCCTATCGGGGTATGGAGGTGACAGGCGGATGCGGGCCAAAACATCCCGACATGTCAGGGCATCAGAGTGAATTGCCGTCATCGCCAGAATGGCATCTGACTTGACTCGCTTTCACTTCACCTTGTACCCACGGCTTGAAAGCTAAATTTGTCCCTTCTTCCAAAGGATAATTACTTTGGAAGCATGTGAATGTTACACTCGCGTGTATGGAGAATAGACTTGTCGCCGTGGCAATATGGAGGCCATATTGTATTGTCACACCAAACGCAGCAACGCTTGATGCAAAGATCATCGGTGCAGCGTTAGAACACTCACCCCCATGCTTTGGCTTGCAGTAATAAAACATAAATACAATACATAACCAAAAGTGACATTTATTTAATCCATTGCTTTGTCAAATTGTTGCCACCGTCAAACTGCAAGGTTTTAAGTAATAGCAACTTCAACTTTCTTAACGATGTAAAATCAATTTAGCTGCTGTGAACACTAAAACATGATCACAATAAAAATGAGGGAGATTGCTGATTGTGCTGCTTGCGCTTGCGAAGCGAGTCGCGTCGCATTAAGACTGAACAGATCACGTCCAAATTTTTATTGGCAACCGAGCCGTAAGAAGCCAGAACTGAGCCATTGTCCCAATTTCCCTTTGTAATATTTTCCATCTCCTGTTCCGTGTCATCATTTCATCATTTGTCGTTTTTTTCCACTCTACACAAATAAGCCAAAGAAAAAGCAAAACAAAGATTTTTACACAGTATGGTTAGAAACATCTAGCGAGACAAACTGTAGTACTCTGATTCATTTCCAGATGGTTAGTATTAGCCTTTTAATACTGAATTTGGAAATTTTCAATTTAGATTCTCCAATTAATGCCTGCTTTTGGGATGTGGGAGGAAACCGGAGTGCCCGGAGAAAACCCACGCAGGCATGGGGAGGACATGCAAACTCCACACAACGTACTTTTATTGTTTGGGGATGTGCAATGATTTTTTTTTTTTGTGTGTGTAAAATATGTGCCATGGCAGGCAGCACGGTGGGCTCAGCTGGTAAAGCGTTGGCCTCACAGTTCTGAGGACCCGCGTTCAATCCCGCCCCCCCTGTGTGAAGTTGGCATATTCCCCCCGTGGTGCGTTTTCTCCGGGCACTCTGGTTTCCTCCCACATTCCAAAAATATGCAACATTGATTGGACACTCTAAATTGCCCGAGGCGTGAGTGTGAGTGTGGCTGTATGTCTCGATGTGCCCTGCGATTGGCTGGCAACTACTTCGGGGTGTACCCTGCCTCCAGCTGGGATAGGCTCCAGGGCTCCCCGCAACCCTCATGAGGATAAGCGGCAAAGAAAATGGATGGATGGCCGGATGGATGTGCCTTGGCTCCATAAAGTTTTTGCTTCACTTATCACTACGCATTTGTCATTTAAAAAAAAAAAAAACTCAAAGTTTTATGACATGCTCAACTGCAGGGGGAGCTCTAGAACAAAAAATTCCAACAAATAAGAATTTTTCTGTTTCTCACTAAAACCTGTGTACTTCTCAATACGTGTGTGTATATTACTACATACTGTAAATGGATACTTATGAGCAGGACCGCCGGTGAGCCATTTTTTGAGTACAGTATTTCACTTGTGTTTGCCCCGTTCGCCAAACGCATTTAAATCATCCCAGACAAGCTGACCCCCGAAATGTTTGCGTTCTCTGGTTTCCAACACTTGCGCACCGCTCTGGCGGAACATTTTGTTGCCGCACCAAGAAGAGGTGATTTATGTGGATTGCAGACATTTCCCTTTTCACTTGCACTTTCACAAAAAAAAAAAAGGCGTGTCGAGGATGTTAGGCAGTTGGTACAGGCAACCTTTCAAAAGAGTATTTTTTTATTTTATTTTTACAGACCAAATATCTGTGTGACAGGACCTTTTTGCGGTTACCTGCGACTGAGCTGGGATAATTAGCAGAGTTTGAAGATGATGTATGACTTTCATTACCCTTTGAGATGGGGTAAACTAAATGAGGACACAGCTAATTGCCATGTAAAGCAGTTTGGCATGGAGGGGTGTGTGTGTGGGGGGGTCATTCTCTCTCTTTCATTTCTGGCTTGAGGTTGTTGCAGTTGTGCGGCTATAATCTCCCGCTCGGCCCCACCTCGTCAGCCGCGGCAGTTCACTGGCTGTCCATAAATCAACAGCTGCTTACAGCCGAAACTACCCTGAGTCATCAACATGTAATAAGCACACTGACGGTTTCCATCCCAACTGCATTCAGCCGCAGTTCAAACAGTCGACTTCTGCTTTCCTGCAACGGGCACCTTCTGCCAATATCTCCCTCATCGTCAAACACATCTTGAACTTTTTAGCGCCGACCAGTCGCGTTCAAACTCAAACAAAAGCTGATAGAATCGCGTGAGCGTCTTCTCTGCCCAAAGGATCGGCTCTAAGTGGGCCCGGCTAGGAAAAGTGTTTCCAGAAAGCGGCCCTCTCGGGGGGTTCTAGCGGTGGAGGCTAATGTCTCACATGATGGCTTTAAGTATGTTGGCATCCATTACAATGACAGAGCCATGCTCTCCCACTGACATGCCGATTCAATTCGGGCAAGCTTCTCATCCATCATGGGGCGGGGGTGGTGACGGCTGGGTGGTACAACGGTGACACCCAACTCTTGTCGAGTTGGGGCAGGTTGGAAAAAGCTAGCTAAAAGCTTTCTTCTTTGTAGTTTGTTTCAAATGATTTGGTCTTTGAGACAAGTTGAAAACTAGCAGAGGATTCGCGGATTGGCTAGTTTATCTAAAGCCATGCAACATATTTTACATAAGAAAAATTACCACACTGATCAAGAATAATGATGATGATCTCATCTCATGGATCTTTCCGACCTGTCAAAAACTCGTACAATAATAGCTAATTGGTTAGCCGCATTGTCTTAACCCCTGGCTTGACACACCCCTCTCGCAGTATTGTCCCACAAGCAATGCTGGTTGTCAGTAGCGTGCGCTTGGAAAAGTTAATGTTACGAAGAAAATGGTCCTCAGATGCGCTTGGGAAACGTGCAATTCTGATGAAAGCTATCCTGCTAGGTTACAAGGTGCCCGGTTGATTCATTTTCCAAAGCCGAAAACACAGTTGACGAAGTGTCTACGATGGATTAAGGCTCGCAGAAGACCGCACGTACAACTAAATGTGGACAATATCAACAAACACAAGGCTGTATGTTCGAAGGTAAGTGAGTGAGAAGTATCTTCTCTGAGTTTGATTTGATTATTATCAGTGCTTTATACATTGCAGGAGAACAACTTTCACTTTGTTAGCGTATCACTGGCCTGCTGAATGAAGTGTATCATGTTTTATGCCGATGAGTCGGGTTACGGATACGTAAGTGCGCGATGTCATGCAAGAGAAATCTCTATTTGCCTATTTGTACCACATGAGACCTTTAAGACAGAGCACTGGGTGCCATTACAAGCGAAGTTAAATGAATACACCCACTCACTTATAAAGACTACAATGATATTACTTGTGATCTTTCCAAGTAAAAAGTACTCGCCCTTCTTTACATGTGCAGTACAATTCCAGTATTTGATCGTGTTGGATTTCAATATGAAGTTTGTGAGGCATCAAACTTTTTTGCATTGATCGCCAACATTTCGCTGTAACTCTGACATTGGGTCCTGCTCCGTCCAAAATCTTAATTCCGTGCACATATCCTTGCGTGAAATAGTTGAATCCTCCCTGTAGAACTCTCTTGGACAAGTCTGACGCATTTGGCAAAAAACATACCCCAATATTATCTGGAATACGGGATTGAGAATCGACATGTTCTATTTTAATCGCGATTTTCGAAGCTTGTGGGACATGGCTAATGGGGCGGAGCTTAAGATCGCCATCGGAAATGTCCATTTAATCAAGAACTTAGAGTGAAATCCACCCTTGTTTGATTGGGAAAGAAGATATTCTGTTGTCTGGATGGCATTAGGTGGATGAAAAGCCTAATAGTTAATAATTCTGCCATCTGGTGGAAGAGTATTGAATTCTTTTGTCTTTAGTTATATGTACAGGCATTACAAAAGATAAATTACATTGAATTTGTAGGAAAGAATTTTCAGACGAAAGTCACATTGCAAAATTTGCCATGGCACATGTTCCGATCTCTTACCGGGCACAAATATGTCGCAACACAGTTTTTTCCCAATGAGCTAAATTAACAAACTATCCGGATGGCATTTTTCTGCTCAGTTTAACACTAGCACGCAAACAAGAGTGCAGAACATGCACTGAGAAACTCTCGCGAGGTGACTTTCTTCAACTCTGAATAAATTTGCTGGATTACTACGAGAATGTGTTCATGGCTATTTATGAATAATAATACGATGTAGTTATTTTTTTTCTGAGGATAAGCAGAACAGAATGGTTTGTTTTTGTTTGGTATGTTTATTTATTGCATCTTCATCAGGAGATTGTTTGTCCCATCAGCACCCCCGCTTGGATGAGTGTTGTTTTTTTAGAATTTGTGTTTTTCAAAGTATGTTCAATATCTTCAGAGGTCACACTTGACGTATTCACCAATTTGCATTTTTTCCCCTATGTCATCTATCCACAGCTATTCAACAAGCTTTGTTGAGCTGTTGAGGCATTCATTTTCTTAGCCGCTTATCCTCACAAGGGTCGTGGGGAGTGCTGTAGACTATCCCAGCTACAGACTAAGATATTTTTATGGGTATTGTTTTAATCTGAGTATAAAATAATTGACAGATTTGGGATCGTTTGTTGCTATATTTACTTTCAAAACGGTTAATATGGGTGATCAATTACTCTATATATCGAGAATTTTAGCTAGTACTTATGCTTGACTGTCAATGGTTGAAATAAAAATTGGTGCGGAGGTTTTGAACAAATAATTGAGGAATAAATATGGTCATACTTGATCAAGATTTTATCATAACGCATCTCGAGTAAACTGAATAAATCTGTTTCAATGGACGTGACCATATCTAATTCATTATTTCACCTATTTGAATGTTAATTGTGGTGAATGAAAAACTGCATCAAAATGGGTATTGCCTTTGCACATATTTGATTGACCAGGACTGCGTCTGGATAAGATAAAGAAGCAAAACTATTGATCAAAGCAGTCTTCGGTGTCAGTCCCGGCTGATGAAGCCCGGTCCGTGACGACTGGAGGCAATGGCAAATGCGCTTCAATCATCGATTGCGTCGGTGTGTTGGAAATGACACGTGAATTGATCAGCACGAGTCACAAACATGCTGCTCAGCTGGATACTGAACACAAGAGGGGTATGGGGGGGGACCGTGTTTACTGTGCCCCCCTCCAAACTTGACGCACACTGACAGCATTCATCACATTACAGTGTTCAAAATGACTAGTGAGGGACGGCGGCCATGTCGTGTGACATGATGGAACTAAACGGACAGAACGGATTTTCTGCTCTACATGATGTACGTGCGTGCATCAGCGTCGGCCTCGGATGGCGTCTCCCAGCCGTGGTTGTCACGTGTTGGGTGGGGATCATGGAGAGAGGGAGTCGGAGTCAATTCATCAAGTATTCATAAAAGCCGATTACAAGTTTTAGCGAGGGTCTGACTGTCAGCCGCTAGTTTTGCTGCAATTTAGAATTTGAAACGTTTGTGAAGTGTGTCGTTATGTTGCAGATGGAACAGCAAATCAAAAAATGGATGTGCTTTCACACAAAAGCATTTTTACAGGTTTTAAACATCAGACTAAGTGTGCTAGAATTGTATTGGTGGGGGGCGGCGGGGAGTATGTGTTGGTAAAACTGTGTTTAAATTGATTATTATACAGGCCACGCAACGCAGACATGAAGCAGTTTTTACACTTTAATTGCCACTGTCAGGAAATTTATGATTTTAAGTATGTTATCAATGAAAAAAATGGCAGCCGGTATGCAATCGAGCACAGCTTCGGCCGGGCTGGCTCATACATACTGTCTGGGAGTCTGTTGTTAGTTAGAAGTGGTCCGCATATCATCTAAATATGGCTCGAAACAATAGGGTAATATTGCCCTGGTCACTTCACCCGGTTGTGAGATGTTCTATTCTTCGAAAAGAGCTTCTGTGTCTGAAGGGGCGTGTCCCATACCAGGGGCCACGGCGTGTTTTTAATGGCGAATGTCCGCGGTAACGTCACGGGCTGTAGATGCAGCCAATATGGCTACCATTTGGATGTCGAGTGATGCGCTCTCTGCTCATATTTATTTTTCAAATAGACATTGAAGGGAATAATGTTATATGTATTTTTCATTTCAATATCTATTTTAGAGTGTTTATAGGGATGGCACTTGAGCTTTAAATAAGTAAATGAGATATTAAAATGCATTTTTCAACAGCCTAGTATTGGAATTTCTACATTTCCTGCTGAGGAGTAATGGCATTGATACGTTGGTGTTCATATTTTTATCTGCATTAAAATGAGCATTCTTCCTAGTGTATTAACGTGTCTGGAAATAAAAGCTATTCTCTGAACGTGGAACTTTATTCTCTTTTTTTTAAGACCGCTATTATGATTATGAGCAGAACTGTAAATCCAGTGACAACGAGCGAATACAGTGAGGACGTAACTTTGTCATGTGTGATGTTCATTTGCAAACTGGAGCATTTTAATTCCCTTCCCAACACGACAAACAGCCTCTTTGAAACAATTTCACCTCTCACTAATGAAGCAATTGTTTCTTCCACCACATGTCAAGCTCGGCGAATGTCGAAGCTCACACGCAGACACCGAAAGGCTTTTGTGCTGTCAACGAGGGGTTTTGTTTGTTTCCGTCAGTTGTGCCGATCCGACACTTGAAAGGTACCACTTGGGTTTAGATCGAGATGAAACACAAACACACACATGTGCACACGCCGACACACACAGTCCAGTCAGTGATGCTTGACTGCTCCACATATAATCACACATGCACACACACACACACACACACACACACACACGTACACGATCAAACCACTGGGTTTGACCTGAATTGATGCAAATTAATTTTGTTGTTATAAAAGTGATATGCTAATTGTTCCCTCGCGTCACTCTGTGGTTGCATTTAGCCTCAATCTTTTCTTAAAATTTCGAGGAGTTAAGGGTTGCAATGGAGAACAACTTATTCTTGAATTTCTTATTTCTACACTCTGTTGTGAAAGAAGACAAATGCTACATGCTGTAAGTGTTGTCGCTGGATCCAGTTTGTTCGATTTGGATGGAAATGTAGCTGAGCACAGCAGGAAGGCGGTAAAACCTCGGATGAGGACTCTTGTTTACTGCAAGGTGAGAATTGTTTTTGTTCACACTACTCTCACAACACAGCTCCACCTTTTGGCCGGAATGGTGAGAGTGAAAGGGGGGGGGGATAGAGAGAGAGAGAGGGGGGGTGAGAGAATGAGAGCGAGAGAGTGAGTGAACGAGGGCGAAAGAGTGTGTGTGTGTGTGTGTGTGTGTGTGTGTGAGAGAGAGAGAGAGAGAGTGAGTGAGTGAACGAGGGAGAGAGGGTGTGTGTGTGTGAGAGAGAGAGCGAGAGGGTGAGTGAACAAGGGAGAGAGAGAGTGTGTGTGTGTGCGTGTGTGTGAGAGAGCGAGAGAGTGAGTGAATGAGAGAGAGAGAGAGAGAGAGAGAGAGAGAGAGAGAGAGTGTGTGTGTGTGTGTGTGTTGTGTGTGTGTGTGTGTGTGTGTGTGTGTGTGAAAGAGAGAGAGTGCATGTGTGAGAGTGAGACCGAGAGAGAGTGTGTGTGTGTGAAAGAGAGAAAGAGAGAGAGAGTGCATGTGTGAGAGTGAGACCGAGTGAGAGTGTGTGTGTGTGTGTGTGTGTGTGTGTGTGTGTGTGTGTGTGTGTGGTGTGTGTGTGTGTGTGGTGTGTGTGTGTGTGTGTGTGTGTGTGTGAAAGAGAGAGAGAGAGAGTGCATGTGTGAGAGAGACTGAGAGAGAGAGAGAGAGAGAAAGAGAGTAAGTGACCGAGGGAGAGTGTGTGTGTTTGTGTGTGAGTGTGTGCGTGTGTGTGAGTGAGAGAGAGAGAGAGAGAGAGACTGAATGAGGGAGAGTGTGTGTGTGAAAGTGAGAGAGAGAGAAAGAGAGAGAGAGAGAGAGAGAGAGAGAGAGAGAGAGAGCTATGCTACTATGTTCACATTTTGGTAAAAGCAAAACAAAAGCTTACAACATCCATCCATCCATTTTCTTCACCACATATCCTCACGAGGGTCGCGGGGAATGCTGGAGACTATCCCAGCTGTCAACGGGCAGGAGGCGGGGTACACCCTGAACTGGTTGCCAGCCAATCGCAGGGCACGTAGAGACAAACAGTCGTGCTCACAATCACACCTAGGGGCAATTTAGAGTGTCCAATTAATGTCGCATATTTTTGGGATGTGGGAGGAAACCGGAGTGCCCGGAGAAAACCTACGCAGGCACCGGGAGAACATGCCAACTCCACCCAGGGAGGGCTGGGATTGAACCCGCGTCCTGAGAAGTGTGAGGCCAACGCTTTCTAGGTCCATCACCGTGCCACCCGTTATAACAGAACAATCAAAATTTCATAAAATGTTCACTCTGAGCATATTACAGTACATACTGTATTGTATTATTCCATCGAATGTGTAGTTTAGCTATTTCTTTTTTCAGTTGACTGATTTAAGATTTATTTTAACTGTGCCCAAAAGGGCTTTTTGCTGTGAGAAAGGAATCCACATGCTTGTCTTACACTAATTCCTGGCGAAAAAAGCCACTTGTTGGAAATGAAAGGTTAAATTCACAAAGCGTGTACGAATCCGCAAAAGGTGAACAGCTTGCGCTCACCCTCTTCTATTGAGAGACTGTTAATCTTGGGATACTCCTCGCAAATACTAACCATATGTTGAGTTCATATCCACGCTAACCTTTGCGCTTCCAGATGCCAGCAGAACTTAACGGCGCTTACGTTAAGGAACAAAACAAGAATCCTAAAACGAGCTTTTCGCATAAAGGCTCACTGGGCATAACTGGACTACTGCACCTGAACGATTATGTACTTAAATTGTCTCAGCTTGGAAAGGTTTTCCCATCGACATATTCAATAATGATTGGGATCATATTTAGCAAAACGTTCGCGCCTGGCAGCGTGGAAATAACAGGAACAAATGAATTACGGTGACGTGCCACTAGAAATCACGTAATTAAGCTCAAATGACACCGTACCTGCACGTCATCCAACTTTGTTGATATTTCTTAGAAAACTAGTGAAGTTCCGAATCAAACCTGACGGGCACCGATAAATCATTGTAAATTGCGAATCGATAAACAAATGCATTCTAAATTATGACTAATGGCCCGGTGGCCATAAACCAACACAAGCACAACTCAGCAGGCCGTTGGGTTTCATGGCCGTGCAAAATAAACAGACACGTTTCTTTCACGGCGCTAATAAATTTCCCCGAAAAAAAAAAAAAAAATCAAAGAGCAGCCCATCTGCTTCAAATAATTTTTAATTTCCTTTTCTGTCCTGTCCCCATTAGGTATTCCGCAGGGATATTCTCACAATTCTTTCATTTACCTCCTCCCATATGCATCCAATTATCTTACCCCTGCATCGGGTCGGTGCCTGGTCTCTCTCTCGAGTACAGTGCAAAATACCCCCACCTGCACTTTAAGCAAACTTTATGCTTGTTTTATTATCTGTGAGAGACAGTGAGTCATTTATGCTCTGGTGGATTTGGGGCCGGGCCTTTGGTTTGATGTGTTCTGGCTCTGGCCGCACCTGCAGCCCCCCCCCCCCCCCCTTGCTTTCCCTCCTCATAAGGCCGATCTGCTGGCTAAATGGTCCAGCAGATGTTCTCGAATCAGTCTGGGAGTCCATGAAGGGAACGGGCAACTATGCAAAAATAAAGATTTTTTTTTTTAAAGGTTGGTAGAAATCACTGCATTGGGGTGATTTTAACGAAACCCATTCCTGTTCCACCCTATGAGCAGCGGCAATAAAAATGTTCTACAACCCCCCCCACACACACACACACACACATTGTATGTGTTCTGTATGAACAGCGGTGGAGGAGAACTGGTGGGACAAGGGAGGACAAAATCTATCGAGCGTATCCCCTATGGCAGAAATCTTTGTATCGAAGTCACACTACATTATGTACATCCATCCAGCCATTATCCAAGCTTCTCATCCTCACAAGGGTCACGAGAGAGCCAGAGCCTATCCAAGGTAGCTTCGGGCGAAAAGCTGACTACACCCTGAAGTGGTCACCAGTCAATCACTTGGCAGATATCGACACCATCTGAGCGGGAATCGATCCCATGCTGTCTGCACCAAAGTCAGGCGTGTGTACCACTGCACCATCAGTGACTTCCATACGGACAGTATTTTCTATCTGACTGTATCTTGTATAATGTGTTTAAAGCATGTGGGAGATGTAAAACTATTTGTAAAAAATGTTTTCAATGGTCTCTATCTTGCGGATTCTTACCTAAAATGTGTGGGTCGGGAATACAATGGAAGAGGGATTCACTCTAATGTGAGAGCCAAAACTACAACAGGACAGTACACTTTTGAGTGTGAAGGAAATTCCGCAGTGCCTGAACAAAAAAATTGTCACAAACCAATGGTGCACGGGCGGACGCAAATGCAGAACTCCAAGACGAGGACATGATGTTCAGTGGGTTTTATTATAAATGAAAGTTGTGCACGACAACACAGTCCAAGAAGGCAAGATACAAAACACAAGAAACAATGTCAGATAACTATGAGTCAACTAAAGAGCATGACCAAAAGCGTGACTGGACTATAATGGCACAGTGGCGGAGTAACCCTGGATGCGGGAAAGCATACTCAACGAACTGGCAAAAACCAGAGACAAAACTCCAACTTAAATACATTGTCTAATCACAGTGCCTCATGTGACACAGCTGTGACCAGCGACAGGTGTCAGAGATGAGACCGCTAGGAGCGGTGGCCGGGCCACGCCCCGCTTGGCCGTGGTCCAGCCTTGCTCACGACACGATCTATTAGTTGGTGTTGTTGTCGCTTGCTTTTGAACACACTACCCCACAGGACTGGACTGGAGCTGCACATCAACACACGGGCAG
The DNA here is from genome assembly GCF_019802595.1 of Syngnathoides biaculeatus. Lineage (NCBI taxonomy): Eukaryota > Metazoa > Chordata > Actinopteri > Syngnathiformes > Syngnathidae > Syngnathoides > Syngnathoides biaculeatus. The sequence goes on from NC_084651.1 coordinate 11,443,089, forward strand.
TGTGCAAATGCCCCCCATATAATCGTCAGCACCTAGCTTTATGAGCAGGGGATTCTTGTGGAGCTTGCAATTTAATTAAGCATGAGTAATAAATGTCAATAACTTTTGCAAAAAAAAAAAAAAAAACAGCTTGGGAGATTGACTTGCACGACCGGGCTGTAGTATTGCAGCAGAGGATTTGAAAAGGTTTGAATGCAACGACCCCGAAGACAACTATTCACTAATAAATATAAAGTTTAATTATGACTGCGTAATTAATTAGACTCTTAAAGATTTATGCAAGCATGTAGTCTCTACATGTTGAAGGAGGAAAGGGATGGCGGGCATGATGGCTGTAAATAAAGTACTATGCAGATAATTTACTTGCACAGCAGAGGATGAGAAGACACTAAAAGGGTAGGCATGCGTTCCTGGAGCTGACACTTTAACAACCGTGTGAAACTCAAGAAAGGCCAACCCGGTTTGTTAAAAAAAAAAAAAAAAAAGATGCGTGACATTTGTTGTCAACATCCAAGCGGATAACATACCTGAATGTCAAAAAAGGTTGTCCCCAACATAGTAACTACAGTTTTAGCAAAAATGTTGCGGTAAAATGATGGCTTCTAACGCCAACAGTGACAAGAGAAAACAAAAGGCTTCATATGGACTGCTAAGTAGACGTGTCTGCAACACGACAGTTGTGGGGTATGCGCGACCTCAAAGCCGATGAGACATTTCATCCCTGGCCGCAGTGCTAATCTGGGGACTTGAACAACCCTCTCGATTTCACAAGACTCTTTGCAGCTTCCCAGGCAACGAATGCTTTACTGTCAGTCTCCCTTCAGAACGATGGATGGAAGAACGGGGCTGCATCAAACTCTTCCTCTTTTGCGTTACTTTACACTGATCTATGCTGTCCATCATTGAAATTGTTGATGCAAATCCACAGGTGTCGGATAGGAGAGGAAGTGGAAGAAGGTTTGGGCGTAGCAATCCTGACAAAAACAAGGAGGGGTGTTACCACACTGATCAAGAATAATGATGATGATCTCATCTCATGGATCTTTCCGACCTGTCAATCACTCTTACAATAATAGCCAATCGGATAGCCGCATTGTCTTAACCCCTGGCTTGACACGCCCCTCTCGCCGTATTGTCCCACAAGCAATGCTGGTTGTCAGTAGTGTGCGCTTGGAAAAGCTAATGTTACGAAGAAAATGGTCCTCAGATGCACTTTGGGAATGTGCAATTCTGATGAAAGATATCCTGCTAGGTTACAAGGGGCCCAAAGCCTAAAACACAGTTGACGAAGTGTCTACGATGGATTAAGGCTTGTACACGTACAACTAAATGTGGACAATATTAGCAAACACAAGGCTGTATGTTCGAAGATCAGTGAGGGAGAAGTATCTTTTCTGAGTTTTATTTGATTATTATCAGTGCTTTAAACATTGCAAGAGAACAACTTTCACTTTGTTAGCATATCACTGACCTGCTGAATGAAGTGTGTCATGTTTTATGCCGAAGAGTCGGGTTACGGATACATAAGTTTGCGATGTCATGCAAAAGAAATGTCTATTTGCCCATTTGTATCACATCAGACTTTTAAGACAGAGCAGTGGGTTCCATTATGAGCCAAGTGAAATGAATACACCCACTCACTTATAAAGACTACAATGATATTACTCATGATCTTTCCAAGTAAAATGTACTCATCCTGCTTTACATGCGCAGTACGATTCCACTATTTTATCCTGTTGGATTTTAATATGAAGTTTGTGAGGCGTCAAACTATTTGCATTGATTGGCAACGTTTCGCTGTAACTCTGACATTGCATCCTGGTCAGTCCAAAATCTTAATTCCGTGTACATATCCCTGCGTGAAATAGTTGAGAACGCTCTATAGAACTCTCTTGGGCAAGTCTGACGCATTTGGCAAAAAAACAAAAACATACCCCAATATTATCTGGAACACGCAATAGAGAATCGACTTCAAACATGTTATGTTCGATCGTCATTTTGAAAGCTTGTGGGACATGGCTAAGGGGGCGGAGCTTAAGGTCGCCATCGATCCGGTCCATTGTATTATTTACTATGTTACTCGTAGTGATGGGAATCAACAACCGGTCCCAGTAATCCCATCCTTATGAATGCGCCCCCCCCCCCCCCATCTCACTTCCCTAACAATTGTATACCAATTCATTTACAGTAATTGTTGTCCTAACCAGTCTGGACTGCCGCAGCTCCAGAACAATATTACAAAACCGTCTGATTGTGAATGCTCATTTCTTTATTTCAGACAATGACGAAGTGAAACCCCATGACAAGTATTTGACATTAATGGTGCATATAAATGCCACACAAAATCTGGAATTTCCCTTTTAAACTTGCTTGTCCTGACTACGGACGAAAGATATCCGCTTCCGTGGGATCGCAAATGAATCCGCCCGATCTCCCTGCCGTTAAACACCATGTCTTCATTTCAATGGGTGTTTATTGGGATTTTACCACCCGGCTCTGGCGGGTTGGTCGCTCTTGAACGTGATCTCAGGTATCGGTCAAAATAGCACAGGGTAAGCAGCAGTTGACACGGGTAGAGGAGAGGACTCGGGGGCACGGTTGTCCTGAGGGGAGGGGGGGGTTCGGTTTCAGGCTTGCATGATTGAGGCTGCCAACTTGACAGGCCCACCTGCCCAGTGGCTACAGGCAGCTGGCCAACGCCGTGATTAACGGCCTGTATAAACGCACTCAGCAGGGCCTCGCACACATTTGTGCATTCACTCACACGTAGAAGTGTTACTTGACGCTCGGGCCTGTTACAGAGTCGAGGCTCACACCCAGCCGGGAATGACATCCATAACTATTTAGTGCGACAACCCCGCGCTGTTATCGCTTTTCAAACCAAGGGACTGGCTCTTGTCAATAGACACGCTATTCGGAAAGATCAATGGAGCAGATTTATGCACTGTGGTAGAAAAAGGAGGGGGGGGGGATTACACCCAAACTCGGATTCCGTATCTGCCTTGAGCTCTTCACCCTCTGATTCTTCCATAAAAAAGAAAATGACATCATAAAGGGTAAACTGGTCTTGATATCAGACTCCCCAGCTCTAATCCCTTGGAGCTTTTTCACTACCTTTGATTTTCATTTTTCAAGGGCGGCGTTTATTCATTTCATGGCAGAGCGTAAAAACATGTACGGTGGAAGCACTCCATCACGTCTTCCGAGAAGCGCAAGGTCGCTGAATGAATGAAACAGACCTGATGCCTGACTGACTCTCTGCAGACCTTTGGGTAGGACAAGAACTCTTTTCAGAACCCTAAATTATTTTCATATTGTGATTTATAAACTTCATATTTGTCGGTATGAAGTGAGCTAAATGCCTCAATGACAAAATCAGGCTTCAAATGTTGATCACGATGTAAAACTAACATTTACGTGGTTCGAGGATCGCAATGGAATTCAAATGGGCAGTTAAGTTAATGCGTGTGAAGAATGGTGTTTATGAACTTAAGTCATTCTAGTCCAGTGACAAAATCAGCATTAAAATGTTTATTGTTACGAATAAACACTGTGTAGGGCACTGTGTCAAACTCAAGGCCCGGGGGCCACATCCGGCCCGTAACATCATGCTACGTGGGCCATGAAAGCAAATAATTTTTAGCAACTCCCATGAGTCTTGTTAAAATCTACACAGATGTTTTAAATTGTCATATTATGGAGACAAAAAATGTGTTTGCCACAACTTGTTTAAGAGTGTTGGTGCTGCTATTTTGGTTAACAATGGAACTCAACTGAATAGTTAGTAGATGAGTGTGACAAAAATAGAGATGATGAAATGGTCATAATCCAGCAGTGACCAAATTTTGGGTCAAAATGTTAATTATTACCAATAAAAACATGTTCTTTATGTTCTTAAGTGCTGCTGTGTAGGTTAATAACCTCAAGAACTCAAAAAGGGCGGTTGATAGTGAGAACGTGTTAAAACAGGTGATGAAATTAAATTGTTACACACCAGTGTAAAATATATGTCCAGGTCCACAAAACAATTGTAGATTGAAGTCCCAGGCAACTTCAAGGACCCTGCCGAGCGTCTAGAAAACCACATTGCTCTTCTTGAATCTGAGATTCGACTTCCCGATGGACCCTCCTCTCCAGCACTCCTGAATAGACCGCACAAGGGAGGCTGAGTAGTGTGATGTAGTTGGAACACACCCTAAGGGTGCTCGCCACCCCAGTCTGCCAATCACAAGACGATGTTGGAGAGGTGTGTCAAATAGGACAGCCCCACTACACCCAGAGCCTTTAGGAACTCCAGGAGAATCTCATACACCCCCGGGACCTTGCCATCGTGGAGCTCTTTAACCACCTCGGGGACCTCAACCCCAGATATAGGAGAGCCCACCTCAGAGAACCCAGATTCGGCTTCCTCAAGGGAAGGCATGTCAGTGGAATTGAGGGGGTCTTCGGAGTATTCTCCCCACGAACGCACAACATCCCGAGACAAAGTCAGCATCGCCCCATCCTCACTATACGCATGGTTTCCAGTGCACTGCTTCCTCCTCCGGAGACACTGGATGGTGGACCAGAATTTCCTCAAAACCTTCTGGAAATCTTTCTTCATAGCCTCACCAAACTCCTCCCATGCCCAAGTTTTTGATACAAAAACCGCCAAAAACCGCTGTATTCCACTTGGCTAGCCAGTACCCATCATCTGGCTCAGGAGTCGCACAGGACAAAAATGCCCGATAGGACTCCTTTTTCCGCTTGATGGCATCCACAGCAGACAGGACCACCTTATGGTCACAAATCCCATCTGTTGCCTGAGCAAAGTTCTTTTGGAGGTGGGAGTTGAAACTCCTTCTGGGAGGGTATTCTGCAAGACATTCCTATGCTTCGATATGCTTCTCACGTCCGACCAGCATCTTCCCCCGGCTTCGGAGCGAACTCACCACCATGTGGTGATCAGTTGACAGCTCGCCCCTCTCGATCATCAAACTCCGACCGACCTAAGGTGTCTTGGTGCTAAGTGCACATGTGGACACTCTTATGCCTTCCCAATCATGCACTTCCACTTCTCATTGTTATTGCCTATATGAGCATTGAAGTCCCCCAGGAGAACGATGGAGTCCCACATATTAGGGTTACATTTTTTAGAATGATTTACAACTAGGGCGGCACGGTGGATCAGCTAGTAAAGCGTTGGCCTCACAGTTCAAAGGTCCTGGGTTCAATCCCGGACCTGCCCGTGTGGAGTTTGCATGTTCTACCCGTGCCTGCGTGGGTTTTCTCCAGGCACTCCAGTTTCCTCCCACATCCCGAAGACGTGCAACATTAATTGTTGACTCTAAATTGCCCCTAGGTGTGATTCCGAGTGCAGCTGTCTATCTCCATGTGCCCGGCGATTGGCTGGCAACCAGTTCAGGGTGTACCCCCGCCTCCTGCCCATTGACAGTTGGCATAGGCTCCAGCACTCCCCGTGACCCTCGTGAGGATAAGCGGCTAAGAAAATGAATGGATGGATTTATAACTACTGTTTCCGTGCTTGCTGCCGTTTGGGTTCGTATCTTAATGCAAATGGTAAGTTAGCAGTTAGCCTCTTTGTGAAAAATATAATCCATGAAGTGAAGTAATTACAGTTTTTGTTTTCCTGCTGGGGAAATGGGGGCATCTATTTGGCAAAAGCTTAGAGTGGCGTCTATTAGAGTAGAAACTTATTTGAGGAAATTACAAGACAGGGAATGTTATCAATCCTTTGCTCCAAGGTACAAAACTATAATGTCTAGTAACTAGTCATATTCATGTGTTATTTATTCGCGCAGTCAAAAGCACATGCATGAAGTCATTTTTTCAAAAATTTCAGTAGCTACACCTGAACAAGAGATATTGCCAAACTGTTACAAAAATATTACAAACCCCTCTCAGTATGACAAAATTGTGTTAATTATGTGGACACGAATAAGGAAAAAAACACATCTGTAGACGTTAATATTCGGTGCAGGGCTTTCGGAAAAAATAGGCGCTTGGTGATAGTTTTTATCCCTCCCGTGAAACACTGCTGGCCATAACCATCGCTCCAAGTCCGATTAATATCTACGCCTCATACATATTGCACTACAACATTTTCTAATTGCATTTATCACAAAACCGTCACTTAAGTTCCCAGAGTATATTTATTATCACACTAACTGGGTCTAAATTATTAAACCTTAATGATGTGAGCTCTGGAAATATGTTGTCCTTTATTTTCCCTGCAGAGGATCAATGCTATACATTAGCCGCATAAATTAAGTAATACTTTACCTCGGCATGTTGCCGCTTTCAATATTCGCCTCTCGCTAAAATGCATTCTCACAGTTCACTAGCTCGCAGGTGCCTCTGGGGAGGAGATGATATCGTTTATTCTAATGAAAAAGCTAGCCGCTGCTAATGGTTTAAATGATGCATTTGTGCCAGAACAAGCGGAGAAAAATGCACACGCGAGATCGGGGAGAAAACATGATAATTCACACTCCAACAGGGATATGATGTCATCTGACGCATAGAGTATGCCCAGGCTCCCTGAAGAGGCCTCAGATGCAAGGAACACTCTGCGATGATATATGTGGGTCAGTAATAGGAATGGGCAATATACAATAAGGTCCATCACACTTAAAGGTTAATTACAACAGCCACAGTCGTCCGAGCTATTTATGACCAAAGTGGATGTTATTAATCAACTTTAGAGTGCCTTGTAACATTATAAGGTGTAAAAGGCATAATGGTGTGACACTATGTAATCTCTGTCTTATTTAGGATACTCGAATAAGGCCTTTATTCGAATATTATCGTGGGAAACTTGCCAATTAGCACGGTTAATCCGAATTTGGAATGAGCCCCAACGTCAGGATGAGCGATACGTTCGGACTGAGCCCGCCGACGTAATTTGAAGTAACGGATGTCTTTAATTTGGAATCCTGCGTGTTATTATCTTTGCAAGTGATCTAAATGGAACACAGTGGTTGCGACCCCCCCCCCCTTTTTTTTTTGAGGTCGCCTGGAGATAAACGGAGATTAGGGTGCATTGTCTCATTTCGAGAGCATCATCCATAACACCTCTCCTCAGAGTGACTTCAATTACATTAACAAGCTAAATGCTTGCGTGGGGGGTAGGGGGGGCATTTAGAGGTAAAAACGCAGAGGCAGGGTACAAAGGTAAAGCCCGTGACTGATGACACGCCGGTCGAGGAAATACAGAAGACCGAGTGGATCTGAACAAGGTAGCCTTGATATTTGCCAGAAAAAGCTCTGTATCTCCTCCTACTAAGATAAATTCCCGCCGATCGCTAATTGTGCGATTCTTCTTGTCCACATCAACTTCAGCCCGACAGGTTATTTCAGCTTGTTATCGGGAAAACATTTATCCACTTGGAATTATTACTGTGCTAGGGCCTCTAGTGAAAGGCAAACACTAGTGAATCTTGGAGAGTTATGGTGGGGCCTCTCCTCATTAGATGGCCAATCGACTGGCAGAGTGGAGGGGCCCAATCGGCATCCTTTATTGAGTGTTAAGGCGACACCGGATGACATTAACATCTCTTTGCGTCGTTGTGAGCGGCTGGAGAGAAAATGACTGCCATAGATCGTGGAAAGAGGGGCGGCAGGCAAGGTCAGACGGGCCGAGAAGATGCCTCATGTGCGGGACATTTTCAAGAAAGGACAAAAAAAAAAAAAAAAAAAAGGTGAAGGCAGAAAATATAACGCAATGTGTCGTTTTGATAAGTTTGCGGCACACTGCGCTCTCTCGGGCCGGCAGAACTCACCGGAAAATAACCCAAACAAGACAAGCCACCTAATCTCATTTTGTCTGAACGGACTCATCGAGCACTGTTGAGAATAAAACACCGGCGCAATAAAATTGCGGCTGGTTCCGAGGAGCGCTTTTCATTCAGTGGCAATTACAGTCCACACACCTGGCAGCACACGAGACATCCCAATCCCTAACAACGTCGCAGAGGAACTCTCCTCCAAAGTACCCCGCTAAATTGGCTCTGTAGCGCCAACCCAATTAGGGCTGAAATATGGTAACTGCAGCGGCCATTACGGAGGCGCCGAGATTGCGCCGCGAGAAGTGCACAAGGAGTAGGAAGGGGGTCCGTTTCGGGAGTGATGGGTTGCGCCGACTTGTGCTTACGCAGCAGAAAAGGGGCACCGTGATGAGGGGATAGCAGATAGGCAAAAGAGGAATGACAAACACTCCCAAATAAATATCCTGTGGCCATATATTAAAGGAAGGACAAGAATTATTAACGTTTCCAGCTGAGCTCTACAATTTCATATCCTTGATGTCAACTCTGGATCTCGCAAAGTTTTTTTCCCCCCATTCTAAAACGCTGCTGCTGTTGAATTTCAATTATGTCTTGTTCACATTTCCATTACTTTTCAAAGTAGTGTTGGCCACTGCTAATGTACAATGGGAGGGTGTGGCAATCACTCCGTAAATCACAGCAGAATACTGCAATAATGTGCCAACGATAATCGTGATACAGTGATTAGTGTTTTTCCCCCCATGTAACAATGAAAGAATTATACAAAAAGCCTTTATTTGAATCACCATGGGGAAATTAAAATGTTTGAAGTAATAATAAATAAAAATAAATACCATATTTGAAGCCGCAAAGTAAATGGCTGCCATACAAGAATAATTTAAGAAAAATTAAAATAAAAAAATTCAGCACCCATTGGGGAATGTGTGTAGAAACTGTAACTGAATATAGATACACGATGCATAGAATGCAAGAATAATCGGTGGAGCAAAAATACTACAGATGCATCCAAAAATACTTGGTGGGTACACATAAGCAGCTGAGAACATCGCTAATACTAACTATCAGTAGTGGATTGACAACTTCACGACTAATAATAAATGAGGAACGTCAGAAAAGTTCCAGGACTGATGTCATACTAGATCTATTTCAAACACAAAGTAAACATTTGTCCTATGAGTGCAGGGGAGATGATCAACTAACATATCTACTCTGCCAAGCAGTAACCTGTCGAGCACCCCAATCGGTGCTCCTTTTGACCAAACGGGGGACACTGTCTCACGTCCAGGCTGGGCGAGGACTGGCTACATTGTGGACCTAAAGGGTTGGTTTGCACTTACTAGCTCTCCTGAGGGTGTGTCTGTGGAGAGGTGGGGGCTAGCTGTGGGGGTCGCCCTAGGGTCCCTGCCGCCTCCTCAGCTTGAGTGGTTTTATGGGTCTCCTCGGTGGGGCCGGTGGACCACCATGGATCCCATCAATGTGGGATCTGTCCCATCCGTTGGGGACATTCTCAACTGGACTCCAGGGCCCGAGCCCGCCTCCCGATTGGGTGGGGTCTTCAGACGCCACGGTGCAGACGCGGCAATTATACGACACTTCTTAGGGTTGTTGTGTACAAGGGCCCCTTCCTATTTAGTGTACATACAGTATACAGGGTGTCCTCCGTTTTCGTGTGAGACTCAACACGTTACAATCTACTACAAAAAGCATTAGCCAAGCAACCCCTACTTTGTGCATTGGCATAAGAAAGCCATTATGAGTCACAAAAAGGTAGCATCAGTTAACGGCGTACTTGTACAGTAAGTTTCTTTCGGCTTGTCCCGTTAGGGGTCGCCACAGTGTGAGATCTCAGATGAATGCTCAAATTTGTTTGGCACAGTTTTTACGCCGGATGCCCTTCCTGACGCAACCCCTCTTGGGGAGTTGAGGCCCCAGTGAGATACGAACTCACGGACCCTGGTTTACCAAACCGACGCTCTAACCACTGAGATATGGGGCCTCCTCACAGCGTACTTCAACAATAATTATAATTATGGATTACTACTGTGCTTGTGTAATGTAGCAATACAACCACAGTGGGTTACGACTTACCTTCAAATATGGATTTATGTCACCACTGTAATACCGTTGAAAACGGAGGACACCCTGTACAATGTATATACACTAAATAGGAAGGGCCCCTTGTACATGTTTTAATTGTTGCTTCAGGTATGCAGTGTTGACAGTACACCGGTGGTATGGTTGAAAAGTCTTCTCCGCTAACAAAGGGCATTTGAGCAAACGTGCAAAACAAATTGCCTCTCCAATCCTTCTCTCTCTCTCTCTCTTCCTGAAAAGCTATCGGTGGCTTACATGCATTTCTGACAGCAGGGTTACTAATGTCCCCCATGCCAGCAAAGGATTCTGATTTGATATAAGCATTCAAAGCTGTCTGCCTTGAGATATGGTGTCTGTCACCCTCCACTACGATTGATTCCCCCTCGCAGTTAAATGCAGCGCTTGCAATGCAAGCCAAGGACGTTCGCCTGCCTGGTCAAGTAATGACAATCGTCTTTAAGAAATAATGGCCCTGACGTCGCGTTTGAAAAGTTGCCGGGCCGCATCCAATAATGAATTCCTGCTGGATGACACATTGATGTATTCCTATTCTTCAGGAGGGACACTGTAGCTGCAATTTAATTGACAAGAAATGAATTCAGTAGGTTGGGGAGGGAAGGCAGGGATGAGATGACGGGAGGGAGGAGGCAGGGAAGAGGACTAAATTCTGTGTGATCAGCAAGGTTTCAAACAATCATTGGCCAAGTGAAGTCTCCGCCATATCTATAAGTCACCGTGTTTTATAGGCCATTACGATCTGTAGAGAAGGACTGTGTGGAGACCGCGGCCTTTTGTCGAAATTAAAATGTCAGAGTGAAAGAAATAGAACAAAACAGGGAATCTGCAATTAATTACCAGACCATAAAAATTCAATAATCAGGAGGCGATGCTGTTTTCCCGCGCAGCAGTCGTCCGGATCACTGCGAACTGAAATAGAATGCATTCATCTCGCCAAATTAAATTCCTAAATGTACAAGGGGAGAGAGCGGCGAAGGAAGGACTTCAGGTGTACAAGCTGCGATTTACTTCACAGAGTAAGCGTTAAAGCAGAAAACCAATGTGAACGTCGCAAGCATGGATCATTCTAAAATGACACCGTTAATATGGTTTACCTTGAATTTGAAATCTCAAATGTGCGAAGTAATTGGTCTTAATGATTTTAAGAATCACACACGTCATCACCGCACAGCGATGGGTATTCAATAGTTTAACTGTTGTTAATGTTAGGGAAGAGACCGCGTAATGTTCACTGAAGCCTTTGACAAATGAACCTGAGGGTAGGCGGAACTGCAAAAGGGGAGGCGGCGTTCAGAATGGACAAATATATGGAGAGAAATTGCTCCCAAGATAATGAGGGTGTCTAAATGGTAAATGTAGTCCATTAAAAGATGATCTCATTGTTATATTTTACATTGATTGAGAACATCGACTGCTGCTTACCCCGATGTACTGCAGGGAGAACGACTGCGTTGTTCCACTGTTGTTAAACAACTCTCCCATCTGGATTACGCAGGCATTATAAATAATGTGAGTGGATTTGGAGCTGCTCTTACAAGAATAACTTTGACGGACTGTCTCAAAAAATGATTAAACATCACATTTAATCAACATTTGGTGAAATTCTACATTGTAACTGCCTGTAAAAGGTGATACTTTTGCATCTATTCCTACGGTGTCAACGGCACCGAGATAGAATGGGGTGGGACAAGCCACCTTGGATCATAGGCAGTTTTGAGTATTCCTGTGGGAATTTCACAATTCCACGACAGGGATGTGAGGTTCAACACCTGAACCCCCCACAATGGACTTTTCCGACCTGTCAATCACTCGTACAATAATAGTCAATCAGATAGCCGCATTATCTTAACCCCGGGCTTGACCCACCCCTCTTGTCGTCATGTCCCACAAGCAATGCTGGTTATCGGTCGCGTGCGCTTTGAAAAGTTAATGTTACGAAGAAAATGGTCCTCAGATGCGCTTGGGGAATGTGGAATTATGATGAAAGATATCCTGCTAGGTTACAAGGGGCCCGGTTGAGTGATTTTCCAAAGCCTAAAACACTGTTGACGAAGTGTCTACAATGTATTAAGGCTCGAGGAAGACCGCACGTACAACTAAATGTGGACAATATCAACAAACACAAGGCTGTATGTTCGAAGGTCAGTGAGGGTGACGTATTCTTCTCTGAGTTTGATTGAATTATTATCAGTGCTTTATACATTGCAGGAGAATAACTTTCACCTTGTTAGTGTATCACTGACCCGCTGAATGAAGTGTGTAATGTTTTATGCCGAAGAGTCGGGTTAGTGATACTAAATGCACGATGTCATGCAAGAGAAATGTCTATTTTACCATTTGTATCGCATCAGACTTTTAAGACAGGGCACTGGGTTCCATTACGAGCCAAGTCAAATGAATACACCCACTCACATATAAAGACTACAATGATATTATTAGTGAGCTTTCCAAGTATAAAGTACTCACCCTCCTTTACATGTGCAGTACTATTTTATCCTGTTGGATTTCAATATGAAGTTTGTGAGGCGTCAAACTTTTTCGCATCGATCGCCAACATTTCGCTGTAACTCTGACATTGTGTCCTGCTCCGTCCAAAATCTTAATTCCGTGTACATATCCTTGCGTGAAATAGTTGAGACCTCTCTGTAGAACTCTTTTGCACAAGTCTGACGCATTTGGCAAAAAACATACCCCAATACTATCTGGAATACGGGATAGAGAATCCAGTTCAAACCTCTTGTGATCAGGCGGCATTTTGGAATATTGTGTGGAGCATGGCAACTGTAGCTAAGGGGGGCAGAGCTGAAGATCGCCAGTCGGAAAGGTCCACTGTAGCCATCTGACAAGTGTTTTACACAACGCGTCAAATGCTGACACAGACATTATCATACATTCGGCGAAATACTTTTACGGATGGTCTGGTACAGATTTAATGTATCTTGGGGTAAAAGAGGCTAGTGTCATCGGGTGAGAAATTAAGATACAAATTGGAAGGATGCAGAGCAAATCGAAACCTGTTCTAATAGTGATGACAACAATGGTACCAAACAAAATCTTTTCTTACGTCATATTTTTTACAACATCCAAGCAATCCTAATCTGGAAAGACAGCCACCACCTTTACATACCGAAGTTTTCAAGATTTGTGCATCATTTACTGAGTGACAGAAATATTGTGTAAGAGAAATTATGAAAGAAACGGTAGTGTCTTCAACCCATGGCCCACTGCTCCATATGAAAATCAGATTAGTTGTTTGTTTTTTTGCTCATGCTAACAGCAATAAAACAAACTCCTTGGCAGAAGTAATTAATTAAACCTGATCTTTGCTTCTTGTGTTCAGGCATCTTTACAACGTTCATATGCGTCAAGGTGACAGAAGGGCACGGACGGCAGTGTTTTAAGACCCCTTGTAGACACGAGCCTCCCCCAGCACATCTGAAGGGGAAGGAGGAGAGGTTTTTAATTTAAGGAATGCAGCGGCGCCATATTTCACCTTCTCTTGTTGTCTCACATTATCTTGGTAAACATCCCGGGAACTAATATGATATATTTCCAAGGCGGCAGTGTTTCATCCTGCTCCTGGTGTGATTGATGAACGACGGCGGGATGAAACCGGGACAGAGATTTATAGAGCTCCAGTGCACGGAATATGTATGATTATCAGCTGTGCCGCGAAGGTGGCTCACTTTGAGTGATAGGCACACGGACAGAAATCTACTAAATGACTCCATTCCCCCTGAGAAGTCACAGGAGGAGTTTTATTTCATGCCGTCCCTCATTCGGGGTCCTCTCGGAGAATGTGTGCTCCGAGATGAGCCCGTGACTAAAACTCTGAAACCTAAATCACATCACATGATTGGGGTTAGGCATATCATGCACATCCTGCTTTGGCACAATCGTTCTTACACGAGGCTACCGTTTTAAGACTATTGGAGGAAAAAAGAAATCAACTCTTCATCACCAATCTCTCTTATGTCCACAGCACCGAAACATTGGTTGGGGAGATTTAAAGTGTATACTATATATGACATAATAATTACACAATTAGTTTGTTTCCACAAAATAAAACAAATACTGTATGAGTACAGTCAATCACTACTTGAGGGTGTTCAGTAACCCAAAACTATCCAATTGAACAGACTAATATCTTTCGTGACACCAGTCCAGGAACCGTTCTGACACTACTTGTACTGAATCACAAACCCCCAGCTTTAGTTGGCCATTAACCGTACCTTACATTGAGCAGCTAGCTGTTATCAGGTAATCAGATGTTAACTTCCACCACCGCCAACAGCAACGCGGACCTCTCATCTTCAGACGTTTACGACCCTGCGTTCTTCGGCAAAAATGCCACAAGTAGCCTTTTGTGATCGTTAGTCCTGTTCTGGAATCCTCTTTCACGCCGCTGTTCGCCAGTGGTCAATGCTAGCTACTCCTATGTTAACATATGGCGCCTTAAAAGGAGTGGCGCATCATGGGGATTTTGAAAGAGACCAACAATACCTGAGTAGTCGCCAATAAGTGTGGGTCATACCCGTACAGAACTTCTGGTCACACTAAATCTGACAATTTAACAATAACACATAATTCATGCCAAACAGCATTCTCACTACTGCGTCTTGTATCACATTGATTGATTGTTTTGTCCGTTTTTAGGGTGTGCGGTGGGAGCGATGCGGTGCACCAGCAAATTTGGGTAAAAGGGTAGCGTGACTTAAACTTGGCAATGACTATTCTAAACTTGTCATCTGGTGTTAAGTGACAGTTGCTTTCATTGTTAAATCTGATGTACAGTAATTCTGTCTAAACTCTGATATACTTGTAATACTTATTGGCATCTCTGAGTGCCTTGAACATCCATCCATCCATTAGTCGCGCCGCCTTGAACAGTCAGCTCCTAATTGATCGATAAGATGTCACCATAAATCCAAAATCCCATGCACCTTATTGATTCTCACAGGGCGCTTGCTGCTTCTCTGCATACAAGATCGCCTCGTTCCATCAAGCGTGTTTGTCGGCATTATCATGCACTGTAAAAACGAAGGTTTTCTGCATCGATGAATTACTGACTGACTTGTCATGAAACTTACCCAAGAGAGGACTTGGTTTCCTATTTATTTTAATCCATCCATCCATTTTCATAGCTGCTTATCCTCACCAGGGTCAGGGGAGTGCTGGAGCCTATCACAGCTGCCAATGGGCAGGAGTAAGGGTACACCGTGAACTGGTTGCCAGCCAATCGCAGGGCACATAGAGACAAACAGCCGCATTCACAATGAGACCTAGGGTCAATTTAGAGTGTCCAATTAATGTTGCATGTTTTTGGGATGTAGGAGCAAACCGGAGTGCCCGGAGAAAACCCACGCAGGCACGGGGAGAACATGCAAACCTCACACAGGCGGGTCCGGGATCAGACCCGGGACCACAGAACTGTGAGGCCAACGCTTTCCAGCTGATCCACTATTCCGCCGCTTAATTTTAATTTACATTTTAATTCACATCAAATGTTGTGCCTGACCTGTTTCGAAATAATGACGGTCTGAATACATGTTTTGTGTAAATCATCATACACTGTAATATCCCTCACTGTTTATAACAGTGCATATGGGGCTAACTTGTAATTGTTACCAAGTTTGTCTGAAACGGCCTTTTTATCCTTTTTCCCATATCAAGGACCATAACTGTTAAATAATTGAAAATCTTTAATAATCTCTTTAATAATTTATCGGAATTTTGTAGAAAGAAATGGGGCCCGACAGCCCTGACATACTGTATGTAAAAAGCCCTAATAGTTTCAGAAAACACAAAGTATTGTCACGTCTGTCTTGCAAACACACTCTCTGTTTGCTTGGAGCCAGGAAAAAAACTGTAATTTATTATAACTTGGTTTTATTTTGAGTTACAGTTTGCTGTTTTAGCCGGCCAACGTGTCCAGTTACCTCACCGGAATAGAATGTGGCTATCACTGAACACATGAATCAAGAGTATTACATGGAAAAATAAATCATGTTCCGGACAGTGGCCAAAAGTAAGAGCAAAATAAAAAAACAAAAGTGGAGTTTTGTTCAAAGGAATTTATCTCTGACAAAGTGTAACAAAGCACATATTCACTTCCATACAGTAGGCCTCCGAGCATCGGAGAAAATGACCCCATCCGTGTCCATGTGACTGTGGAGCGTGGCATGAGGTCCACAAGGTGGAACAATGAGAGTGTCTGTTGTCTCACAAGACGAACTCAATGAAGTTCTCACATGTTATCAGGAAGACTTTTCAGCACTTGTTAATGCACTTGTTGTGGTTTGAGATAATGAAGCTGCCGTGTTGGGTGGCAGGTTATAAGACCGCATGGATTGTTAAAAACTGTTTGAGGAAGATTTAGATTTTTAAAGACGTTAATATCGTCAAAAGCCAGGAATCCGAATTTCAATGAATGATAGTGGAAACTGCAACGAATGTAATCTGCTACGTGACAATGGTTGACTTCAGTCGCTCTCATTTTAAAAACATTTCCCCTATTTAATGTACAATAAATTTCCCAATCACACCTAGGGGAAATTTAGAGTCTCTAATGGATGCATTTTTGGGACGTGGGAGAAAACCCATGCAGGCACAAGGAGTACATGTAAACTACACCCAGGCAGAGCCGGAAATTAAACCCCGGTCCTTAGAACTGTGAGGCCAATGCTCTAACCAGTTGCGTCACCATGCTGCCGTAAAGTATATAGTCTCAGTTAATATTGTCTAATTTAACTTTTTGTGTTGTTCAGTTCACAGCCTTTGCAAAGCTATTGTTCCGGTAGCATAAAAGCCCAAGCTAAAGCTAGCTAGCTCTTGGTTTGTAAAGGAAATACCATTTGGTACATACATACACCGCAGCTGTGTAAAAGTTGCAAGTGCCCACATTGAAACACGAGATATTTACAAAGAAAGACAGTACACAGAGTGTTTAGCGTTCGCGTTAGCGCAGCGCTAACAGGGCCGGTTAAAAAAAATTTGCGTTCGTGTTAGCGCAGCGCTAACAGGGTCGGTTAAAAAAAAAACATACCGATAAAAATCACTGAGACACGGCAGTAACATGCTAGCGCAGCACTAACATGGCCGGACCGGTAAAAGTCACTTCCTCGGCACGTATATTCCACCGGTCTCACTCTTACCTTTTCCGCCCATGTGCCCCCTTGTGGCCGTTAGGAAGAAATGCACAAATTAGCCGCATCACCGCATAAACCGCAGGGTTGAAGGCGTGTGAAAAAAGTCGCGGTTTACAGGCCGGAAGTTACGGTACATGAAGGAATAGAATCATGGCCTCTACTTTTACCGTCCTTTTTCTATACAAATATCTGTACATGTGAGTACTTTTCTTACATCTGTGCATTATTTGAAGCAGTCAAATTTGTGGTAAACCAGTTAATAATTAAAGTAAGACTAAGAGTAAAACTATTCAGCCCTTGAAAACACCTGACAAAGACATTATGGAAAATGAGAGGAAGTAGAAATGTTTCATTTATTGCCAATCATATGCACTGTTTTCCTGCCTGTAATTAGTTGTGATGGTTTATAATTGATTACATTTCTCTCACATCAACACATCTCTCGAACTTTTGCCTACGTC
This sequence comes from Syngnathoides biaculeatus, assembly GCF_019802595.1. Taxonomy (NCBI): domain Eukaryota; kingdom Metazoa; phylum Chordata; class Actinopteri; order Syngnathiformes; family Syngnathidae; genus Syngnathoides; species Syngnathoides biaculeatus. The sequence continues at coordinate 11,460,597 of NC_084651.1, forward strand.
TTACAGTAAATTTAAGTGGTTATCGTACAGCACACAAAAAGAAAGCCAAAGAAAAAGAATGGTCATTGAGCGGACGTCTTCCGGGGATGATCCACTGAAGACGATTATCAAATTTCATCCATTGTTCCTCACAAGAAAGTGTTGACAGTTTGAGGTTAACCATTTGCAAAATGGAGGCCCCCGAGAAGGAAACAATGCCCTCTCCAGACACCGACACCACTCCCCTGGCTGCTCTTCTTTCATCTCGCTCTTTCAATGATGTATGTGTGACAGGGGGGCGCTCCAGTAAAACCCCGCATATATGCCAAAATACATTTTACAAGCACTGCTCTAATCAGCCTGCAGCCAGAGGCTCATAAATTGCTTCAGTGTGTCTGGAGCTGCTGAACAAATGCAGCTTACGGTCCCCGCTGAAGCTCGGATATACAGCGGGGCCACGCTCCCTCCGAATGGCGTTTGGGAGAAACAATGCCGCGCCTTTATATCAAAAAAAGTGACAAGGACGATAATTTATGCGCCTGTTTAATCAGCTGAGTGCACGTAGTCCAATTTTTGCACGCCGACACGTGGCGTCACCGCGCGCAATAGCGTGACTGCGCGTCCCGGCGTTTTCAGGCCTCGCAAATGTCGGAAGCCGTCGTTACGTCGGCATTTAGCTATCGCTGCGGGATTCGGCAGGTGGGGGTGGGCCACTGATAAATGCGCGCTTATTAGGAATTATCCCAATGATTTGTGGCGCTTCGGCAGGTAAAAAGAGTCGCCGAGCTGGCCGGGTGGTTGTTGTGCACTTTTTCATAAGCGGCGGTAACCTTCAGTGTCCTCCTCTGACAGGAAATCCACTTTATCAAGTAGGGGACGACACTGGCAGTGGAGGGTGATATATGCAGAACTCTACTTCCCCAGATAACTCTTCCTAGCGCCGAGTCCTGTTCCTTTCCTTCCCTTTTTTTTTTTTTTTATTTTAAAACCACCGGGCAAATTCCTGAAGCTGCTGATCAAATAAATTAATGCTTTTAAGTTTGCGCCGCAGTCCCTGAATGACTTCAGCAAGTCCTCAAATAGCACCCTGTCATCTCTTCAAAGTAGGGGAAGGGTAATCTCTCGCTTTGCGATTTGATTTTTTTTTTTTGGGCCAGGCCGAGGACCGGACAAATGCATCTCCTGGTTCCTTTGACCGGATTATGGAGCAAAATAACAAAACAGCATTGAACTGTATAATAACTGCATAACAACATGGAAGGAAATTCAAAAAAAAGAAATAAGAAGTGAACTGGACAAGAAGTATGGAAGTAAATTTTAACTACGAGGTAGTTGTGTCTTTCCAATTTATGCAAGTTAGACTGTTTCGGCAATTTCAGTACCATCATTTGACTGTTTCCATCCCTTGTTGTACATTACTGGATTTCACTAGCTGCTAAGCTAAGGTAGGTCATCACACATTCATCCATCCATTATCCGAGCCCCTTATCCTCACGAGGGTCACGGGAGAGCCTACCCCAACCAGTTTCGGGCGAAAGGCAGACTACACCCTGAACTGGTCGCCAGTCAGTCGCGAGGCAGATATAGACAACATCACTGAGTGGGAATCGATCCCACGCTGTCTGCACAAAAGTCAGGCGTGTGTACCACTACACCAGGGGTGTCAAACTCATTTTTGTCACGGGCCACATTTTACTTATTCCCTCAGAGGGTCATCATGACAGTGAAACCATAAAAATCTTTAACCGCTGATAAACACGATTTGCCTTCACGGGCCACATAAAATCATGCGGCGGGCCGGATCTGGCCACCAGGCCTTGCATTTGTCACCTACGACATCAGTGACTCTCGGTCATGACACAGTCTACCTCAATTCTCAAACACCTTAAAGGTCATACAGTAAAATTAAGTTGAAGTTAATTTTTCAAGAATACATTGGTGAATTGCTTCCCATTTCCTGTTGTATTGATCAGACTTGCAGTCACTGTAGACCAACAAATTTTAAGCAATTGGTTCATTAGCTTCCCATGCTAGCTGCGTTATTATTATTATTTTTTTTAAATCAAAATGTACTGTGGTATACGTTTAATTTTTAGACTAAAATATGTTGGGTAAATTGGTCACAGGTTTATTACCGCTCACTTGTCATCATGTTAAGACTGTTTAAATATGGTTTTATTGTTTTTAACATTAGCACACAGGATTATTGCTTGTCAATCAGAAATGCTGAAACTGCACTTAATATATTGAATAACTGTTTTATGATGCTGACAAATTATGCCAAATATTATTGATCCATCCATCCATTTTCTTTGGCGCTTATCCTCACGAGGGTCGCAGGGAGTGCTGGAGCCTATCCCAGCTGTCAACAGGCAGGAGGCGGGGTACATCTTGAAGTGGTTGCCAGCCAATCGCAGGGCACATGGAGACAAACAGCCGCACTCACAATCACACCTAGGGGCAATTTAGAGTGGCTGATTATTGTTGCATGTTTTTGGAATGTGGGAGGAAACCGGAGTGCCCGGAGGAAACCCCCGAAGCCACGGGCAGAACATGCAAACTCCACACATGCGTGTCCAGGATTGAACTCGGGACCTCAGAACTGTGAGGCCAACGCTTTACCAGGTGATCCACGGTGCCGCCCACGTGATTAATATCAAAAATACATTTTGTTTCAACCAAATTCAAGTTTGAAATGATCATTTCATTAAAAAAAAAGCTCATTGAAAGGAAAATACGTGTTGAGAATTTTGAAGCTTTTCACGAGGTGCAGAACACAAGGTCATTGCCCTGACATACAAATACCAGTTTGTACGTTCAGCATTTCCTCATTTTTAAGAAAAGAAAAAAAAGAAAGAAACCGCAGCATAGGAAAGCTCATAAGTGCTCAGTGTATGGCCGATGTCTCTGAAATCCAAGAGTCGTTGCCTTTCTTCAAAGTGTACGAAAAGGTTGGGTGGAAACACGCAAAACCCACACATCCGCCTTCTGCGTGGCCAGTCAATAAGCACACTGAGGCTTTGGCAGTGCTCTGTCTTATTTACAGGACGTTTGTGGCACTTGACATTTATCGTGGCCGCGGGGCCGTGAACTTCATGCAAACGCCACCGAAGCATTCAATGCCAAAGTCCCCCGAGGTCCCCTCCACCCCCGGCTCGGCGTCATCACAAGTCTTTTCACGCTGAGATAAATCACTTCCACTGGACCCCGAGGAGAGGGCTGCAGTTGGGGGATGAGGGGACAGGGCGAGAGTTCAACCGGGGAAGGCGGAAGAAAGGCGGTGAGATGGCGAGTCACGGTTCAGAGAAAAGGGGGCAGCGGCATCGGAGGGATACCCGGGGGTTAACGTCAGCCCTGTTTCTCCCTCATTAATTGTTGGACATAGTCGCACAAATATCACTAACCATTCAGGCAACAGCATATGGGTCGGGTAAATGATCTTTCGATCTCACTGGCATGTAAATGCTCCTCATCACGTGGCTTTCTTGGGCGGACTTAAAACCCCTCCTGAACCAATTACAGATGTAATACAGTAAATCTTGCAGCTATTCTGGCTCGCTCAAGAACAGACACGACATTAAAGCAATCTAAAACAGCATCTTGTGTGGCGTTTTGCAATTAAGTGACAGTTATGGCATCTATTGATCATGCCGGGCGGCACTCTGCAGGATCGCAGGATGGCTAAGGTCTGCATTCTCGCCTTGATTTCTGCCTTCTGGAGGAGAGTCGGGCTGCTTCTATGAAAGACGTGACCTAGAATCAATCTCACAGTCTTTTCCGTCGCAGTCTGATGCCAAACATCACTCAAGTTGAAATTTTGGGAACTAAGCAAAGGCCAAACGAAACCAACCTCGTGTGTGATGTCATGCAATGCACTTTTTTTTTATTTTTGAATGACAGATGTTAGAATGTTGCTTAAAAGAAGCCTGTACGGTTGTGAGATACAATCATCTGGAACAAATTATTTAACAATTGCTATGGTAGGGTTTCTTTTTTTCTTTCAAATCAGTCACCCAGTGTCACCGGACAAAATTTTCCACTACTGTCTAATCCAACATTCTCCCACATTGAAGAAGTGCAATGAATTGAAAAATCAAGTCGAAAACAAGGTTACGGAAACATTCTTTATCCCTCGTACAGAATCCCTGAGTTCGAGCCTGCCAGTCAGAAGACGGTTTGGGTCTCTTATGGGCAGAAAAGTACAAGCACTAATGGTGGCAACGCATTAAAAATGGCTTCATTCGAGAATGATGAATGCGGTTGCAGCGCCCACCGAATCCTCTCAGCAGTTTCCGTCGGGCCATATATCCTGCTGCGCTTTGACAAATAATAAATCTAACTTCACGCAGGACCCTATGATTCATTACGATGTATTGACTATAAATTAACAAAGTGGTTTTCAGATGCTTTTAACTTTGTCATGGCTGTAACTTATAAAACAGGGGAAAACAGAACACTTGACTATTAAGCCAAGTTAAACAATGCGGCGGAGGGATCATAATATTAATGCTTACCAATTCCAACGCTTGATGTTCTTGGAGAGGCGCACGGCTGATACTGACAAATGTGCTTGAGGCATCCATCGTGATCTTGACTGAAACAAAAACACACAACGCAAATACATGAGCAAACAGACTGAGGGAACGGCATCATTTACAGTATATCAAATTCAAGGTATTTTACGACATGGCTTTCTGGAGAAGGGATACACTGAGTGTCTGCGTCGAGGTTACTGTAGTGCTGACACCTAATAACACTACACTTTAGTAATCTGGTGTTGGCAATCTTAACATACACTGAACAGATTTTATTGATTAACACATGGTGTTCACAGTGTCTTCACAATTTACATTACAGTGAAGAAAATAAGTATTTGAGCACCCTGCTCTATTGCAAGTTCTCCCACTTGGAAAGCATGGAAGGGTCTGAACTTTTCGTCATAGGTGCATGTCTCCTGTTCGACAGATAATCTAAAAAGAAAAATCCAGAAATCACAATGTATGATTTTTTTTACGATTTCTTTGTGTGATACAGCTCCCTGAGAAGGGTTGCGTCAGGAAGGGCATCCGGCGTAAAAATTGTGCCAAACATATATATGCGTTCATCTGAGATGACACGCTGTGGCGACCCCGAAAGGGACAAGCCGAAAGAAACACACACTTTGTGTGATACAGCTGCAAATAAGTATTTGAACACCTGTCTATCAGCTTGGATTCTCACCCTCAAAGACCTGTTAGTCCACCTTTAAAAGTCCACCTCCACTCCGTGTACTATCCTGAATCAGATCCACTTGTGTGACGTCGTTACATGCATAAAGACACCTGTCCACCCCATGCAATCAGTAAGACTCAAACTTGTAAAATGGCCAAGACCAAAGAGCTGTCCAAAGACACCAGAGACAAAATTCTACAACTCCACATGGCTGGAAAGGGCTACGGAGAAATCGCCAAGCAGCTTGGTGAAAAAAGGTCCTTTGCTGAAGCAATCATTAGAAAATGGAAGAAGCTAAACATGACGATCAATCTCAATCGAAGTGGAGCCCCAAGCAAGATATCACCTCGTGGGGTCTCAATGGTCCTCAGAAAGGTGGGGAATCAGCCCAGGACTATGCAACAAGACCGGGTCAATGACCTGAAAAGAGCTGGGACCACCGTTTCCAAGCCGACTGTTGGTAATACACTAAGACGTCATGCATGGCATGGAAGGTTCCCCTGCTTAAACCAGCACATGTCAAGACCCATCTTAAGTTAGCCAATGACCAGAGGAGTCATGGGAGAAAGTTTTGTGATCAGATGAGACCAAAATGAAACTTTTTGGTCATAATTCCACTCATCGTGTTTGGAGGAAGACGAATGATGAGTTCCATCTCAAAAAAACAGTCTGATCGAGAGAAGATTTGTGTGTGCAAACCTGGGGAACAACTACAGGAAAGGTTTGACTTCTGTAATTGCAAACAAAGGCTACTGTACCAAATATTAGCATTGGTTTTCTCAGGTTTTCAAATACTTATTTGCAGCTGTATCACACATTGTGATTTATGGATTTTCTTTATGATTATATCTCTCACAGTGGACATGCACCTACAATGACAATTACAGACCCCTCCATGATTTCTAAGTGGGAGAAGTTGGAGTATAGCAGGGTGTTCAAATACTTATTTTCTTCACTGTATGTCCATAGCATTGGTTACATTCTCCCGGACACCAAACGTAAATGAAGCATATTTAAGAGTGTTTGTATTTTGTTTTAACTACTTATTCAAACTGAGGGCAGCTCACCAGCCCTGTAACGCTCATCAAAAAGATGGGCTCAATAATTTTGTCTCAGATCCTTTTCAGTTGGCAAAAAAGAGGGGAAAATAATCAATACACTAAGGACAAAGAACCTATAGCCCATCACTTAATTCTCTTATCACTGATTTAGGGAAAGAGGAGGATGTTAAATAAGTGTAAATCTTTCGCCGTGACTTTGAAGGTGCTTTATGGCACTTCTTACAGCGTAGCCCAGACAGAATGTCCATACCTTCCGCCGAGCGCACAATTTATGGCTTTATTACCCTTTGTCTTAAAGAGCAGGAAGACACGAGATAACACCCGAGTCGGGCAGCGCGTCACAGGGGTGCTTGGTTTAAAAAAAAAAAAAAAGTTGTTGTCATCATTGATAAAGAGTCATCCCTGTGACATCTTTATGGCTCAGTCGCGCACTTTGTCTTCAAGTATGGCTGATGTGATACTGTACCCCGAGCACCTGTGCCAAAATACTCCACCCTCATCTCCCACCTCTGCGTTGCCCTAAAACTTGTAAAATTTGGATCAAGTTTTCAAGTAAAATGAGCTCAACAGTTTCAGTCGGCCGCGATGGACTCTCTACTTTGGTTTTTTTTTTCCTCTAGCTTTTCTTGATACTTGGGGAAAGAACGAAAGGACCACTAAGTAAAGATGTCGAGTTCGAGACTGCTATGTTAGCTTCTAATGCTAACTGCTCATTGTTCACTTCTGATGAAAAAGTCGATTGTTTTGTGTGTTTGACATTAGTGGTAAAATGCATGATTTATTTTTATCAACTTGATTGGTCCTTAATCTTAGTGTTTAGAGCAGTGGTCTCAAACTCAATTTCTGGGCCGCAGCATCGGCACGCATGCACTCCTGGCCAATTTCAGTTAGAAATTCAAAAGAAAATTTTCTCAAACATCTTTTTTTTAAAAAAAAAAAACTTAAACACATTAAGATAAACCCGGAGGCAGCACAATGGCGCAACTGGTTAGACCGTTGGCCTCACAGTTCTGAGGTCCGGCATTTAAATCCCAGCCCCGCCTGTGTGCATTTTGCATGTTGTCCCCGTGCCTACGTGCGTTTTCTCCGGTTTTCTCCCAGATCCCCCAAAAACTGCACTAATTGGGGACTCTAAATTGGCCTTGGGTGTGATTGTGAGTGCGACAGTTGTCCGTCTCAATGTGTCCTGTGATTGGCTGGCAGTTTAGAGTGTACCTCTTGCCCAATGATACCTGGGATTGGCGCCAGCACCACCGCGACCCTGGTGAGGATAACCGGCTCGGAAAATGAATGAATGAAAAAAAGTAAAGATCGTTGTGTCAACAAGTTGTGTACCAAACTACTAGGATAAGGCTACATGGCAACGCTGCTGTAATTTCCATTCAGAAAAATATTTCTCTGGTCGCACGTGCCCGAGAGACATATGCCCTACCATGATTGGTTGTCTTTGCATTTAACACTGTAAAAATGCCATTCATGTAAAACTCGAAGGCCGCACTAACATTAACTTTCACATTAAGGTGGGGCCACAAAATATTATCTTGTGGGCCGCAAATGGCCCGCAGGCCGCCAGTTTGCTAGGAATGTTTTAGAGTGTTTTTTAGTATTTTCTAATTTGTGAATGAGTTAGGCGGCACGGTGGGCTCAGCTGGTAAAGCATTGGCCTCACAGCTCTGAGGTAACGGGTTCAATCCTGGCCTCGCCTGTGTGGAGTTTGCATGTTCTCCCCGTGCCTGCGGGGGTTTCCTCCGGGCACTCCGGTTTACTCCAACATTCCAAAAACCTCCAACATTAATTGGACACGCTAAATTGCCCCTCGGTGTGATCATGAGTGCAGCTGTTGTCTGTCTGCGTGTGCCGGGCGATTGGCTGGCAACCAGTTCAGGGTGTACCCCGCCTCCTGCCCGTTGACAGCTGGGATAGCATTCCCCGCGACCCTCCCGAGGATAAGCAGCAAAGAAAGTGGATGGATGAAGGAGTTAACATCTGTTTGTATTTGTGTGACAATTAAAATATTACTTAAAATATTCCAATTACCGGTAAGTTAAAAAAAAGTTTGTGATGTCGATAAATACAATACAAATACAATTGAGCCATAGTTATCAAATTAGTGTTAATCAAAGCTGGACTAATTAGATGTACCACTCCAAAAAAAAAACATGCCCACCAATAGAGCAAAATTCAATATCTAAATGTATTTTTAAGTGATCGGATTCACTGCCTTCACAGCAACGCTGCCACCAATCGGCTAGAGGTCACAGGGAGGACTAACAAGGGGGGCAGGGGGGCATCGCGAGGGACCATCTTAACCACGGAGTCATGGGTTCCTCTGAATGAGGCAGATGCTTCCTCATAATTTCTTACTGTGCCGACAAGTGCCTTATTGTTTCCCCTCGATAAGGATACAGTGTTCCCAGTAATGGGAATTAGAGGGAAGCATAAGTCACCGAGACGCAGCGTAAGACTGAATCAATTGATAATGGGACATTTCTCATGGATGTGAAAAAAAAAAAATAATAAGGGCCAAGTTACTGTCGCCGTTGTTTAGATTAAGCGCAAGGCCTCTTATTTGTCTGGAAACCGTGCTGATGGGGAGTGCGTGAAGGCTTCGGAATAAAAGATGCTCTCTGCTTGAACTCTGGACGCGGCTTCACACTTTTTCCAGATATATATCACCCATAACATGCGTTTAACTGTGTAAAATCATGACAGCTGGACAACTACGGAAAGTCAGTCAACCCTTTGAAGAGATTTCAATGGAGTTGGGGAAATAAACATATATATCTGAACTGACAAAAATACTCAAACTTGTTACACATTAGTAATATGATTAATAGTGTGCAATGTGGATAGAATGCAAGGATAAAGTCAGCTGGCACGCATTCTGCTACTGGACACAAACAAACGGCGGCACAAATGGAATGAAGTGACAACAAACGATATGCATGTCCACCACAAATGGATTAGAACGGTTTTGTCAGTGTAATAAATTTCTAGTTTCAGAACATGCTTTTTTGTTAACCCAGACATGTGACTGTACATTCTTGCTTATATAGCCTAGCCTAGCGTTTCTGTACCGCTGCCTTATCATACTGGTATACCGTGTATGACCCAGTTTCCGGAATAAACCACATTGAACATTATGCCTCTACCTCTAAGTCCTGCATTTGGTCCACCCCCGTACCGGAGGTTCGTGACACTACGCAGACTTCCACCAGGCAGCAGTATCATCAAATACAAAAGTCACAAATATTTAGAGAGAGGTTTTCCCACGGTATCACATATAAGTCAATTCATTGACAATTTGTTCTATAGTCAACAAAGGAAGTTGAGTGAAATGCAGATTTTTGTCAGCAAAGTATTGCATACTGCAATATGCGTGTGAAACCTTTGCACGTTTCAAAAAAGACACCATACTGGAGCTGCAGGAAGCCCGAGCCCCCGTCTAGGAGCATCAAACATGGTCAGCAAGGGTGTCGTCCTCCTTGACAGGGTGCCCTGCAGCGATGGAATTCATTAAGCCCCGAGAATAATTACTCACTGCCGCCATGTGACACACTCAATAAATTAAACTCGCCGCTTAAGTTTTAAAGGCAAATGCATATTGTGGCCATCACTTCGAGGCTGGCCTCTCCGTGCCTTCGCATTATTTGTTGGAACAATGTGTGACCACAACTTAGTAACTCAGCCCAGCAGCTGACTACAGATGAACGGGCAATGTGCCGACGAGGTCGGCGAGGGGGGTGTAAGGAGGGGGTGGTAAAAAAAAAAAAAAAGGAACTGTATTAAGAAGCGTGTGTATGTGTCTTCATAATTAATGAATTCTAGTCCATCAGGCTAATCTAATTATGAAGAATGCTTTCATCTGCCATGAATCATCTCCACACTTTGTAAGACTTACTGGAGGAAATAACCCAGACATTTACATTTTTCTTTGTGGAAAGCACAGAGAAAACTTATTGGCCTGACGCAAAATGATTCTTAAAACCCCGCGGCTAATGGCTTTAAAGAAAATGTAATTATGTTTTAATAATTGACAAATTAAGCCGGAGGAGCTTAGATTTTTTTTTTTTTTTTGGGGCCAACAATCTCGATCCATAAAGTCACTTTTTCCAACAGCTGCATGTCTAAAAGAGGTAATTACATTCTGAGTAAACAGATATAAAACCTCGGCAAACATGCTCGACAGACAACTGAGGATTTGCGGTGAGATGGAGATGTCATCCACTCCTCATGATGGCATGGTGGGAGATAACTCATCTGTTAATAGGTCCTTTCAAATATGAAATAATGTATATTTCCATATTGCCTCCATTCTATACAACTTGTAGTAAGCTAGGACGGCTCTTTCTAACGCGTAACCCTCCCATCCAAGGCCAAATTAGACATTATTAAAGGTTATGAATTCTGTCTCTGCAGTACTCAAGATCAAAAGAATCCTAAAGACTGCAACCGCTCAAATACTTTGTCTTCAAGTAAACTCTGATTGAGATGAGAAATACATTTAACTTTACCCCTACTGACCTCTACTACTGAAATACAAATGTAAATTATTCCTATAAGTTCCAAAAATTTTGTTTAGACCATAATATGTATATAATAGTTTTGTCGCCATGTTTAGGATGCGCAAAGAATTCTGCGCATGATGACGTAGAATATCCGTCGTAAAATTGTTACATTGCTGCTCTCTGTGGAGCTAAGCTAGCCACATGTTAGTGAAGAGTTAAAAATGCTAACTGCGGCGCTTTGGGGTGCAATTTCAAATCAGAACGGAATGCAAAAATTAGGTAAGTATTCATAGCTTCCCCAAAACTATCACATTGACCCAATAGTGGGAGGACGTGTCCCGAAGAGCTAATGGGAGCGCTCACCAGTTTGTCCGGTCATAAATGAAAAATCCAATGCGAATTATGATAAAGCCAATCAGCATAAAGTGCTAATTAATCAGCCGATACCATTCAAACTGATCAGATCGATATAAAGTCCAGTTAAAATAAGTGTTACAATAATATGTGAAAGGGATTCATATTCAATGCGGACTGCAGTTACTTTTTTTTTTACCATGAGCAATGTTTTTTTCACTTGCGTGATAAAGCACACGTGGACCAATGACTATTGCTGCTGAGTTTTTGATCGTATTGTATGTCATGTAAAGTGGAATGATGACAAAAAAAATTCTTAAAAAACTTTGTCCAATTAAAGGGTTTATGACGGTGATAGTTTGATGGTACACCTGACAACACGTCTTTTATTTCTTATTGGAAAAAGTTTAGAAATGCTAAATTGTGAGTCCATCAAATTGTTGCAATAGATTTTGTCAGTGTCTCGGTGAATAATTTGAATGAATCACATGTTATGCTGTGTTGCCATAGCAACACTTGGCCAACATCCTTGCCAGAGTAGCAAGATGTGTCATCCTTCCTCCTTCACCTCCACAGGCCAAAAAAGAAGGTAACAAAAGGCTTCTAGTTAGGATCCGATGTTCTTTCATTATATGAGGACTGCTGGCTCAAAACCAAGAGCGACTTTATACATCTTCCGTCTCTCTCCTCCTTTCAACATGTACTAATGATCTCAATGAGAGGGCGAGACAGGCCGACGTAGCGCAGATTGAACCCGAATGTGACATATAAGGTGGGTAACGCGACACGGCCTTGGTGGCAGCACAAAGATCATAAGCTGCGTCGAGAGACGTTCTGTCATGATGTGAAGGAACATGCAAGTTCTCAGCTGCCGCCATTCATCTCCATAATGACAGTGAATGCAGTTGAAAGCCGGCGGCTCTCCCGATGCCATCGTGCTCGCCTCTTTCAACTTTGATTAGGTGACTTGCCAGAAGATGAAGAGAAATCATTTAGTGGAGGATAAGTATGTCAGAAGATAATGACACCGGAGATTGAACGTGGAGAATGAATGAAATGCCACCTCCTTCGACTGATGAAACCCAGGGACAGACCGAGAAATCCAGGTGATTGCGCATGCATTCTTGATCATTTGCCTCGGGAAAATTAATGTCAAATATTTTGTTCTCTCAGATTGGAATAACGCTGACATGATTGTTTCTCATTTGCCATTAGCTGAGACTAAATCGGAGAACACAAGTGTTATGACTTGATAACAATGATAACAATACAATGATTCTTGAGCCTTCTCGTACACAAGCATTCTCTAACTGCTAGGACTTAACTCATAAAAAAGATCTCCATCTATATTAAAACACACTTATAGCGACTGTGAAGAACTATAAACCCAATCATAAGTAATGAATATAATGAATAATGAAGCAGCAGCTGTCTTGGGTTGAAATTCTGACAAAGCTGTAAATTCACGTCTATATCATGAACACAATTGAGGGTTTTCATGGCGTTGGGTCAAAAGACAGACCCAAGAGTAGAGAAGCAGAGACGCAGACAGGAGTTTAGGATTCACTCGGAAAAAAAAGAGCTTTTTAACAATTTCAAAAAGGTAAACAATTTCACAAAGTTCAAAACACTCGCCACTACTGTACATGAAATGCAACATCTGACAAGAGTGCACTAACTGGCGAAAAGAAAGAAATGCACTACTGTGCATACAAGCAAACTGGGAAGACAACGGGTCACTCCTGGACAAGACAAAAGTAGCTGAAGGGATCTGATTGGTAGACAGACGAAAAGGTGGAAACAAAATCTCAGGAGCAAGACGACGAACATTGACAAGGGACAGGTAGAAACATGGCATAAATCTTATCAAAACAAAAACATAGATCATGACAATCAGAAACGTCATCGTAGTTTTGCTTCATATCGTCTGTCGATTAAACGTGAAACAGGTGTCAGCAAAGCCAACTCACACCTGGTGTGCGATAAATTGAGAGGATCTGGTGCCTGCAACATCAAGAATTGTACCGACATTGTGTCGAACTAAAATTGGTGTATGTTCAGTTCTTATATAAGCAGAAATTATTTTCTTTAAATAATAGTTAACAGCATGCAGTTGTGTGTTTAAAGTGGACAGACATTAAGAAAAAATGGTGAAACGGAGTTTCGGCAAGTCTTCACTCCTACTTTGATTTTGTTTAGAGGCATGTAGTAAGCTACCTAACGGATGCCATGACACCACAGAAACAAGCAAGCGGAATAATTAGTTTGGACGCAAGTGGCGTCAAAGAGTCATGGGTAGTGTCGAGGGGTTCACAGCTGACCAAGGTTCAGTTGGCGTGGCATCAACTCCCAGTCAACGCGCTTTCTGACAATCAACATGGGAATGAATGGTAACCAGTCCAAGGTGTAGTCAACCTACAAAGGACGGACAGGAGTCCCAAAGAAATCGTGAGTGAAGTGGGCAATCCAAAAAGAAGAAGATGGCCCCTCAACAAAAACCTGGCTTTTGTAACACACACAGAACCTGGCGGCATATAAAATAAACGTCCAGTAACTACACTGTGGTGAGAGTAACGACTACTGTACCCTCAGGCTGGCAATCCTCGGGGATCAGTCCACCTCCCCTCCCAACTTGACACCATTGCGGCAGATGTTCTAATGCGGAACTGAATGACTTCAATACAAATGTGAGGCTGTTAATACCTAAATCCCTTCAAATTAATCAGTAAAATAGCATTGTTAAGCCTTAACTTGCACATGAATGTGAAGAGGTCGCGCTTTTAGTGTTGCTTTTATCAATTTTAACAAGGCAGTTAATGATTCGTTCTTCAGGACTGTTGAAATATACCGTAGTGTTTCCAAAATCAGATAGATACACAAAGAAAAGACGGAATTTATGATGCATTCTCCTGCTGATTGATTGAGGCCATTTCATTAAAATGCCCATCCCCGCAATAAAACCCTCTGAATGTCTTCCAAAACTTTACAAAGGTGCCCTGACCAAAACAAAACACAATGACAGCAACTGTTTTATGACATCGCTCTCTTTATCTCGCAGTCTTCACAAATGACAGAGCCAGAGAGATGGAGAGAGAGAGAGAGAGAGACCAAGCACAGGGACAAGCAGTGTGTTTAGGAAGAAGATGGCTGTCAGTCGCCGTCAATCATCTCCTTTTTGATGCCATCGTCTTGGCACAGGCCTGTCTGTCTCCCAGCGAAACATCTATCAAAGAGTCATCCGCGTCAGAGACAGGCGCTGCCGCGGAAACACGAGGAAATCCACACGCTCGCTCATTTCCTTTGCAGCTGCCGCGTGAACTTTGTGAAATCTAGGTCTGCAGATTGTGACGGATGCCATCGTGCTCAATGGTCCTTCGAGCCAAACATTTGTTTAAAAAAAATAAATAAATACAATGGATGCTGACATTCCGGTTGCATTCTGTCGAAGGCTCCGGGTGAAACTTTTACAAGAAGCCAGTCGAAAGTAGATCAACTAAAAGATTTATTCTGCGTTGGACTAGCACAAGGGACTGCTTGATAGTCCATAAATGAATGATGTAGAATTGAGATAGCAGTGACATTGTTTGGCTGAAATGGCCTGTTCACGTCTGCTGCCAAAGGCTAATTAGCACCAAACATTGCGGTATCTAAAAGTTGTCATTAAGATGAATTCAACAGTTTCTGAAAAATAATCTAGAAAATATCAAAGAAACAACCCCTCTATTGTGGTCAAAAAGGATCTGCATTGTGTAAGAATAATGAGTAAAAATCAGTTGTTCTGTATGCACTCGTGCTTAGACTGTGAGTGGAAAGATTCAACAATCAAAAAGAAAACAAATGGGAACAAAGGGCAAATAATGCTTCAACTGAAATTAAAAGTAATAATCATGACAACTGCAATCGTGATCTGGCAAAGATTAAAAAGAAAGACCTGCAGCGATGTGAGCCTAATAAATGAATATTGCTGTCTAATGGTCAAACCATATACTGGGAAAGTCCTCGAGTGATTCATCAAGCGCGAAAAAGACGAAGCCCGTTAGAAGTCAGGATCACAGGCACACCGGCCAAAGGGGATTTTACAAAGTTATTTTCATTATAATGTACAATCGAAGGAAGGGTCTGTTATTCAGTGAAAACAATAAGTATTTGAACACCCTGCTATATTGCAAGTTTGCCCACTTAGAAATCATGGAGGGGTCTGAAATTTTCATCGTACCGTCATGTTGAGCTTCTTCCATTTTCTAATGACTGGTCCAACAGTGTACCTTTATTTCACCAAGCTGCTTGGCAATTTCTCCGCAGTCCTTTCCAGCCGTGTGGAGTTGTACAATTTTGTCTCTGGTGTCTTTGCACAGCTCTTTGGTCTTGGCCTTGTTCCAAGTTTGAGTCTTACTGATTGTAAGGGGTGGACAGGTGTCTTCATGCAGCTAACGACCTCACACAGGTGCATCTGGTTCAGGATCATACATGGAGTTGAGGTGGACGTTTAAAGGCGGACTAACAGGTCTTTGCGGGTCAGAATTCTAGCTGATAGGTGTTCAAATACTTATTTGCAGCTGTATCACACAAATAAATCATTAAAAAAAATCATACATTCTGATTTCTGGATTTTTCTTTTTAGAATTTCTCTCTCACAGTGGATATGCACCTACGATGAAAATTTCAGACCCCTCCATGATTTGCAAGTGGGAGAACTTGTAATATAGCGGGGTGTTCGAATACTGTACTCATCTTCTTCACTGGAATCATTGGAGCAGGAGAACGACCAGTGAACCTGGAGGTCAAATATGTCCTCAGTACACAAAGCGTCCTGATGGCCTACTTTGATTACTTCCTTTCGGATCCGTGAGAGATCGTTTTGAGCAGTGTGTCGGTACACTGCTTGATGTCATCAATCTATCCCACTGTCCTTGGCGGACTGCCGGCTTCTCATCTTGTCAGGGAAGGATCACTCACATCTGGGCCACACCTATTTTTATGGGTCCAAGATGGCTGAACAGATGACAGACTGATGACGTGTCTTATTTGGCTGGTGTAAGAAGTCCTTTTAGGGTTGTTACAAGCTTAACTGCGTCCATATCGGAAGTCCTCTGCTGTGTCCGCTGCCTTTGTTGCTCGAGTCAAATCGCCGTGTGGCCTTGAACCTGCGCTAAACGGCCAAGTTCATCGCACGTAAGCCATTAAAGATGTGCATCTACAAAAGGGTCGCTGGCTGTTTATTGGCACTCATGGCTCCATAAACCATTCTCATCCTTTGGAAGGATGAGACAGATATGCTCTATAGTCCAACTGATGGCATTTAACACCGAATATAAACTATAAAACACAATAATAAACATGAGTGGAGCAAATAAATCTGATTCATATTAGCCCTGAGGTGGGATTTATATAAGCTAAGATGGAGTCTTTCGGCAAATTGATGGTACAAGCTCTACAAAGCACTAGTGAGACACTAATATGGTCTTATAAACACGTGGGCAACACTTTAAAGTAGTTTCATCTCTCCTCTTCGGCTAGCCTAAGTGCTTAAGTAATGTATTGCTTTCATAACCATGCAACGGGGTAGCACGCTCTCTGGTTGAAATATGTCTCCATCCTATGGGTGGTGTGATTAAGAGGAAAATACACAGTGCATCGCTGTGGAATAAATTCAAAAGGAGACGTAACACGCAGATTTGAGCAACACCGGCGCCGTGTGACAACAGCAGGGCGCTGTGGCAGAATCCATCACGGGCTCACATTGTCCCCCTGGCACCCCGGCTAATGTATCACCTCTGGATCGCAGTAATATCCGCCTGATGGATGCTTTCTGAGCAGGATGGGCCTCATGTACCCCTCGACGGGAACCTCAATTGCCGGGGGTAGCTCCGAGGAAATGAGACCTATGCTTCTGGAAGTCCATTACACTTGTAGCCACCTATTCTCCTGAGCTCCTCTCCGTCCATTGATTTCTGCATCTTTTCCCATTCTTCTGTTATTTGCGTTTGTGTTTGCGCCAGCTCGCACGCGTTAGTCACAGGTCTCCACTGAGAGGCTCGCTGCCATCCCAGGGCGACGCCTGGGTTCCTTCAACCGACTTTACTGCCTTCATTTGGCCTGATGAATGGCCCCTTGCCTTATCAGTCCCTCTGCCTGCAATCTCAAGTGGTTCCCTGGAGCCTCGCACTGCCTGCAGCCTCGCTTGCTCAACCCTGCACGTGTTCAAACTCGAAGTCCGCTACTTGGATCTGGATCAGAGGATTCATAGCATTAAAAGGCGCACGGTACAAACAGCAGAGTCACGACCAGATTAAACCGTGTTAACGTAACATTATAAATAAAAATGCGGCACGTCTGCCGGGTTGCATCCTATATTTCCAAAAAACAGCGACGGGCGACATGTCTACCCAAAACAGACAGAGCTGAGGCAAATTGGCAAACTGAGGAGTGGAGTGAAAATGTGTCTGCAATGCTATGTTTTGTTTAGTTGGTGCCGTCGATTTAGACAGCCACAGTTCAAATGGGCTCACCAGTAAGCTTTTCAGTCTTTGCGAGTGAATGATGAACTTTGATAATTATAGTCTCTACACAAACCCAAAAACAAAAATAATAATTCAGACTGGAAAAAAGAGATTTGTGGAAGGCATTTGTCTTCATTGGCGTGATTTGAGGGTCGCCCGCTATTTGAGGAAATATAGCACGTTAATTATTTTTACACTGCGCTATTTCTACTCGCTGAGATTCTAAAATGTATTTTGGAAATCTGCAACCGACACCCACAGACGGAGAAAAGCTGCAGGGAGACGACGCTTCTGACACGTTGTTAAATATTTGTTATTTACTGATGCCTTTTTGCTGTCATTTTTAACCCAGATGCTTGTCTTCAATTCAAGCAACTTACACACTTGAACTGAACCGCATCGGCGCTCGCTAACAAGCGAACAGAGACTGCCTGAAGATGTTTGTTCGGCGCGCACAAGATGAGAGCGTTCGCACGTGCCCCGAAGAACCCAAATCGCGGCGCAATCGCGGTGGAGTTCATTTGAACCGAACCTGGCAGGCGTGGAGAGATCCTTTCACACTTGCACAGTGACATGCTAGCGACAGCTAATGCTAATGTTCTACAGGGCGTAACTTGCCAAATGGAGTGCGCACGTGAGTGGTGAAAAAAAAAAAAAAAAAAAAATATATATATATATATATATATATATATATAAAGTTCAGCAGAACACCGGCAAGCGCACAGCAGCACAGGCATCACCTGGCAAATCCATCATTTTTATTTCTTCCCCAATGAGCTCCTATTTTTCATGTGGCTACGCTGCGCTCACAAAAAATATTCCCTCCCATTCTTCAAGAAACACAAAAAGAAATCACAAGTCTCTTTCTCCCTGAAAATAATCAATGCCTTCCAGAGGGGGGACTTGTGGCACGACAAGCGTGGAAAGATGGCAGCGGGACGCAGACGTAGCTCCGGGGGGAGGAGGCTTCTTGTTGGAGACAGTCGCTGAGAAGCGGTGCTTGGGTTATGTTTTACAGGCATCAAGACTCATCATATTTGACATGCATTCTGGTGTTTACACAGGCTCCACTATAAAATCCTCTCCAGCTACAGAAGGGAGCGGCGCACGAAGTCGTGAAAAAAAAAAAAAAGTGGAGACGGTGCTCGTCTTGGCTTTCTCTCTCTTTTTCGCCGCGCTCTCCACGCCCCAACCCTTATCCGCGCCACAATTGGCGCCGTTAGCACCTGTCAGCTGACTGACTTCTTGTTCCCGGCGGTTTATGAAAAAAAAAAAAAAAAAATCATGGCTGCTAGGCTTGCAAGGCCGCATTTCCCATCAATATGAATTTATCACGGTCTTCATGCAACATTGGAGAAGGCCCTGTTTTGGTACGCTCTTCTAGTCTCTTGTACACAACGGGAAATGAAGAGAGTAAATAGTCCTTTTAGAACGTTGCATTCAATCCCAACAGCTCTGTGAAAAGTGTACTGTGCACTCGGCTCTCGAAAGCATATTTGCACTCAACCCCCAGATGCTAGCAAACTCCGGTCCGAGTTCTTTATGATCATGTCCTCCTCTTTTACTGGAAATGAAATGGAAACACTCCCAGGAAGCTTTGTCTTGGTTGTCTCTCCCTCAATGTTGGAATACAAACAAGCACTGAAGCTCGTAGTTATTCTACTTTGGGTTTGTAGACGGAGACATATGACAAAAAATTTTCTGTTTTGATCGAGATTGTCTGAGGTATCGTTTATTATTAAGTACGGTATATTTTGAATCTCTCGTGTCTTCCAAATAGGCACCTAAAACATTGGGAAAACTTGTTACAGAACACAACATTGTTGCAGGTGAATTTACCGTAATTTCCGGCCTATAAGCTGCGATTTTTTTCACACGCTTTCAACCCCCCGGTTTATGCGGTGATGCGGCTAATTTTAGGGATGTTTTTTTTTTTTTTAACTGGCCCTGTTAGTGATGTGCTACCATGTTGCTACTGTGTAGCTGCCGCTGCTGTTTTTTTTTTTTTTTTTAAACCTGCCCAGTTCATGCTACCATGTTGTTGCTATGTTAAGCTCAGCTAAGGTATTAAAACTTTGGAAACGCTTTCAGTGTACCGTCTTTGTAAATATCTCGTTTCAATCTGGGCACTTGTAGCTTTTACACAGGGGCGCCTTATGTATGTACCAAATGGTATTTCCTTTACAAATGTACTGGGTGAGGCTTCTAATCAGGTGCGCTCTGTAGGCCGGAAAGTACCGTATACGATGCAAAACACACAACAAAAAGACATTGCATCGATGACGCTGAATTCCATTGTTCATTTTTAGGATGAACTGCAGATCAACAATCAAAAAATGTTTTATTGTTGACATCATGTACATTTTTATTCCCAAAGTTAAAATCTAAATCTTATATTTAATCCTCATTCAATCGCTAAAAATACTTACGGGGGAGTATGTTGAGATTCTCAGTGTTTATTTCTGGCAAAAATTGTAACTCGTATACAAACAAATCACGTAAACCCTGACTTCTCCTATAGTTGCGCCACACGTTGCGTTGTAGTAAGTTGACCTCCATTGTGTGGTGACATATCGTGCAAATTAATGTTAATATTGTGCGAGTCTACAGTGTCAATGTCAGTCTGCTGCTGAGTCACTTAGTCTTCATTTGTGATCCGACAGAGTGGACCTGCTGCTTTCCTTCATATCGCCATCTCTCCGTGTGCGGCTTTTAAGTGTGCTGAAAGTCAATTATCCACACCACTTGTCCCTGACATCATTGCGCTAATACAAGCTGCTCTTGACCTTATGTTTGTGTGTCTTGCGTGGATGGGAGTGTCGTGCTTCTCCCCGCCACCCCCCCCCCCCACCCCCTCGCTGATTGGATTAACTTCAGATGTTGTGTGTGTCCGGGTCAATTACACAGACCGGGTTGTGATTCCGAACCTCAAGCCGGAGACGTACGCCCTACTCCCCAGTCTCCTCTCGCCACCGTTCCACCCCTCTCCTCCGTCGCACGCCCCTGAAGGCCTGCTCTCTCCCTTCCACGCCATCTCCCGACACCCCCTCCAACACGGACACACACACAAACACCAACAGTCATATCCCATGTGTCTGCCGCGCAATGACACACGGCGCCCGAAGAAAGACTCCATCGCTGCGTCCACGCCCTCTGTCTCTTTGTATTCCCTTTCTCTTGAGTCCAGAGGGGTCATCTCAGAGGGAGTGCTCATAATCAACTCAATTAAGTGAGTCTGATTGCCATGGTAATTGGTCTGGGTTATAACATTATCATTAGCGCCTCAAGTGCGGTCACAGTGGGACACAGCAGTCAGATGAGAGGGAGGGGTGGGGGTACATTTTGTGGCCCTGGACAGAATGTGAGGCAAATTTTTGAGTCTGGATTTGTGGAAATGAAGGGTATTAATGAAATAGACTCTGTGTACCTTAATTCACGATATTGTGGAAGGGGTGTTTTATTTGAAGTAAGGTGTTTGTTTGCGAAGGGAAGAGGCCTGTTTTCCTTAAGGGGTCTTTTGTTACTTCTAAGGAGAACCAATTGTTCCCACACGCTCACGTGATTATGCAAACTGAAATTAACTGATTTTCTTCATTGTTAAATTCATTTAGGAGTTACATAGCTAGTGGTGGTAGAAAAGCTAATGCTAAAACAGCTACTCGGCGTCCAACTTTTAGGACGGAGACCAGCACTCATGTTGTCGTGCTGGCCAGAAATTGCATGCAAGTTTTAAAGTCATAATTAGTGGAGAAATATGTTAGAATAGTACAGGAGATGTATGAGGGCAGCAGAACAGAGGTGAGGTGTGCCGTTGGTGTGTCAGAAGAATTTAAGGTGGAGGTGGCACTGCATCAGGGATCCGTGCTTAGCCCCTTCCTGTTTGTGCTAGTAATGGATAGGCTGACAGACGAGGTTACACTGGAATCCCCTTGGACCATGATGTTTGCAGATGATATTGTGATCTGAAGCAAAAGCAGGCAACAGGCGCAGGAACAGTTAGAAAGATGGAGGTACGCACTGGAAAAAGAGAGGAAAGAAGATTAGCCAAAGTAAAACAGAATATATGCAGAGATAGCAAAGGTGGACTTCGACTTCAAATACTTGGGGTCAACAATACAGAGCAACGGAGAGTGTGGTAAGGAAGTGAAAAAACGGGTCCAAGCGGGGTGGAACAGTTGGTAGAAGGTGTCTGGTGTGTTATGTGAAGAAGAGTCTCTGCTAGGATGAAGGGCAAAATTTAAACAGCGGTGAGGGTGCGGCTGGCCGTGATGTACAGATTAGAGACGGTGGTTCTGAAGAAACAACAGGAAGCAGAACTTGAGGTAGCAGAAATGAAGATGCTGAGGTTCTCGCTTGGAGTGGACAGGTTGGATAGGATTAGAAATGAGCTCGTTAGAGGGACAATCAAAGTTGGACATTTTGGAGACAAGGTTATAGAGAACAGACTTGCTTTTGGTCATATTCAGAGGCGAGAGAGTGAGTATCTTGGTAGAAGGGTGCTGAGAAAGGAAATGGGAAAAAAATGTAAATGCAAGAGTAAATTTTGAGCTGCATTCCAACGCATTGTTACACCTTTGCACAAACTCGCAGCGTTTCAAACTGCGTACAATGGGATCGCCGTAAACTGAAGACACGATTGAAGATTTTAATACATCGAATAGCACCGAACAGTGACATTGTTCTTCTTTGTGGAATTTACTCACGTTACATGTGTCCTGCAATGGCGTCCTGCTGTTTAATACTGGATGAAATTGTAGTTGTAACTGACGTTGGAAGCGCAAACCAAATACAGCGCACTGTACCACTTGGTATAAATGTCTTGTGGTCAGGACAAAAACATATACTTTGTGGAAACGCGTCATGGTTTACCGATGCGGAAAAGGGATCTGACAGGGGGTCTTTTTTAATCAATGGTCTTGACGGACAGTACAAGATTTTGTGTAGGGGATCAGCGTTCCAGTATTTTGAGGATCGAGTCGTCTCCCGATTATCTCATCGATGAATCAGAAAATTTATTATGAGTATCCACCTGAGGTCCAGGTATTATTTTTGTCCACTCGGGGTGGCCATCCTCACATTCTACTGGTGAGTGGCGCGAGCGTTAGCGAATGAGAACGTACAGTTGGCTGGCTGTTTGTTGTCTGTGTTGAGTGAGTCGGCATCAGTGGCTCGTGTATGAATGAGATCGTTACATGCTTGATTTCTTACCGTTATTTCAGTAAAAGGACCACCGGTGACTTTTTATCTTGGACCACTCGCGGGGTCATAACTGTACATTTTAACTAGCAATGGTAGGCTACCTTAAACACGCTAACGTCGATAAGTTGCTTTGTGCTTGCGACCATAGATGTGCTGTTGCGGAACAAATTGTACTTTATCGTCCTAAAGTGTAAATTTTGGACATTATCTGTCCTCCCCCTGGCTAGCTGGCATCACCCCAACTTCGTGTAGTGTTGCATGCAACTGCACAGATTTTCCTTCAAGGCTTTTTTTCAAAGTATTCGATTGTGACATCCATCGTCTCGAGGATAGCAAACTAGATTACGATAAAAACTGGACTGCAGACTGATGTAAGATTGTATCGTCACGTAGCACAAGAGGGCGCACTCATGTTACTATTGTAATTTACAACTGCTGAGAAGTGTTTTTCATACATATTTACTGTAATTATGACTACTACTGCATTAGGATAGTTTACCACTTGTCCACAAATTTGTGTTAGGTAACCAGTGTAGGAAGCCTAAACTGAAGACCACCTAAAATTAAAGTGAGTGCGTCCCGTGGATCCAGAACCGAGCGGTTTCAATTTGAAGAAATATGGTATACTGACAATAAAATGTTTCCATCTGACACAAAATAAAGAGCAGAGGCTTTCCCTGTAATTGTTTCCACGGATGTGACGTTTTCTCTTTTCTTGGCTTGCTCAAGGTGTCAACCCCTTTCACACACGCAAGCCTTTTCCTCTGAGCTTCGCGAGGCCTATTTGATCTCGCCTGAGGACTGTCAACTTACCGTGCGTATCTATGGAAATTCAATCCCGCATTTATTTACACTCCAGGTTAATAGAAAAGATTCTGTGGGTGATTTGTAAGTCAAACAACCACACCTGCCATTCATTTCTGTTTGTTGTTAGCTTTTCTTTTCTTTTTTTTTTTTTTGCCAGGAAAGGTCTCCCGTTTTGTTCTGCGGGGCCTGAACGCACAAAAGAGAAGATCGTCAGGGGTTGGGTGGCTTATCCTCAATATTCAGATCTAATACAGCTTCAATAAAGCTAGATTTACATGACGGAAATGTAGCAGGTGTTGGGAATATTTCCTTACAGGCTCATCGCGATGAAGGTCTCCATATGGCCTAGATATACCGATGCTCTTTATGTGCACACGTGCGCAGGACAACATCGTGGCCCAGTTTGAGCGAAACCGGCGTCACAACGTTCGTTATCCCGCGTGATGACGCCCGCGTGCGAGCTTCTTCCGGCAGCGTCAAAGCTGACTTATCACGTTGTCAACAATTGAAGACGCTCGTGCCGAACGTGTCAATTGAACGCCGCCAGATGTCTGCCAGTCTTTCCGTTGTGCTTAGCGTCACTAAATATTCATGGCTGCTTATCTGTCTGCTCCCAGCCAAAGTGACTACTGCTATTAGGGAGCGTCTTAAGACACCCGCCTCCTCCCTTTTTGTGCTAAACAAGCCGATGATGCAACGGCAGCTCGGCGTTACCGGCGTGTCGGTACGGGCCTTGCTGTGTGTCACAGGTCAATTCAACAAGAGGAAAGTGATATCGCCTCCCACAGAAAGCGACTCCAGCCTGGCTCGAAACGTCCGGATTAGCTAAACAACAGCGCCGCTTGCTGGTAAAACGACGACGCTACAAAAACATCAAGGGAAACTCGGGAGTATACTATGTGCTGTACTGGCCTTAAATGTATATGTACACGGAATTCCACTCTAGTACTGCGAAAATTTAGGTAGGATAAATAGCATATGAGTTTTTTTTTTTTTTACATAACTACACTATGCAATTTTTACAGGCATGTTGGTGCTCACAAGTACAGATGTAGAGCTAGCAATCATTCGCCCGTGACTGGAACAATAACATCCATGCATCCATTTTCTTTGCCGCTTATCCTCACGAGGGTCGCGGGGGGCCTATCTCAGCTGTCAACGGACAGGAGGCGGGGGTACACCCTCAACTGGTTGCCGGCCAATCACAGGGCACATGGAGACAAACACCCGCACTCACGATCACACCGAGGAGCAATTTAGAGTGTCCAATTAATGTTGCATGTTTTGGGGATGCGGAGGAAACCGGAGTGCCTGGAGGAAACTCATGCAGGCACGGGGAGAACATGCAAAGTACATAAAGGCGGGTGCAGGATTGAACCAGGGACCTCAGTCAGAACTGTGAGGCCAACGCTTTACCAGCTGAGCCCACCGTGCCGCAGGAACAAGAACAGTATTAGGGAAAAATACACCTCACCAGTCAAGTTTAAAGTCAATTCGTGTTTTTAATTGAGACATGAAACAAGTGATTATTTTGTCAAAGCAAAACAATTAACAGTTAAAGCAGTGAAAGTGAACATAATTTTCCGTATTTTCCAGTTTGGACTTGTCCCAATCAGATTACCTTTCACTCTTCATCACTTTACGTTTTTGCCTGTGGAACATATCTCCAACGTTTCAAATGATCTCGTCTGAGAAACGAGCCTTGTACGGCCGGTAGGAGCTAAATCTGGTTGAAATTTTTGTTTGATGATGAAACCATGCATCCATCAGTCATGACTGGAAGTTACAGAGAGCACACTTAAGTGTTCTCTTCGGGTGGAACCAAAGTAATAACAAATGCCAGTATAGTAGTGTTTTCATAAGAATCATTCAGAACATTCAAAATGTCACTGTTGCGCTTGTCCGCATGCTAATTTCTAAAATGATGACAAACTATTTAAGTTGCATGTAAGGCAGGTTTCAAATTTCTTGTTAGGCATATTTACAGATAATGATAACTGCAATATAGTAATTCCTTGCGGTTCAACATTTGTTAATTTATTTTTTTTGGGGGGGGGGGGGGGCTACCGCATTAATTGTTGAAATACTCACCTATTTGCTGTTTTGTGTGCTCTATGGTGGCAATATAGTGAAGTTTATGTTGACGTTTTCAACCATTTTTGGGTATTTATTGGCAATAATAAAACCTTATAGGGGAGTGTCAATTACTGGTGGGTTTTCACAGCAATGTTTAGTGCTTATCCCCGGGAATGGTTCACTGTAATTGGGGAGGGGGGTTTGGAACCAGCATCTATAAGGGACTTTTTTTCTTTGCTGGGTCGACAAAACTTAAGCGTTTTAAAATATAAAGTGTGCTCCCAATGTACTTCGCGAAAACAGAGAGCTCTTGAATTATTTCGTTTCATGTGAGCGGTAACAGCAGCAGCAGGTGTCACTTTGGTTTTCTCGTGTTGACTTAGCTACCTCTGAGAGCAGGCGAGGATGTGCGCCGCCATGGCACTCTTGACAGTCGCGGCCGCGAGGAGGAACGCTGGCGTGCAGATGGCGGCGGCGGCGGCGCAACTCCTTCTCTTTTTCATGGCTTAAACCGACACCAAAGGCAGCCGAGGGACCGGGGCTCGTCTGCGAGAACGTGCCGGGGAAGAGTCGGTACTTGGCACAAGTAGCAGAAACAATTAGCGTCATGATAGCAGAGCCCCGAAGCAGCAGCAGCAGCAGCAGAGGTGGGGGAGGAACAAAGATGGCGGCATAACACAGCTTCCCAATTTCACTGAAGGAACCTTTCCTATTCCTTTGCTTCTTGTCAGAGCCCAAACTTTGTTTTTTCTTTCTTTCTGCGCAGACAATTCAAGTCATGACTCATTTCACTGATGTGTTCCTGTTTGTGTATTTCAAATGAGGAAGCGGCGTGTCCTTGGAGAAACCTCCCATCCCATCCCACAATCCATCGCTTCCCCTTCGTCTGTCTGCAAGATGGAAGCTGCCTCATCCGAAACAATCTTTTTTTTTTTTTTGTACTAAACACTGCTCATTATATTGTACCTCCTTTGAAGCCATGTTAAAAGGGAAACCTCCACGTGGAGTCAGTCAACATAAGTTTGGCACTTTTAACTGTAGGACTGAAAAATCACCGCAGTGGACGTCACTGTCAAAGGTCACACAAAGACATGTCGAACAGTGAACATTGGAGTCAAACAAAAACTTGAATTTGTCCTTTGGCAAGACAACATGGCAGTAGACATCCAGTTTCTATTATGCCTCGCACTATCTGTGCTTCTCACAGGTATGAGTTAAAAGTTTTTTTTAATTTGTGTGAGCGTCTGTTTAAAGTAACTTTGGTTGTTGTATTGAAGGCGTGGGAATGGGAAGCTCTGCGTTGCTCGGAAAGAGTCACAGCAAAGGAAAGGACGACCCGGTGCTGCAGTATGTCGTCAATAACTCCCTGAGGGAGCATCCCGTCCTGACTAAACTCAAAATGGTAAATATTAAAATAAACATCCATTTTGACAGCTTCCCTGCACTTGGGTCCTCCATTGACAAAACATTAGTTGGTCACTGACCTGAAGTTTGACAAAATTCAGTGATAACGGTTCTGGTGACTTTTGAGGCCCGTTTTTGGTTTCAGAGAACTCTCGATGACCCATGGAGCAAAATGATGGTTTCCAGTGAACAAGCTCAGTTGATGGCCAATCTCATAAAACTGATCAATGCCACCAAGGCTATTGAAATTGGTGAGCTCATACCCCTAGCAACACTACAGTAAAGTATACATTTTATTTAACTTATTTGGAATTCCACGAAATTGATCTTATCTTGTGTTTTTTTGTACCCTACAGGGATGTACACGGGGTACAACGCACTCAGTATGGCTTTGGCCATGCCAGAGAATGGACACGTGGTGGCATGTGAAATAAAGGAGGGCTATGTAGATATCGCCAAGCCCTTTTTTAATGAGGTAAAGCCATCTGGCATTTTTATTTCCACTAAGAATCACCAAACATTCTGAAACGGAGCGGTTGTTATGTTAAGTTGAGCTCACTGCCACCATACAGTGGTTGTATCTCAAAATGTTGCCTCCTACTCAAAGTGAAAAATCACCCACAAAACAGCTCTTCAGTCAGGTCACTTGTATCTTAAGGCATCACTGTACTAGCCCCTAAAATGAATCTGGAGTAGAAAATGGCCGTAATTCCCAAATCGTGAAAGTCTTGCACTGCAGTACTTGATATTCAAGATATTCCTCAACAGGCCGGAGTTCAGAACAAGATCGACATACGACTACAGATGGCAATGACAACACTTGGTGAGTGATTTGTGATGAAAATAGACTTCCACTTGAATTGTTGACATTTATGCCCATTTCCTGTAGATGAAATGATAGCAGCTGGTGAATCAGGGACCGTTGACTTTGTGTTCATCGACGCCGACAAATCCAGCTACGACGGATACTACGAAAAATCCCTGGAGCTCATTCGAAAAGGGGGCATCGTTGCCATCGACAACGTAAGCCAACAACTTTTACACGATGTGACTATGTAGCAGATAGTCACTGTGAGTGTGCTGATGTGTGAAGGTGCTGTGGGGGGGAGGGGTTGTGGATCCCGCCCCTGATGATATCACCTCCAGGACTCTGGACGCGTTCAACAAGAAGCTCCATAAGGACGAGAGGATTGATCTGAGCATGCTCGTCGTGGGGGACGGGTTGACTATTGCCATTAAACGTTAAAAGGTGTTAAAAGATCGAATATCTGCATGTCTAGTCTTTATTATAGTAGTCCCTGCACATTCAGTTAAGTATTCACATTTTGGGGGCAATGTGGCATCCGTTATTTGCTGAAAAACAAACATTCACGTTGGATGCTACAAAATGGCATCAAAAACCCGTCTCAATAGGAAAGTAGTTTAGTTCAGGGAAGTAAGTTGAACTGATGAGGCTTGAGTGAAATGAGGTTTTAACGTCAAGGAGGAGCTAAATCTACTCTAGATTGTTCCAGAGTTATCATGCTATGTGCATTTAAATGCACACTTAAAAGTGCATGTTGTCAAAATGAAATCATTTTACTTTTAGGGGTAATGTATGAATCAGCAATTACATCATTTTGGATCAACTTCTGTGGTATACTTAAACTAAAGTATAAATAAAGGCAATTACAAACAGTTTTGGGGCAGGGTCAGGATGGCAGTTTCAATCAAATTCATGTTGGGATTTAAGACTAGGCCTTCTCCAAAACTTTTTTTTTTTTTTCCAAGCCATTCAGAAGTTGACTTACTGGCATGTTTTGATCATTATCCTACTGCAAAACCCAAGTACGTTTCACGTCAAGGTCTCAATCTGATGGTTTAATCAGGATTTTCTGTTAAAGACCAGAATCGATTTTTTTGAGCAATCACAGCAAGTTGTCCAGGTCCTGAAGGAGCGAAGCAGCCCACAACCACATTTGAGTGTTGGTATGATGTTCTTTTCCTGAAATGCTGGCCTACATTTTAGATGTAATCAGGCAGCAGCCCTGACACTTTATTCAGAGGACAAAAGCATCCCTTTGGACTGAAAATGTTATGACAATCATTATTTGTAGCTGGCATAGGTGGAGCAACAAAGGAATTTCTGTAATATTTACAATTTGCAAATTACTGGTAAGTGAAACGGGATAATTTCTCATAGCATTTTGGTGTAGTAAAATTAATTTACACCATAAAATGTATTTAAAATCCCTAGCAGTAGTTTAAGTGAAAAAAAGTTAAGATCACCTTAGAACAAAATTAAAATGAGTTAAACTATCCTCACAATGACAAAAGTGTTTTGCAGAAACTCTCCTTAAGACAGATGAAGGTTGGAGACTTTATTGAAAAGGTAACATACACAAAAGGATCTCCATGTCCTTGTACAGAAAGGATACTTAGAGTTAACTCTTTTACATTTAATAAGTTTGGCATCGCTTTCAAGCACTCGAAGCCTCCCGGTATTTTTATCTGTGCGGTCGGCTGAGTGGACTGGTTTCCGAAGGCCGACAGGATACCTTTGTGCGCGTGTGAAGGAGGCTTACAGCTTTATTTAAACAGCAACGGAAGAAAGCCTAGTGTACTTTAAAACTGAGGAATATCAGCTGGTGGCGTTTCAAAAAGAAATCGGCAGGGGGGTTGACACCACGCAAATAAGGAGTGTCTTGCAAGATCACAATAAAGCCACACAGGCAGAGTGATGCACGCACAACTGGGACTGGATTGGATTTATGGCAGTGCTGGATTGGAACCATGACGTTACAGTTATATAAATAATATGCCACCTGATTCTTGCAACTAGAAATAAAAAAAAAAGAAAGAAAAAAAAACCACACCAGTATGACAATGGTGCTCACTCAAGTTAAGAGTTTTTTGTCGTAGCCTTTGTGAAGCCGATCTCTTCCAAGATGTCCCCCATTTTGCTGGTTGGGAACTGCGTAAGGTCAAATTTCTTCTGATATTCCGGAGTTGCATGGTGTAGGGGACGAGAAGATTAGGCCTCCAATTCCAAACCCAGACCCAGCTTGTGGCCTCCGGCGTTGATGTTCTTGCCGTCGACCAGGCCAGCCAGTGTGAGCTTCACACCTGGGAAGGAATGTTATTGGTTGCATGTTAAAGCTACATATTAGGGGTGCTTCCATACAGACCAAGTACTCAAACCAATTCTTCAATAATACAACAGTAATACTACTTCACCACCTAAGCTAATTTTTACAACATACCAATGAGCACGGTATACAGTATTTATGCAGGTATAGTCTGGCGTGGCTCGTGTAAGGGGGGGGGGGGGGGGTAACATTAGAGTGGACACGGCCTATTAACCGGTCCACACATCTTCTTGCTCCTCTTCTTTTCCTTTCGGCTTGTCCCGTTAGAGGTCGCCACAGCGTGTCATCTCAGATGAACGCATATTTGTTTGGAATAGTTTTACGCTGGACGCCCTTGCTAACGCAACCCCTCTGCATTTTAGCTGGGGAGAGAAGCTTACAGCACCTGGCAGGCGGTCTCCCATCCAAGTACTAACCAGGGCCAACCCCGCTTAGCTTCCGAGATCTGGCTTTCTCAGCCGTAAGCCCTAAACTGGTCCACAGTGTCGTCCCAAAAATATGGTAGTAAGCCACAACATCGTGTTTGTGGCTAAACCTTTAGCCCCCATACAGCCAGTTTTCATCACTGGAAATCCAGTAAGCTTTTAGCAATGTGGGCCCAATTAAAAACTACATACATAGTCAATCAGGACTAGGCCTGAGTGAGTCCTATTAAAATACTGCAAAAGGGAGATTTTACAATTTAGCATGCAATTTTTCAGAATACGGTGGGTGTGTATTATTCTTTAAAACAAATACATTATTCTGTAGTATGACCAACAAAGAAATTGGATATAGACACACAAATCAACTTTCCTGTCAGCTAGGACTAAATCTCTAGATACATTTCAATACCACATCTTTATTTTATTTTTGAATTGTAACCCTACCATTGCAGAAGAATATTGAGTTGATTTAACTTCAACAACTTTCTTTCAGCTTGTTTCGTTAGGGGTCGCCACAGCGTGTCATCTCATTGCCTTGTAAAAATGCAATACTGTGTAATGATGCTCTTGTCAGTAGAAGTCGCACTGCTGTCACTCAAGCAAGCATAGAGATAACGTGGAGTGACACCAGCGAGTCTTTCCATTGACATGATGGGAGTATAAAAGCAGCTGAAACGTTAAAATATATTAAATGTTAGTTGACCTAAATTCAAGTAAAAGTGTTGACAGGATACACTTAATAATCCCCAAGGAGCATATTAAAGACTAACTCAGCAAATGTAAACTTTTTTTGGTTGAAAAATAATTTAAGTCTTTGAAAGGAAATAGTAGGCTAACGTTAGGTCTCAGACAAGTAACGTTTCAAATGCTGGACAAAGTAGTCTAAAATACATAAGAGGGGCATGACGAGGTTTGCTTTGGGCCTACAAATGATTAATCACGGGCCTGCTTTGAGCCAGTGCTTCCACCGCTCGGCATGACAACAAAAGTCGGAGATGCAGCTCGTGCACCAATGAAGAAGGCAGCTAGCTAGCTCTGAGTGCTAACATGAATTGCAAAACACAAGTACGTAAGTCACTGCAATAAATATGCATGCTTCAATTTAGCGCCAGGTGGCATCGGGTCTTCTCTTCCCTGATGTGCTGCTCCCCGCAACTGGGGAAAGCCCAGTGGATTGATTCATTTTATGAAGCAGGGGCAAAACACAACCATAACCGCCGTTCACACAGAGCAGAATGAGCACTCCCACTAACTTTTATCAGGAAGGGCTTTTGACACAGGCAATTTTGATTTGTCAGTGTGGCGAACGTGGGCAATATTACCTTTGCCACGTCCCATTTTAGTTCGCCATTGCCAAGGTGGCTAACGGACAGTGCAAACTATTAAACTTTACAAGATGTATAGTTGGACTGGATTGAGACCTCCCCCACGCAGCATTGATTGAAACATTGAAAAGAGGGTGGAGAAACTTACAAATACAAGGATAGACCAGTTTACACTGTCGTTTTGTTCCAATGATTCGAACGGTACAACCCAGATTATCTTCAAGTTGGAACGTGCCATAGTCGAGCCCTAAACTACACTAATACAGTAGTAGTTACAATTGCAGTACATATTTCCATGAAAGACGTCTAACCCGTTACTAAAAAACAAAACAAATGAAGACCAGGAAGCACTGCAGTATCTGAGTGTACCTCTTGGTACCCATAGACGACACCTTCATTAGCCTGTACCCAAAATACTCAAGTTCCCACCGATGGTAACTTGGAGACAAGTTACTATGCATTGTGAGCATTGGGAACTGAGTACTATAACCAAAATGACAGCTGTAACAGATGATCCGGAATTTAGCCACAATGCCTTGTATACAAAACCTACCATTTAAATAATTTGATGTGTGAGGATATCACTGTCAGTATCTGGTATGACGTACAAAGCTGCACCATATTTGGGGGGGGGGAAGCCACATTTTTTTTTAAACCTGCGAGATATGATGCGATGTGAAATAACAGGATTTGTGTTGGGAAAGTTTATTTTCTAAAGAAACTAGTAGAAAGATTAGTTCATGGTTCGAAAAATTAAACAGGTCAATTCATATTACAAAATATCGAACTAAGCTCACCAGTCAAAAATGAGTTAGTTCATAAGTGCCCCCCAACGTTTCTGAAAAACATGGCCAATGCTCAAAATTCTGGCATTTAATTTCTTCACTGGTGCCACCCAATCATTCCACACTGTCAGCTGCAACTTTCATTCTACGTATATTTAAAAAAAAAAAAAAAAACACCTCTGAGTGGTGTTTTTTTTGTGTGGAATTAAAAAAAAAAAGTGTCTTTAATGTGCAAACAAAAACATGACACGAGAGCAGTGAGGGTGAAATGACAACTTTGCATTTCTCGCAGCTTTGGCTGACAGTTAAAATGTACCTGCTGCTCTCATATTGCAAAAAATAAATTCCATAATAGTGTGATCATAGTATTTGAACTAAAGCATTCTAATACAAAAATTTCCCCTCGTAATCCAGTTTTACAATTATGTACTGTATAACAAAAGAAACACTCCCATTTATGCAGGTTGCCTAAACACACCTCGCACAACTGCGACATGCCTGCCTGTAGTAGTTACATTTTGAAGAAAAATAGGAAATGCAGCAGGCTACATTCATTCTATTGGGATGTCCAAACAGATCCTTCTGCTGGTCACCTAATATTCCAATTGATTCATTATTAATTGCAGCGCCACATCACAGTAGAACCTGTGAAATTACACCTGCACACGCCTACACCTTTTGCAGCGCTAAAATACAAAAGATTGAACGACTTTTGCGAGATCCTACCTTGGAAGATGCCAATTTTCCTTTTGACTTCTTCCCCATCCTTTATTTTATGACATGCTAAACAATTTATCTTGTGTATGGAAAGATAGAATGACTGCTGAATGTGTATGAGTGCTGCAAAACAGGCTGGACTTTCACAGAGAGGGGAGCGGCAAATATAGGCTGCAATTTGCACGTATGGAAAAAGCTACAGTATTTGGCGCAGGAAGCTCACCTGGTCTAAGAGTCTGGGTGTAACCAACACCAACAAGGCTGTTGTTGTTCACTTTAGCCTGGCAAAAAAAAAATAAATAAATAAAAATAAAAAAAAAAAAAAAAAGAGAGAAGGAAGTATTTAAGTACTTTTTCAGTTTTAGTTTTATTTTTTTCTCACCACCTTGCAGCTATACTTACACTGACTGAGGCATCCTTGTCCAGCTGGTATTTGGCGGCGATGCCAAAGCGTGTGCTGTTGCTGCCTGCAGTCCACGCCAGGTTGACGGCAGTCTCCAGTTTGTCGCTCACCTTCTGGTAGATGGAGCCGCCAAAATCTGCTCCGTCGTTGCTTTAAAAGAGCACAAGAATGCATTTCCGCTATCCCAGTGTTTTTCAATGTGTGGTGTAGGAACGCACAACATATCACAATACTATAGGGCGCTACAGATATAAAATTGAATTTATCCAAACAACTTGTGTTACTTACACATTTGTGTGCAGCTGGAAGTCTCCCGTCCTGTAGCCAATGGCGAAGTTGTTCTGGGTCATTCTGGACTTGGCAGTGTCGAAGGTCATCTGGTAGCCAGCGAGCCAGCCCTCATAGCCGACAACGGCTGCACCGTGAATGGTGGGGCCAGCAAAGTCAAAGTCTACGTCGCAGCCCAGGTTCACGTACTCGCGCTTGTAGGCGGTCTTGACCTTGCCGCTCTTCTTGCTGTCCAGGTACGCACATGGTGAAAATACGAATAAGACAACATGGACATTTATCCATCCATCCATCAGGAGAGTGCTGGAGCCTCTCCCAGCTATCAACGGGCATGAGGCGGGGTACACCATGAACTGGTTGCCAGTGAATGGGAGGGCACATAGAGACAAACAGCTATACTCACAATCACACCTATCGCCAATTTAGAGTGTCCAATTAATGTTGCATGTTTTTGGGATGTGGGAGGAAAGCGGAGTGCCCGGAGAAACCCCACTTAGGCAAGGGAAGAACATGCAAACTCCACACAGGAGGTTCCAGGATTGAACCCGGGACCTCAGAACTGTGAAGCCAACGCTTTCCAGCTGCGCCCTCATGCTGCCCTGGACATTCATCTTACATCAAAATAAAACCAGCACAACTGTTAGTTAAGAAGCCACAGTGAAAGCTTCTTTTTAATACGGTGGCTAGGGACTGTGCCCGACCACAAAAAGAGAAAATTGTCTATTCAAAATGCCCCCCCCCCAAAAAAAAAAAAAAAAAAGTGAAACATTGGGGGGGATACATGACCAGGTGAATCCGATTCCAGCCTCACACCTCGACGTGCCAATTGAGATGCTCCCTAATATGGCAGCGAGACAACAACTGCTGGGTCGCTTTCAATGTTGTGAGGAGAGAGGCTCTAAGCACCTTGCAAATGAGACTTGAGATGGCTCCATTGCATGCCCTTAAAAGAAAATGCTAACAGTCTAAAATTGTGGGGCATAAAAATACTCCATTTCTCCTTCTCCTTAAAGTTATTGGGTTATAATGTCTTATCAAAATCCATGCTGATGTTTATTCGTATTCTTAACATGACAACCCGACTCCTGTATATGACTTCAACCTTGACATAAAAACAGGGGGCATCAATAACCTGACAAGCAATATGCCTTTGAGGTGGAACGGAGCGTGCTTTCTGTTTAACTCTATTCTTTTTAATAAAAGGTGTGAAAGCTTGAGAGCGCAATCACAAATGAGTCTTGCTGTCAGTGACTGACGTGTTCCACATTTGGACTGGAGGGCATTGGAGAACTGACCAAGTCCTAACTGGGCAGTGTGTCAATCATATTGTCAAGGCAGCTGGCAAAATAGACCATCTTGAAGTACTTCAAAGGATTCAATAAAATCAATTCTCAGATCAAATGAGTATTATACCCAGTGTTCGGTGAGAAGGTGGTGTCAAAAGTCAACTTCAGTCCCTTGGCGATCTGTGAAGGGTGGGGGGGGGGGGGGTAAGCCAAAGCCATCATTGGGTATTGTGTTCATTGTGGTATTCTGTGATTATAAACTGTAATATTAATGGTTGCCCTAACCTGATCTTCAATTGTGATTTCTGTTCCGAGGGTGTTGTCCGTGTTCCACTTCTCAGTGAAGGTCAGGCCATACTCTGCCCTCTTGTATTTGGTTTCAAGGCTGCCGATGACTTTGCTGGTGTCGGTGTTGGAGGATCCAGATGTTTTGAATTCCTATAAACCCCCAAAAATGTTAAGCTACAAAGCCCAACTCCAATGAAGTTGGGACTGTGCAAGATGTCAATTAAAAACAGAAAACATGATTTGCAAATACTTTGTCACTTTAATCTGTTCCCTTTGCACAATTGTCACTGCAATAAACTATAATGGTGAACCGCGAATGGGTAAGGGCACAATTTTTAAGCATAACATAATGTGGGCCGGTGACACACTCTAAACTGCTCAATTGGCTTTGATTGATTTTTTTATTTGATCAGATTGAAAGATTGGTAAAAGACTGCATCTTACACAATTGTGACACTTATAAGGAATAGTTCCCATTAATTGAATGTATATTGTTCTTTGTACTTGTTAAGTTTGTTTGTTCTTCTTCTCAGTACTTAACATTGTTGCATCAGGGTGCCACCAACTGCCGGAGATAAATTTATTTAGTTTTGTTACATACTTGGCTATTAAATCTTCCTACACAGCTACACAGAAATCACTCAGTTAGCACAGTTCATTGCTACCTCTACAAACACAAGTAAGTACCATAATTTCCGGCCTATGAGTTGCGACGTTTTTCCACACGTTTTCAACCCTGCGGTTTATGCAGTGAATGGGCTAATTTGTGCGTTTTTTTCTAACTGCCACAAGGGGGCACTCGAGTAGAAAAGGTGACACCGGTAGACTATATGCGCCATGTGCTGAGGAACTGACTTTTACTGTTTTTTTTTTTTTTTTTTTAAACAGCCCTGTTTCTGCTACCGTGTTGTTGCTATGTTAAGATAAGCTAAGGTATTAAAACTTTGAAAACTGAGTGTACCGTCTTTCTTTGTAAATATCTCATGATTCAATGTGGGCACTTGTGGCTTTTACACAGTAGCGGCTCATGTATGTACCAAATGGTATTTCCTTTTCAAATGTACTGGGTGAGGCTTACAATCAGGTGTGCTTTGTAGGCCGGAAATTACGGTACTTTCATCCCGAGTTCATCTGAGATGAACTCATTATAAGTGAAAAAGTGTGCTGTGGTCTGACAGGTCAACATTCATAATTCTTTGTGGAAATCATGGACCTCGCCAAGAGTAATTTTTAATACTTTTGTTTGTTTACTGTAGTGACTTTTTTTTTTTTAAAAAACCCAACCTCTGTTGCTCAACCATGTTGATCTTAGTGTTTTTTTTTTTTTTTTTTACATTTGTCAGTGTCTATTTTGAAAAATAAACATTGACATTTCTTTGGATTTCATAATTGAGCAAATTCATATTTATTACCATATAAACAGAAAAGTACCACAATTAGTACCATTGAGTACCTGTCTCAATTCTCACATATGGGGAATCGTTACCGTACTGGCTCAAATAAGAGAGATACGCAAACTATCATCCTTACAAATGGGGACTACATACAATTACTCAAATATCAGCAAATAAATGGTTTTGGTTTTAATACGAAGTAGTTAACTTCTACTTAGACACGAACTATAGCTTCGAATTATTATTTTTTTTTTTAAACTAGCATAACAGATTCCTGTTTTTATATTTATTTACAGTAGGGCACGACTTTACGGGTGGGTATTGCATTGACAAAACCAGACTACAGTAATACCAAACACATTCAAAATGCATGATTGACATATTTAACTATTCGACACCAAGCAGTTTGAAAAGTGTCTATCCAGTCCAAGTGTACATAAATACTATAATTACCACTCCACTGGCTGACTTTGTCTTGACGTCGAGCTTCACCAGGCCGAATCCTAAAAGAGTTGTTTCAATCAAACCCTGCTAGATTCGGCTGGATAGATTAATTTAACGTTGCAACATCCCACATGAATTCCTACCGTAGCCCTTGTTGAAGATGTCCTTGGCAGACTTGCCCAGATCAACATATGAAGGTGGCACGGCCATTGTTCCTACAGAAAGGGGGGAAAAATATTTTCCATTACCATACTAATTAACATAAAAAAAATCCAAGGGTAAAGGAGTTTTTGGGCCATTTTTATGATTTAAAAAATAATTATATATAAATAAACAAACATGGTCATAATATTCTCAAATAAATACAAACTCAAGGGCTCATTTTTATATATTTTAAACATGGCCTGCTTAGTTACAGACGTACCTACCTTAGCTTCTCCCAGCCACAAAATATTTACAGTCATCATGACTTTACGGGCCGAGGTACTGCAGGTAACTGATAAACTACAGCCCATCAAGACTTCTGGTTACAATTTAATTACTCTGGCACATTCCTGTGTTTCCAGCATAGCCCAATACTTCTTTCCACAAAGGATCTCATATAAATTAAAATGCTTTTTCAACTTCCTGTGAATGTATTAAAAAGTGAAAATTATCATTTGTAGGCAAGTATGGATCAGTATCAAGCTAGTCTTATACTGCACAATTCAAGCATTTAAAGTACAGGTGATGCCAAGATGACCCAAACCCAGCCTGACAACATTTAAAGGGATCTAGTGGTAGTTGAAAAGATTTCTGAACACATACATGTACTGATGCAACATACTATGTGCAGAATCAAGATGGCTCATCTCAAATTGAACAGGTTTTGGGAAAAGTTTTTCTGCAGTATGTATGTAAATCTGAGTTATGGTACAGTACTGCCTTGACTTGGGAGTGACACGACTTACAAGTTTTAAAATGCGAGAAGTAACTCAGTCATTTTTGTTTGTCCTGAGGTATGAGCAAAGATTTGAGTTAAAGATTGTATTGGACTTTTCAAGCAATAAATGGTGAAATAAAAAAAAAAAAAAAAAAGAGAGAGAGTCTCCCTAAACTAATACCAAACAGACAATTATATGGATAAATATAACTTCATAAAAAATTCATTCATAGGACAGGGAGTTTTCAGAAAAGGGAACTTAAAGGACAGTGATACTCTAAGAGTTACTCTGAGTCAGCGGTGAGCCAACCTGGACTCAATTCAATAAACAAAGACTGCAGGCATGGCTTAAAGGTGCTCTGGGTAATAGAAAACACACAAGTTAGAATTGCCACCTTGCAAGTAGCATTGTCTGATGTGTCCCATGTCTTCGTCAAAAGACCTCTCAGAACACCTATGATGAATTGTTCACTTCTATACAACTTCCCTAAACAGCACTTAAATATTCCACAGCACTAACGGAAAAATGATCTGTGGACAGTTGAAACGAAGGTTGACAAGTGTGAGAGGGGAAAAAAAAAAAAAAAATTACAAAAAAAATTAAAAAAAGAACACCGACATCAAAAAATTATCCCAACCGTGAAACATGTTAGAGGAAACATCATTGTATGGGCGTGTGCTGCTAACTAGGCCCTATGAATGGGATGCTGTCATAAATGGAAAAATGAATTCAAAAGTTGAACATTTATCAACATGTGTTTTGCAGATGAACTTGAGGCTATCTGTCCAACATCTGAAGCTCAAGAGGATGGGAATTGCAACAGAAGAATGACGCAAAACACAGAAGCAGCAGAATGTCAAAAGTCCTGTTGAATTCAATATTGCTTCCTTCAAAACCCAATCCAGGTATTTTGCTGAACTGAAACTTTTGAAAAGAGGAATGGCCCAAAATTCACCCTAATCGTTGTACATGTCTGATTTGCAACTACGGGAAACGTTTGCTTGAGATTATTGCTGTCACAGGAGGTTCAACCAATTATTAAATCTAAGAATTCATTTACTTTTTCTCCATGAAGTTCAGACCACATTTGAGAAATTATGCAGAAATCTAATAAATTAAAGGTTTCACAGACTTTTTCCTCCCAGTAACGAACAATATAAAAATAGATTTATCTGTATTTTTTTTTTTTTTTAAAGACCCTTTCTGACCACGACTTCTGTCTGTTTGGTCACCGAACAGATTAAACTCAACAGTCAAGCCTGTAACAATATCTAAGGGGTGGGGAGTATGGCAGACCATTGGTTAGCACAGCATGTCACACAGGACAGATCATGGGTTAGGACTTCTCCCCTCCTTTTGTGGAATTTGCATGTTCTCCTTGTGCTTGCATGGGTTTTGTTTTCTCTGACTCACACATAGGAGGTACATTGAGAACTCTAAAATGTGAAAAGGTTTGCGTTGCTTGTATGTACCCAGCGATCAGTCCAAGGGTGTATGCCCTCCATCACCGCTAAGGTCAGCTGGGATAAGGGTTCGCCAAGACAGAACAAGCATGGAACATGCAACGGGCCATTATGTGTGTGTGTGTGTGTGTGTGTGTACAATAAAAACCTTCCAAAATGTCATAACTGACCTTTCCAGCTGCAAACGAAAAAAAAAGAAAACGGACGAGGGTAGATCAGATTCATGCTCAAACGCAGAGTCGATTTAATGTCTACATATTGAGTGCACACATTTTGAAAGCTTGCAAACATTCGCCCAGGACGCTTTCAGATGGGATTCGTCGTGATTACTGAGCGCGTAACTGTGACGTGACCAGCCACTACCAGCGCCCTGACGCCCCGCGAGCATAGTTAACGTGGGACAAATCTCAAGTTTGACAAGCTGGACCTGCAGGTTTAAAGGTGAGGCGGGCACATGTTGGCCACCCGTCAAAGTGATGTGCGCTGTCGAGGACTGTGACTCGACAAAGGCCAAAGTATGGTGAATGCATTCTTAACAAGACCCAAAGAGCTTAGTCATGTGCAAAACGCAAAAGCTGTCATGAAAAACCATTAAAAAAACCCGATAAAATAATAGTTTCTATTCAAAGATTAAAAAAAAAAAAAAAGAGTTTAACCTTAAATGAGTCAGACGCGGCGTGCCCCCGTCTTCCTTAGCTAACGCTGCTAAAGCTATCAGAGTTGCCGGCGAGTGCCTAAAAGCAGCTGAGAGAGTTTCTTTCTGCGCGTTAAACAACGACTGAGACGTTTCTGGCTACAGCCCATCCAAAGGCGTCCCTTACCGGTCGGAGAGACGTGTAGAGGTGAGCTCAAGTGAGTTTGGGACAGATTTCCTCAGACCGCACGGGCGAGGCAGGCTTGGCTGGTTGGAGGACGAGCTGAAGGAGACTGCGCTCACATGAAACCCGACCTATCACATCCTGCCTTAGGACCCGGGTTGGCCATCCTTTGCCTGAGTAAATATAATATAGTCCAGTACTGTACATTTGCGTTATCACTCATATTTTCTGCTTCATCGTTTTAAATAAATTCTCAAGTGTTGCAACACTCGAGACCGTTTACATTTTTAATGTCTTTGTCTCGGAGCTGACGGACTCGGTATTTCACGTTGAGACCAGCACCAATCTATTAATGTGATAGTAAGGTTAAACTGTTCACAAACATTTATAGACTTAATAGCTTTTTGATCTTGAGAGGATTTAACAGAAATGATGTACATTACAGAGTAATCTCACCGTACAACGCAACAAAGTAAGGCTTCTTGTGTGAAATTTTGCCATCAATATGAGATTATTTATTAGAAGTTTATTTGGATTTCCCGTTACTATATTTCCAATCAGTGAGCCCAAACAGCACACCCCTCAAATAAATTTAAAATATTTATTAATCTTGAGCGCAATCCTGCCACAGATCTTGGTTCAGTTTTCTGCAATGGCCCAGTGTCAAAGTACGGTAAGTACAGTAACTGTTTAGACGTGTCAAGAGCAAAAAGTACATTTCACAATATCACACAATATTACAATATTTTGTATCTTTTAACATGATGATTGGATGGTCAGAATTTCTGAATCATTTTGAACTAGGTTTCTTTTACTTTGTTGGATATGAAGTGGAACTACGTATACAGTACCGTACTTTGCGATGATTGGTTGACACGAATACGTAATTCACAAGCAAAAGTTTCCGTCCACTTTTGATGACGCATTTATGTAACATAATTGCGGGAAAGCCAAAGCTAGTATAAATTTTCATTGACCAAACAATGATAGAATGTGACAGAAAAACCTCGCTTTGATGCAGGAAAGTTGCCCGTATTTCTCGTAATGGAGTATGGGAAGGAAAGAGTCGTGGCATTAGTCGACATGGACTGTTTCTACGTGCAAGTAGAGCAAAGGCTGAATCCTGCCCTTAAGAAAACTCCCTGTGTAGTGGCCCAGTATAAGACCTGGAAAGGCGGCGGGTGAGTTTACTTTTTTTTTTTTTTTAAATCCTTTGTCATTGGCAAAAAGTCAAATGATGCACTGGATTACCTGCCTAAATCTATATTTCATCTTTGAGAATTACAATCACAAATTCTTAAAATGAATTATTAAATTGTAAAATGGTGAATAAAATGAAATACATACGGATAGCCCTATAGAATTCCGTCTTTTAATTTTGGCTTCCTCTGCTCTTAGCTAAAACAAATTTACAGAACGGGTGTCCCCACCCTACTGCCTGTTTGCTATTTATTCTTAAATGTTCTCCAGATAATCCATCTTCCTCCTACATAAAAAAAAAAAAAAAAAAAAACATGCATGTTAGGTTCATTTTAAGTCTAATTTGTCCTTGGATGTGATTGTGATTATCAAGTTTTCTATATGTGCCCTGTCAGGCTGACGATTTCAAGATGCATTCAGCCTCTCGGCCAAAGTTTGGAAATATGAAAACATCAATTCTATGCTTGTCACACATTGTCAGACTGTTAATCATAAAAACCGCCGCAGTAGTCTTTGGTTTTCCTCCTTACCTAATGAGGAAAATGGATGAATTATTTCCAAAAGCAATCATACGTTTTGATAGTGAAGTGTTGCCTTCTCTGCCCTCCTTCTTTCCTCAGGATCATAGCTGTTAGCTACGAGGCCAGGGCCCATGGTGTCACCAAGAACATGTGGGTGGACGATGCCAAGAAGCTGTGCCCGGATCTCCAGGTGGCACGAGTGCGCGAATCTCACGGAAAGGCGGACCTGACCCCGTGAGCGACACCCACGTCATCGTAATAATTGTCAATCAGTGAAGCACAATTTTAAATAGACCGTTGTGTTCAGTTACAGGGAGGCCAGCGTGGAAGTAATCCAAGTGATGTCTCGCTTTGCGGTGGTCGAGCGGGCCAGCATCGACGAGGCCTACATGGACTTGACTGCAGCTATTCAGCAGCAGCTGAAGGACATGGCGGACAAACAAATACAGCCTCACCAGCTGAGGACCACCTGCATTCAAGGGTACCCTCACAATTCATCCGAAGGAGAGGAAGAACCTGCTGAGGATCCCATTCTGGACAAAGGTAGGTGTGGCCATACATTGTCTGCCATGTAGATTGAACTAAAGTCATACAAACATCCACTGCAACTACAATAATACTGAATACTGTAATATTAGCACTGTAAAGCCAGATTTTTTTTCCCCCACAAAATCCACAAATTTTAAATGTTCACTATCCTGTGTGTGCAACAGAGAAGCAGAGGTCCACAGGTGTGCTACAGTGGCTGGCGTCTCTGCCCATGCACAACTCAGCAGAGCTTCAGCTCACCGTGGGGGCCCTCATTGTGGAGGAAATGAGGGCGGCTGTGGAGCAGCACACGAGCTTCCAGTGTTCAGCTGGGATCTCACACAACAAAGTAGGACAAATGTTCACTGTTCGTAAAAAACATTTTCCCAGTAGGGAGAGGGGAAAAAATATATTGAACTGCATAAAAATATCTTGAATTTAAAATGTATGTAAGTCTATTATTTGTCTATATTATTGTACATACATATTTCATATATTAGATAGAGCAGTGATTCCCAAACAGTGAGCCGGGGTACATTAGTGTGCCGTGAGCGCTCTGCAGGTGTGCCGTGGGAAGTTATCCAATTTTATGTAATTGCTAAAAAAAAACATTTATTCCAAGAAATAATGTCTCTTTATTCATCTATTTATGACAGTAATGCACAATGACAGACAGAACAAAAAAAGTCCTCTTCTATTAGATGGCAGGAAGTACATACAGTAATTAATTGCTAGACTTTTGGTAGCATTTACTTTTGTTGGTGTGCCATGGGATTTTTCAATTGTAAAATGTGCCATGGCTCTATAAAGGTTGGAAATCACTGAGATAAAGCATGTAAATTGTGTGAAGTACACGGCATTCAAATTAGTAGCGCTGTATTTGTATTGAAAGTCGTATTTAATTCCTTTGTGCTTCTTCCAGGTGCTGGCTAAACTGGCGTGCGGGTTGAACAAACCAAATCGACAGACCGTTTTGCCACTGGACTCCGTGACCGAACTTTTCAACACACTACCCATTAGCAAGATGTGAGCGTTTCATTGAAGCCACTGCCAAATACAACGCTTTCCCTTATGAATTCAACTCACTGTGATTTCCACAGACGGAACCTGGGCGGAAAACTGGGGGTCTCGGTCACAGAAGCGCTTCATGTGGAGCACATGGGGGAGCTGACTCGCTTCTCTCAGGCTCAACTGGGGCACCACTTTGGAGAGAAGACCGGGTAAGGCTGAAAAACCACAGGCTTCTCTGTGCCCGTGATTATTTTATTGGATCGACTCCG
This sequence comes from Syngnathoides biaculeatus, assembly GCF_019802595.1. NCBI lineage: Eukaryota > Metazoa > Chordata > Actinopteri > Syngnathiformes > Syngnathidae > Syngnathoides > Syngnathoides biaculeatus. The sequence continues at coordinate 11,504,912 of NC_084651.1, forward strand.
TGTTTTTTCAGTCAGTGGCTGTATGATTTGTGTCGGGGCATTGACTTTGAAGCGGTGAAACCCAGGCAGCTGCCAAAATCAATTGGCTGCAGTAAGAACTTCCCTGGGAAAACATCACTGGCGACAAAAGAGCAGGTACTCACACTTATCTAACATGACCTTTTCCAATGCTATTTAATACAGCTGTTTTGGGTTTTTTTTTTTTATAAATCCATGCATACCTAATGTTGTGGAAGCATATTTCTGTTTTATGTTCAATTATTCTGCAAAGGTCCAGTATTGGCTTCATCAGCTGGCTTTGGAGCTGGAGGAGAGGCTGACCAAGGACAGAGAAGTGGTAAGAAAAAGGCTTTGGAATGACCCCACGTCCTCATTTAGTAGACTGCCAAGCAGTCATATTAGCGAGGATAGTTTTTTCAATCATATTATTTGTCCACAGATGAGTAATGATTAAAATTGAAAAAAATACAAAATATGTTTTGATAAATACAGCGAAGAAAATAAGTATTTGAACACCCTGCTATATTGCAAGTTCTCCCACTTAGAAATCATGGAGGGCTCTGAAATTTTCATCGTAGGTGCATGTCCACTGTGAGAGAGATAATCTAAAATAAAAAATCCAGTAATCACAATGGAGGATTCTTTAACGATTTGTGTGATGCAGCTACAAATAAGTATTTGAACACCTGTCTATCAGCTAGAATTCTGACCCTCAAAGACCTGTTAGTCCGCCTTTAAAAGTCCACCTCCACTCCATGTATTGTCTTCGTCGTTAGGTCGTTAGCGGCATAAAGACACATCTCCACCCCATACAACCAGTAAGACTCAAACTTGTAACATGGCCAAGACCAAAGACACCAGAGACAAAATTGTACAACTCCACACAGCTGGAAAGGGCTACAGAGAAATTGCCAAGCAGCTTTTGGAAAAAAAAGGTCCATTGTTGGAGCAATCATTAGAAAATGGAAGAAGCTAAACATGACTGTTAATCTCAATCGGAGTGAAGCCCCATGCAAGATAGCACCTCGTGGGGTCTCAATGATCCTTAGAAAGGTGAGGAATCAGCCCAGGACTACGCAACAAGACTGGGTCAATGACCTGAAAAGAGCTGGGACCACCGTTTCCAAGCCGACTGTTGGTAATACACTAAGACGTCATGGTTTGAAATTATGCATGGCATGGAAGGTTCCCCTGGTTAAACCAGCACATGTCAAGTCCCGTCTTGAGTTTGCCAATGACCATTTGGATGATACACAGGAGTCACGGGAGAAGGTTTTGTGGTCAGATGAGAGCAAAATGGAACTTTTTGGTCATAATTCCACTTGCTGTGTTTGGGGGAGGACTAATGATGAGTTCCATCCCAAGAACACCATCCCTACTGTGAAACATAGGGGTGGTATCATCATGCTTTGGGGGTGTTTTTCTGCACATGGGACAGGCCAACTGCACTGTATTAAGGAGAGGATGACTGTGGCCATGTATTGTGAGATTTTGGGGAAAAACCTCTTTCCCTCAGAGCATTGAAGATGGGTCGTGCCTGGGTCTTTCAACGTGGCAATGACCAGAAGCACACAGCCAGGCAAACCAAGGAGTGGCTCCGTAAGAAGCATATCAAGGTTCTGGCGTGGCCTAGCCAGTCTCCAGACCTAAACCCAATAGAAAATCTTTCGAGAGAGCTGAAACTCCGTATTTCTCAGCGACAGCCCAGAAACCAGTCTGATCTAGAGAAGATTTGTGTGGAGGAATGGGCCAAAATCCCCCTTGTAGTGTGTGCAAACCTGGTGAACAACTACAGGAAACGTTTGACCTCTAATTGCGAACAAAGGCTACTGTACCAAATATTAACATAGTTTTTCTCAGGTGTTCAAATACTTATTTGCAGCTCTATCAGAAAAATAAATCGTTAAAAAAAAATCATACATTGTGATTTCTGGATTTTTTTTTTGTACCTACGATGAAAATTTCAGACCCCTCCATGATCTCTAAGTGGGAGAACTTGCAATATAGCAGGGTGTTCAAGTACTTATTTTCTTCACTGTAATGCTAGGCACCTAATGATACATTTCTTTTCCTCATCTGAGGAAAAAAAGCAATATTACCATAACATTTCCTGTACATTGCCCTCGCGAGATTAGCAATATTTTTTTTTTCTTCCAGAACAGTCGCGTAGCAAAACAGCTAACGGTCGGCGTCCGACAGCTGGGTGACAAGCGGCAGAGCAGTTTCTCGCGCTGTTGCGCTCTCGTGCGCTACGATGCCGCCAAGTTGTCGGCCGACAGCTTCGCCATCATCAAGAGCCTCAACGCGGCGGGAAACCAGCAGGTGGCATGGTGGGTTCAATCTAACCGGACACGCGCTTGTCAAGTCTTAATGTTAGATTCTACCCTTCTGTTGATTATTGATATGGTTAAAATTTTTGTAACTTCATAAAAAGCCATTTAATTCTCCAAGCATGACTTGTTGCTTGCCTCGTAGCAAATTTACCATAGACTCTTAGTGCTTGGATTTAGTACTGCATTCTATTTATCCAGTTAGTCGTTACTTTATAAGTTAGTTGAGATGGGCTCCGGCGCTCCCACGACCCTTGTGAGAATAAGCGGCTTGGAAAATGGTTGGATGGATGTTGAAAAAAAAAGGATGGACTGATAAATCATTTCAGAATTGGCAATAAATGTTGACAATGTCCAGTGGGCTTGTGTTTGTCCCTTCATACAATTCTGCTTGTCACGCAGGAGTCCACCGCTCACGCTGCTGCACCTCTCGGCCAGCAAATTCTCCGACGCCCCTTCAGCCTCAGCTGGGGGCATCGCGGGCTTTCTCAGCGCAGACGCGCCTTCCACTCAAAGCGTTCTCTCCGCCAGCCATGCCCCACGCAAATCACCCGCCACCATTGATTCCTTCTTTCACAGGCAGCAAACAGAATCTCAGTCGACTCCATCGTGTTCCCTCTCTTCTCCGAGTCCTTCTAAAGGCACTTTGGCAGACCCTCGCACAAGCATCGCCTCGTTTTTCCGGAAGAAAAATGCAGAAACTGGTTTGAATCCAAGCCACGATGGTGAAAAGCGAGCAGATGGCTTTCCCACCCACACTGAGGACACAGCAGAAGATGTGCTCAAGTGTCATCGCTGCGGCCAGAACGTGCCGGCGTGGGAGATGCCCGAACACAATGACTATCATTTCGCCTTGGACCTACACAAATCCTTTTCCCCTTCTTGTTCTTCCTCCTTTGTCAGAAGGGAACCTCCTGCTGGGGCATCGCCGTCCTCTCAGCTTAAAACTAAAAGCAGAGTGTCAGGAGGACCCCAAGCCAAAAGACATTGCTCACAAGGAGGAGGAGGAAGTACGGGGACTCTGGATTCTTTTTTCCAAAGATACTAATCTTTATATGTGAAAGTGCCCCCGTATAGATTTCAGGAACAAATACAGTGATGTCTAGAGAGTGGACCAAGTTGAGACGTTCATCTATTTTTTTTTTTTTCTTTTTTGGGACTTGCAGTTGCGAGCAATACGAGTTATGGGAGATCTTGAGATATACCACTTAAAATGCAACAATTAAGGCACTGTTGTTATGTCCCCACATGTGGGCAAGGACAGCCACAGTCACCTTCAGCCATTTATTGAAAGGAAAAAACAGTCAATTACAAATATACAAAATTAGAACCTTCACCAGTACTCAAGTAGTAGTCAACCTAGACCCTGATGTCATGCCCCTTAAACATAAATAATACAGTATGTAACAATTAAAAGAACATTGAACATTAGTTTTTACACAATACAGTGAGTGCCATTTTCTTCATTGGCTGTAAGGGATAATACTATTTCTGTTCATTTAAATCAAGAATAATTGATGTAATGATGGTTGAGTAGATTTAATCATTAATTTTTGCCACTGAATAAATTAAACTCCAGTTAAGATATGGTGTAAGAATTATAATTGAAGATTATTAAATTGTCCATGATTGTGAATGTTTTTTTTAAATTTCAGCCTATCATTGGCTGGCAGGCAGCCCACCTTATTCAAAGTCAGCTGCGTTAGTCTCTAACTCACTTGCAACTCTAATGAGGATTTAAATTGAATGAATTACAATAACTTTGTTGTTTGTCAGTGACATTTGCTCTTAGAGAATAAAAATCAACATTGGACCCCGACTGGACCTGTTCTAAAGGATTTTATACTCATTTTACATGTTTTTTTCTTGGTGAAAAAAAGAAATAAAGTAGACCTTTCCACTATTTGCACAAACCTGAATAAAATCTCATTGGAACTTTCAAAAGTCCCCAAAAGGTAACCCAAACATACTTGTAATTTTTAAAAAAAAGCACTTTGTTTGACTGTTCTATCTGATTTTTATCATTATTGATTACATGTTGACCAAAAGATAAATGTAGAATTTAGACTATGTTCCGTCATAACCACCCAGTTATGCGAATGTTCCATAAAGTGTCCATAATTTTAAAAATAAAACTGTTCAAAAGTCAGTGCTCTTTTACGTAGAACCATGAGTCTATAATTATTATAATCAATCCATCCATTTTCTGAGCCACTAATCCTCAAGAGGGTCACGGAAGTGCTGAAGCCAATCCCAGCTGTCATCGGGCAGGAAGCAGGGTACACCCTGAACTGGTTGCCAGCCAATCCCATCTTTTGATCATCTTAAAACAAATTAATAGACTGCACCTCAAGGAGGCGCATCGAGTTAATATTCTGAAAAATATGTCATATTAGATACTTGGAATGGCACATGACCAGAGAGAGAAATTCACATTGAAAACAACAAAACAGCCTTTTTGAAAACAAATGATAAGAAAAAAAACCCTCATTTTCCTACACTTATTTTCCTTTTTTGTTGCTTGTAACACTTGCTGATCCTTAAAAGACTGAAAATGTTGAGATATGATGTTGATGAGCCCTTGTAAATATTGTATGATTTGTAACATTTCTATTGTTCCACTTGTCTTTCCCTAATTGCAATATCCACCTGATTTGAAATACATACTGTACACTCACAATGTTTGAAGTAAGAGCTGGGTAGTAATTACTGACACTTTACTTTGAAGAATAATTTAGTTTAGTTTTAATTCTTACTTGACTGATGTTTTAGCTATTTTTCTTAGGCAAAAGAATAGAAAATAATGGAATCTTATTTTAATTGTAATTTATAAAGACAAAACACAATTAAATTCTGTGTAAATCGTCCAACACAATGGGCTAATGGTTCTAACCGGGACATCTACCTCCTAATGAAAATGTTTTGTTTTTTTACAAACATTTCCAGTTAATTGTCAAAAATCATAGCAAAACTAGCGTCCCACCCCCTTAGCATTTTGAGGAGAAACTGTCCAGTAAATTTATTGTATTTTATAAATGGGTATATCATATCAAGGCATTAAGTTTTGGAAAAAAAGGCTGATATTATTCTATTAATTTTTAATCCCACCAATTCCAATTCTTAACAATAAACAGTTCAAACTGCATAGAAGTCACATTTTAATGTGATAAAAGCTTCATTTAATACACCAATTGGATCTGTACATAGTTCATGTGATTATACACTTTGCATTCAAAATGGGATAAACAAGTCATAAAGCTTCAACAAGTTTGATTGTAAAATGTAAAAACTACTAGAAATACACCTGAGATGCACAAAAACACAAAATGTATAGCTAGATATATATTACAAAAGGTTGAAATATGCTCTTGAAAAAACCACAACATAATGATAGAATGGGGTGTGTAACTGTAAAGTTGATGTAACAGTGCGGCAGTCATATAAGATAGTTGGTAAAAAGAATTATCGTAAGGCCTACAGTAGTCTTGGTTTGGAGTAGTACCAAACAGTCAAACGATTTGGTACAAATATTTGCATTTTGAACTAGTAGCACCAGCTTTAAGATTTTTTTGAAACTGCTTGAATGACTTGTGTTGTGTTGGAAGGCACTTCCATGAGGCACTGCGTGTTTGTGTGCATGCAACGTCAGTAACTTCAAGAGCCTGCGGCAAATATATTTGAAAGAAAATGGCTTTTACTTTCAAATTCACGCTGTGCAGCAAGTCTTAGGTTGCCCGTATTATTCTTTTTTTTGTATCAATGCTATCTAATAAAATACACTCACTGGAGAACTTAAGCCAAGGGAACAAATGTAAAAAATACAGTGGAACCTCAGAATTTGAACGTATCATTGGTAGTACAAATCGGTTTTTGGATAAAAAAAAAAAAAAAAAAAAAAAAGAAAAGAAATCAACATAAAAAAATTCCTGGGTTTTCTACCCAATTCTGTGTTCGAACACTGAGCAGAGCACCCATGTTGTCAGGGTAGTCAACTCGAGCCGACTGATGGCGAGTGCACATGGGGCGGTGTCGAGATGAGCAAAATAATAGAATAAATGGAAAAACTACTGGAGAATCACGCAGTCAAATCATGGAGGGGTGATTTCGACACTTCCTTCTTCCCACTCCAGTCTCTACGACATCATTGCACCGCCACCAAAAAGGTAAATGATACACATTTAGGTTCCTTTGAGTTTATGCATTTTTTCCCTTTTTAAATGAAGGGTGTACGTTTTTACATGTATAGGAATTAAAATGGGAATTTACTATTTGGAGGTTGCGAACAGATTAATCCCATTTGCATTATTGCCTATGGAAAAATGTGTTTTGGAAGTTGAACAACTCGGACTTTGAACACTTCCTAACAACGAATTATGTTCAAAGTCTGAGGTTCCAGTGTACAAGCATCGAGAGGCATGTTATGTGTTCACTACTTCTTGGTTAATGGATGATGACCAACAGATCGGCAGTGCCATTATTACCATTCTGAGGGGTGGACTGTTCTGCCTATATCAACAATTTCAATCGACATTTTATGGTTCTTGTGGCTACCTAAGACTTTTTGTACAGCACTGTGGGTGTTAACAACCATATCCCAATAGTTTTGTCTATTTGAACTCCCTTTACAGTTTTCAGTCAAATCACTCATTATGCTGTTTGGACAAAGACAAATTGCTGTGTGTGTTTAAGTACGCTTCACAGTTGCATCAGCTGTGTCAACACCATCTTTAGGAAGGTTTGTGATGTGTTTCAGTGCAAGTGAGTACAGCTTCTCCCCTTCCGCAATACGAGTGCTGCGTGTGTGCACTGAGATGTAAACACCTCTACGGTACTCGTGCAGGTGGGAGTTTAAAACGCAGTCAGCTTTGATGAGTTTAAAAGAGTTACAATCGATGGAAATATCAGGATAAAAGTGATATAAAGCCCACAGTAACGTGTGAACAACGGGGCTGAATGATTTGGAGAGAATAGATTCAACTTTGGATTTTTTTTTTTGCCCCCTGCTCCGAAATAATTCAACAATAATCTGGGGAAAGTATCTCATTGTGATAATTCCCCCCACCCTCAATATTGCAGCAGTGATTTGTGGAAAATATGTAATTGTGATGATTTCAATTTCAGAAAAAAAATTGTAATGGTGATGATTTATTTTTAGACCACATATTGGAGAAAAATGTGGGGGAAAATGTTTTTTCCCCTCAAACATTTTGCTCATACAAATTGTACAATGTTTCCAAACCAAAATATGGTAAGAACAATTTGGGAAAACATCTAAATTGTCATGCCACCTCCCCCTTCTCCCCAGCAAAAAACACATACAAAAACAATTCTGTAAAAAAATAGCTTAAGGTGGGTTCTTTTCTTTTTTTCTTTTACTTTATGAATGTAGGATTTAGCTGAAATTAATGTAAAAATTTACTAGGGCAGTATTTTGGACAGTGCGTAGTTTGTTCCAGTAGAATTGCCACATTTGCTTCCCCCTTTATCACTTTTCGCATTTTCTTCTCTCTTATACTTTTACCTACATATAGCAATACTCTTGCAAATTCTGTTTTGAGTATTTAGCTTTGTGATATTTATTCCCATTTTATATAATTATTATCAAGTAATCATTCAGCTCTGTGTATGAATTACTTGCTAACTTCCATTTCATGACAGCAAGTCTTCGATTGTGTGAATGGGTGTGTGTGTGTGTGTGTGTGTCTGTGTGAGGCTACATTGTGTTGGCTTTAAAAGTATCTTGAAGGCAAGGCAATCTATAAATGTTTTTTTTGTTTACGTCATATGGGTGAAGGAGAGTGCAAAGTGGCCTTTGGTGGAAGCTTGTCTGTTAAAAAAAAAGACACAAGGTGTTTTTCAGGGATGGGAGTGCACTGACTTTCTAGTCCTCGTCTTCGTCCTCGTCACTCTCCGGGGCGTGGTGGTACTGCACGATGGGATGCAGCTTGGTGACGTGGCCAATGCCCTTGGTGACGCCTTCCCTGAAGAGCACCTTGGCACCCAGCTTCAAATACTCGGGATGCTTGAGGAATTTGAACTGGACGCCTGCCTTCTCGCCTGTCCTCAGCTCCTCCTGCCATACGCAGTATGGTGATTTAAAACAAGGCATGAAAGCTTTTCTCTTCCTTCTGTCATCACATTTTAAGATTCATAATGGCCAAGCACAAATACTCAAAATATTTTTTCTTCTCATTCATTTAATGGAAGTGGTTGAGAAGAAAAGATTTAAAGTACTGCTTCTTAGTTTTTGGGGTGGCAGGAACCAGGTTTTCTAAATTAGATGAATAGAATCAATGATGGCAGCATGGTGGACAACTGGTTGGAGCATCTACCTTGCAGTTCTGAGGACTGAGGTTCAAATCCCAGTGGAGTGTGCATATTCTTCCCCTTGCCTGCATTGGTTTTCTCTGGGCACTCCGGTTTCCTCCCACATCCCAAAAACATGCATACTAGGTCGACTGAAGACTAAATTGGCCATCGGTGTGAATGTGTGTGTGAATGGTTCTTTCTATGAGTTGCAGTTGTATTTTTTTGTAATCATGAAAAATTGGAAAATTACATGAGGAATTTCTTTAAAATATTTTTATTATAACTTATTCACCTTCACCCCTGTCTTCTGGTTCTTCTGCTACTCTGAAAAGGTTGTTAATTTTTGTTGTTTTGTGAAAAAATATCAAATGCGCTTTACTTCTGAATGTGTATAACCTTGAAAATGAGGAGTTTTGCAACTATTTCACATATAGCAATTTTAAGCACCACTTTATGCCCATCAAAATAAAAAAATGGCACAAATTGAAGGCTTTGAATTCAAGCATTTTCAGCAAGTTCTAGTAAACACTTACTTTGCCATAAACAGCCTCCACAGTAGCGGTCTGTCTCACGTTGCCTATGTGCACGGTCACCTGGAAACCCTTGTGGAAGGTCTTGGAGTGGAAGAGCAGCACAATATCGGCCTCAAATATCCAGCAGATGGTCGGGTCCATCTCTGGACTCACCATCACCATTCCCTGAGGAAAGACAACACAATCACGTCCAGTGAATTGCTAAACACGATATAGAAATATTCTCACATAAAGAAGTTGTGGAGGCGGACCTTTCGCAGCAACGTGCGGTCGAAGTTGCCGAGCGCCAACGTGGCAGCCTGCCCAGCCCGAAGCACTCTGCAAGCGGATCGGTTCCTCTGGATGCTCCCAACAGTCAACTTATGGAACTGGCCAGAGTCTGTGGGTCCGACCACCAGATCGTCTCCCTCACGGCAAATACCACTACCGATAAAATGAACACTTAACTCTGAGTCAAAAACATCAACATGTTGAATGCTTGTTCCAGACAAACTAACCTGGACAGAGTACCACCCACCACAGTCCCCACTTCAGGCACCGTGTAGATCTCATCCACCTGAAGAAGAATGTAATTTGTCAGTCACATTTTAACTGGCATGCTTCTCCCGTTTTAAGTTAGCCACACCGAACTAGAGACAAGTGGACAAATTACAGTTGGCAACTGATCCTTGCACACCCATGGACAATTCCAAATGTCCCTAAAGGAACAAATGCAGTCTTGGCTCATTATCATAATCATCTATATTGGAAAACGCCGACATCCTTTACAGGAAAAAACTTTTGATGCGCTATCTAGAATACTTTATTGAACCACAAACAACATGGCACCACTGTCAAAGGAAAATCAGATTTTCCAGGCCACTGTCACTATAATTCTCTGTCATAGGAGAATAGTATTTATTCCATGGTTTAATAAACCCAGGGTTTCCTGCATATATTATTGGGAGGCGGCCATCCCAGCCTAATTTCGGGCCACCTGCACCTCAAAACTTTCTGACATCACAAAAACAATTAACTGACCAGTGTTGCACCAGTTGGATTATTTGTAATTGTAAACTAGTACTCTGCAGCGATGCGGACGCACTGTATTGGAAACAGTTAGAAATTGTGCCCAAAATCACTGGAAGATGACAGAATTTCAAACAAGTAAGTGGTTCCTTTTGTAAACAAGTACCGTAATTTCCGGCCTACAAGCCGCGACACACGCTTTCAACCCTGCGGTTTATGTGGTGATGCGGCGCTAGTGCACCTGGTTATAAGCCTCAGTACACAGAAAGAGTCTAACGCGGCGCTAACGCTAGCGTTAAACTGTGTACCGAAACTTATAACCATATGCACTCTGTAGGCTGGGAATTACAGTGTGTCTGATTTTGCAAATATATTAAATGAGCGTTAAACATTGTGTTTCTGGCTTTAAATTAAATGTACACTTATTGTTCTTTCAGCTTGTCCCATTAGGGTTCACCACAGCACATTTGTCCACTTAAGCCTATCTTGTGCATCTTCCACACTAAAATAAGCAAATGTTTTTCATGGTGATAAGGTGTCGTTTGTTAAGAAGAAAACAGTTCAAGACCAATAAAATATATGCAAATACCATCCCGGCTAACTTCGGGCAGGAGGTGGACTACACCCTGAACTGGTTGCCAGCCAATCGCAGGGGACATAGAAACAAACAACCATTCACATTCACACTATTGGGCAATTTAGAGTCCAATTAATCGACCATGAATCCCGGTCCTCAGAATTGTCAGGCAGACATTCTAACCAGTCGTCCACTGTACCGCAACATGCAAATATTTCATAGTAAATCAGTGGGGCACATTGACTGTGGTTGCAGGCAGTCTGCAACGAATGAAAAGCAATTGTAGAACTCTGTGCACTGCCCGATGAGAGTCAATTGTTCAGTGGTGTTCCGTTGCTCGGTGTGCAACTGGCTTTACCTGAAACTCAGTGAGCTGCTGCATGAGCTCCTCCTGCTCCTTGCTGTTGCTGAGCGGGGGGATTATGTTGAAGAAGACCTTCAGCAGGTCCAGGTTCTCTCCAGACACACTGGACACGGTGAAGACAGGTGTGATGCTGCCGGTGGATAAGTCACATGGTCAAAACTATAACAGTGTTGAAGTACCTTCCCAGAGGAATGTTTCAATATCTGGATGATGAGTCAGTTGTCGTGTGGATGAACATGTTTTGCATCTGGTAAACAGTGAACGTTATTACTAGTTCTACTTTGGTTGGTAGCTACTTCTTTTCCCATTTTTTTTGTCTGGTATTGTTCACCTTTTTGTCAACGAAGGACTTCACCTGCGGCCACATCGGTGTCTCTCTCCCCTTCCTTCTGGACATTGATCACACCTGCCTCACCCATGAGGCCACCAGGTTTATAGATGACTCTACTCACCCATCTCACTGCGTCTTGAGACTGTTGCCGTCAGGGAGGACACTCCAGAGTTTTGGGGCCAAAACTAGCAGGCTCAAAGACAGTATCTTCCACCAGGCAGTCAGGATGCTCAACTCTCTGCATTGCCCCATTAACTCTCCCTAGCAGCTGCCGCCACTGAGTCTTCTTCTTCTTTTCCTTTCGGCTAGTCCAGATTAGGGGTCGCCACAGCGTGTCATCTTTTTTCATCTAAGCCTATCTCGTCCTCTCTAACATCCACAGTCCTCATGTCCTCACTCACAACATCCATCAACCTTTTCTTTGGTCTTCCTCTCGCTCTTTTGCCTGGCAGCTCCATCCTCAGCACCATTCTACCAATATACTCACTCTCTCGCTTCTGGACATGTCCAAACCATCAAAGTCTGCTCTCTAACCTTGTCTCCAAAACATGCAAACTTGGCTGTCCCTCTAATGACCTCATTTCTAATCCTATTTAACCTGCTCACTCTGAGCAAGAACCTCAACATCTTCATTTCTGCTACCTCAAGTTCTGCTTTCTGTTGTTTCTTCAGTGCCACCAGTACGTAATCTGTACATTATGGCCAGCCTCACCACTGTTTTATACTTTGCACTTCATCCGATCGGAGACTCTTTGTCACATAGAACACCAGACACCTTCCGCCAACTGTTCCACCCCGCTTGGATCCGTTTCTTCACTTCCTTACCACACTCTCCATTGCTCTGTATTGTTGACCCCAAGTATTTGAAGTTGTCCACCCTTACTATCTCTTTTCCCTGGAGCTTTGCTCTTCCCCCACCACCCCCTCTCATTCGTGCACATATACTGTTTTACTTCAGCTAATTTTCATTCCTCTCCTTTCCAGTGCGTGCCTCTTATCTTTATAATTGTTCCTCCACTTGCTCCCTGCTTTCACTGCAGATCACAATACATCTGCGAACTTCATGGTCCAAGGGGACTCCAGTCTAACCTCATCTGTCAGCCTATTCATTACTACTGCAAACAGGAAGGGGCTCAGAGTGGATCCCTGATGCAGCCCCACCTCCACCTTAAATTCTTCTACGGCACATCTCACCGCTGTTCTGCTGTCCTCATAAAGTCAGTTCTTTAAGCACGGTATTTGCTTTACCCTTGCAGCACTGTGTACATTATCTGATTATTCTGCTATACTATTTACAAATGTCTATAATTTGAATATATCGTCCATGATACATGTACATTGCTGCTCATTGTCAATACTACACATGTATGTATAAATGGGAACTGCAGTTCCTCTTGATAACTTAGCCAGATTGACCATACTGTTTATAGTATAATGCACAATTTACATATTTTAGCCACAGCTGTATTTTTAACAGAACAATATTATTTTTCAACTGTTTAGTTATTTTGCTTTTGAATTCATCCGATGGATGTTCATAACATTTGGCAGCTATAAAAAGCTAACAAAAATAAATTAATAATTGGAAAACTATTTTTAAAATTTCAGACAAAAAGTCAACAATAGATGAATCTGCAGGTGGTGAACAGCTAATATGCGGGGGTCCACTGTACATATTACATTCCATGTTTTACTTGTGTTCAACTTCAGAGGCTTGTACACACTTGGGCGACTGGGCAAACTGCTGGGCCGCGGCGACGGCATCATCCGTGTTAGCCACAAGCATGGGCACCTTGTTGCAGCCCGGCTGTTTGAGGACTCGCTCCAGCTGCCGCAACGTCCGGTCCACGGTAGCCCGTGTGCACAGGTCCACTTTGCTGATGACAATGAAGATGGGCACCTTCAGGGCCATGGCCAGACCAAGGTGCTCCCGTGTCGTGCCAGCTAAAAAGAACAAGAGATTATCATTTAGGTGTGTGTGATTTACGGGCATGCAGCAAGGGACTGGAACCAAATGCAGGACTCCCAGGCAAGGACATGATGTTGAGGGTGGTTTTATTCCAAGCTAAGGTCATACACAATTAAGCAGTCCCAAAAATACAGAAGCAAAAAAAAAAAAAAAAAAAAAAACCACAAGCCCACAGGCAAGATCCAAAAACATGAAACAAGGTTCGATGACTATGAGGCAAAACTTGGAAACATGAACAAAACCAAAACTTGACTAGGATAGCACAAGAACTCTGTCACGAAGGGAAGCACTACAAAACGCTTGCGTACTCTCACACGACGATGGAGTTCAACACACAGGAAACTCAACGAACTGGCAAATGCAAGAAACAAACTCAAGGCTTAAATGCCTGGTCTACTTAGTGTCCATATGGCGCAGATGTGGAGCTGCTGTCAGCAGCAGCTCCGCCCAGGGCAGTGGCTTGGCCATGCCCATGACAGAGCCCCCGACCGAAGGTGCGGATCCCAGACGTGACAAAACAAAAAACCAAAATGACCAGGGGAGGGCGGAAGGAGGCTCAGAGGAGGGCACAAATCCCCAGCCAATTTTGTCAGGCGGCCGTCCAGGCCACCCAAAGTGAGGAGCTTTGCTGAGTAGTTCCGGGGGTCAGCGAAGAAGACAAGCACCAATAAAGGATTCTCTTAATACTTGGGCAAGCGGTGACTGCAGTGATATCACTTCAGCACGCAGTTTGTGTGTTGTTTGTTGTTTATACTTGATCACAACCACCACTTGCAGTTCTAGAGTGGCTGTGCATGACAGATAAGGGGCAGAAGCAACTGTATAACACACTAGGTAGTCAAGTCAGGATGGCCGAGCGGTCTAAGGCGCTGCGTTCAGGTCGCAGTCTCCCCTGGAGGCGTGGGTTCGAATCCCACTTCTGACATTAGCTTTTAAAAACCTGAACACCCAGTTTTCCATCTATACAGGATAGAATGGCGTATTGTACTGAGATCATCATCAGAGGTGCAGCGGAAAATTTTGGATTGCTGCAGGAGCTTTAATATTTCAACAACCCACATCCTGTACAACTCAGTTACTGAATCTGCGTGGGGCAGCATATGTATGTGTCAGGATGGCCGAGCGGTCTAAGGCGCTGCGTTCAGGTCGCAGTCTCCCCTGGAGGCGTGGGTTCGAATCCCACTTCTGACAGAAAATTTTTATGACCCGATGGTGTATTGTTCTGAGATCATCGTGGGAGCTGCAGGAAATTCATTAACTGCTTCAAGCAGCTCAGAGAACTCAACAATTGATGTTGTGACAGAACCCCCGCCACCAGATACGGCGACAGTTTTTCACGGCACCCATTGTTGTTGTTGTAGCCAAGTACTACAGTCGTTATTCCATTATTAAAACCCAAACACCCAGTGCCAATTTAAATTCTGCTATCTCTGTATCTATTGGGGTAAACATACCATTGATTGTCTGCATCACAAAGTCACCTGAGGAGTATTCAAAGCCTCTCGAAAAGAAGTTAGCCATCTAGACAAGGGGTTCCTAATCAGGATACCATGGCTTAATGTACTGAGATCATCATAAGGGGTGCTGCGGAAAATTTTGAAGTGCTCCAGGAGCTTGAATATATCAACAACTCAAAGTACCCACCCCCCACCCCACCCCCTCGAGAGCCCTACAACAAAAGTACTCAACCTGCGTGTGGCAACACATGTGTGTGTCAGGATGGCCGAGCGGTCTAAGGCGCTGCGTTCAGGTCGCAGTCTCCCCTGGAGGCGTGGGTTCGAATCCCACTTCTGACAATAACAACATTTTGAAACAACTTTCATGATTAAAACTCAAGCACCTTTTCTCTAACGACATGAAGTGTTCCAGTCATTAAACAAACTTCCTTAGTTTGACTCAACTATTTTTCTTTGGATTTGCATAGCGAGTGAACAGTAGAAAAAGTGAACAATTTAGCCAAATTACTACCACCTCGTTCATAATTCCAGCATGTCAAATTCAAAATAGAAAACTTTTGGATCTCAGAAGAAACTTGACATGAACGTTATTTGTTATCAAAGAGAAAACTCCAAATTGCCGGTTGTGTCATAAAAGGTGGTCGATGTGCTACTAATGCATTATATCTCAGGGTCAAAATGACGAGCAAAACCCTTGAGTTGATTGCATAAGTGCGTGCGTGTGTTTTTGTGCCGTTGCGAGGTAATCAACATTGTTGAACCTATTTCAACCAGCAGTGCATTTTTGACACCAACAGAAACATAATAGCCACAGCGAACAAATCCAACATGTATCAATTACTTCAAACAGTTTTAGGTTTTGACGTGTTTGCAGTGCCAAGGCTGACTGCTAAATGCACCCACATCAGAGGACCGTGAAATGCAGCTGACTCCATGCTGATAAATTTAGCTAGCAACTGTGTCGTGTTCATTACATAAGGTCAGACCTTGTGTTTGTAGCGCTCTTATGCCACAGCTGGCGGGCTCCACAAGTTTAGATAAGGACAAAATGGACTTGGGCTATGCAAGTAAAAAAGTAAGCAAGTTTCTTTCAGCTTTTCCCGTTAAGGGTTGCCACAGCGTAACGTCTCAGATGAACACTCATATTTGTTTGCCACAGTTTTTACGCCGGATGCCCTTCCTGACGCAACCCCTCTTGGGGAGTAGAGGCCCCAGTGAGATACGAACTCACGACCCCTGGTTTACTAAACCAATGTACCTGTACCCAATAAAAGTGCCAATCAAGAATGGCGCATTTCTAAGTAATTGGTCCCTAAGACTTCATGTGTTTTAGACAGAAGGCAGAAAACACTGACAGCGCATGCTTATCATTCGTTTGCTGCAACAGCTCACTCAACAACTGATTTCAGAAAGTGTTCAGCAAGATGCACTAAATTGCTTGGTTTGAGAAACGCATCAAGTTAACAAGCAGCCACTCACCTATGCCGGTATTTGCACCGACGACGAGCATGGCGAAATCAGGGCAGTAGCTGGTGAGGCCAAAGATGGTGGTCTTCAAGTATTTGTGGTGACCCGCCAGATCAATGAATGTGATCATTTTAGAAGCACTCTCGCAAATCTCCTCTGCCGTTCGAGACTCGCTGTAGTTCACAACCTAGGAAAAGACAAATTGGAACACAGCTAAAACGAACAGTCTTAGTTACTTCTTGTCTCAACTTTTTTTTACTCACTTCTCCTTTACTGTTGAACCCGAGAATCTCAAAACTGATACTAGATGTGCGCCCTGTCTGGATTTCATGGAGGTGCCTGAAGAGGTTCAGTCTTGCCCTACCCCGTCCATTATCCAGCTCACCTTGCGTCAAAACACCCAGCAGAGTTGACTTGCCCGAGTCCACATTACCGAGTACGGCTACTCGCAAGTCCAGGAACTGCAGGAAAAAAACTCAACTATAACAAAAAAAGAAAAATAACAAAGGATGCAAACCCTTGTTACTTCATGGCACCGTGCTAACCTGCTGGTCATCTGGCACCTTACGAATTAAGACCTCGGCAATTGTAAGAGGCTGATCAGCGTCGTAGTCCACCTCTGCATGTCGAAGGACTGTCATGTCAGCCCCAACTCTGTCAGAAATAAGTTATTTTTGGTGTTGTAATCTCACCATCATTATAATAAAAAGAGCATATTGAAACTAATAACACTTTTTTCACATTTTATTGAAAATTGAAAAAAAGAAATTACGGGGAGGAAAAAGTAACTTTGTGATCCTCCCTTTGGCAGCAATAACATCAAACAAACGTTTACTACAGATGCGGATCAGACATGCACAATACTGAGGATGAATTGTCGACCATTCCTCTTTAAAAAAAAAAAAACTGGTGCAACTCAGCAGGGCCACCCTTGACCACATTGGGGCATCGCAAAATTTAATTTGGGTTAGTGGATTGGTTAACCGGCACGGTGGCTCTGCTGGTAAAGCATTGGGCTCAGTTCTGAGGTCCCAAAAATATGCATTAATTGCAGAATCCAAATTGCCCCTAGATGTGATTCTGAGTGGGGCCGTTTGTCTCAATGTGCCCTGCGTTTGGCTGGCAACCAGTTCAGGGTGTAGCCTGCCTCCTGCCCATTGACAGCTGGGATAGGCTCCAGCACTCCCCATGACCCTCGTGAGGATAAGCGGCAAAGAAAATGGATGGATGTTTATTATTAATTTAACAAAGCATTCAATGTTATAAACTAAAGTATGTTTCATTGCATATATTCTTCACATTTAATTTTAATTGATGCTAAATGAGCAGTGTAAATCAGATCTGGATGCAACGTGATTTGAAATGCCAGCTCCTGACCTTGCAGACACACAGCAAATTTATTTGAAATCTGAAACCTGAAAGTGAAATTTGGCTTTTTAAATGAATATCAAATGCAGAGATCAAATGGATGTCACATTAGGAACAGACTTCACAACAACACGATCAAGGTTGAGTTAGTAGATTAGCCCTCACCCTACTGATGGGAAAACCACGATTGTCATTTAAAAAAAAAAAAAAAACTTCTAACTCCCCAACTCACTTCTGAGCCATATCATGGAGGGTGGTGAGGGACGCTTTCATGTCCTCCTCGGACAGCCCCACCAACATGCCGTTGTCCTCCACTCCGATCTGATAGACAGCTTCACCGCGACCCTCCTGGAGCCGCCATTTCATTTGCGTTACCAGGTGCTCGAAACGGCTTTGCGTAGGGTCCACAAGCTTGAGCTAAACAGCAGGAGGAAAGATGACAGAAATTAACAAACAATAGCCTGATGCTAAGACTCACTTTCACGGCTGGCCAAACTAAAATGGGATGTTGTGTTTGAAGTGCATGTATGGCTATATCTAACCTGGCGTGTCAATATTCAGAGGGGATAACTGAGGGGCCCTGTACTGTGGGTACACACAAGATGGGAATTTGACTAAAGTTCCTAAGAGAGAATGTTCTGGAAGCTAAACTATTACAATGCCAGCGTTGTATTACGTAGAGCTTCTCAGGCAAGAATCAAAGAAAATGGTTGTTCTAATATGCTTCTTAAGTAGCACAAAACCATCACTCTGTAAAGATTTTATGTTTGAATATCAACAGTGCTTAACATTTATGGCATGTTAAAATTGTACTTGTGTTTTCTACAGTGCTCACAATCAGTTTGCGATGACAGGGAGCAACATTCAACATCCATTACTTTATCCAGTTACTGTACAGCACTTGTCTTTTTTAGGGTTCTAAGTAACTGGAGATGATCCCAGCTAACTTCTGGGGGAGTAAGGGTGACCCCTGGACTGGGTGCTTCTCAATAGCAGGGCACATACTGTATAGTCATTTTCATCTATGTACAATTTAAAGCTTTTTCGGTGGGGTGGGGGGCGTAAAATGGAGAGTACATAGCGAAATCGTAAAGCACACAAACTCAGATTTGAACCCAAACTCAGATCTCCTGACTGGGCAGCACGGTGGAACAGCTGGTGAGAGTGTTGGCCTCATAGTTCTCGGGTCCAGGGTACAAATCCCAACCCCGCCTATGTAGATTTTGTTCTCCCATCCCTGCGTGGGTTTTCTCCGTGACTCAGGTTTGCTTCCACATCACAAAAACATGGATTAATTGCAGACTAAATTGCCCCTAGGTGTGATTCTGAGTGGGGGTGTTTGTCTCAATGTGCCCTGCGATTGGCTGGCAACCAGTTCAGGGTGTACCCTGCCTCCTGCCCGTTGACAGCTGGGATAGGCTCCAGCACTCCCTCGACCCTCTTAAGGATAAACGGCTAAGAAAATGGATGGATGGATCTCTTGACTGGCAGATGTGATGACCATAAGCCTATCCATTACGTTCCATTGGAAATGTTTTAAAAGTACATGAACGACTAGTGTAGGATCTCGCTACAATAGACAAAATAACACGATTCAAGACATTAATTTAATGTCGCTGTAAAGTTCAATAGACCATAAG
Organism: Syngnathoides biaculeatus; assembly: GCF_019802595.1. Classification (NCBI taxonomy): domain Eukaryota; kingdom Metazoa; phylum Chordata; class Actinopteri; order Syngnathiformes; family Syngnathidae; genus Syngnathoides; species Syngnathoides biaculeatus. The sequence goes on from NC_084651.1 coordinate 11,524,265, forward strand.
CAATCATACCATCCAATGCGCGTGAAATTTGGTGAAAAAGGTGAAATTTGAAGTGACTCTGACAATACGCTTGGTTTCAGTTTGACCCAGAAAAAGACAGCTTGAGTGGACGCCATCGAAATATCTGAAAATGGCCCGTTTTATCATCTCATTTTCAACTAATATCACTCATACAGGTGTTTTTCTACAGAAGAGTCAAAGCTTCAGTCACAGACTTCCTAATGACTGACATGAATGATGACTAGTCAAGGAAAATTTGTGCCGCTTTCCAACGAATAGTGGCATAAAATCCTGAATCCTGATCAGATTCTTACAAATGACACCTCATTTTTCTTATGTATCACTCCGCTAGCCAAAACCATCTTTTTGATGTAAATCATTTCATCAGATACCAAAATCAAAATATATTAAAAATTAACCATATTGACAGGGTCACTGTTGATTGTTTTTTGCACAGTAAATGTGTTCGTGTCATTAGATTATGTGCCTCGTTATTACCTTGTACTCTATATTCCCTTCTTCTACCTAGATGAGAAAAAAAGGGTTAGGCACAGAAAATCACAAACAAAAGGCCATCAATTTGTTTTTAAAAAAAAAAAGTTTGCCAAGTAAAATGGTGTGCTGCACTCTGCACTGTTAAATGTGTCATAAGCAAATGTGTGTCAATTACCCCAAGTTTATCTCGCCAACCTCTTAAACTATGACCGATAATTACGTTTGTATACTCATAAAAACACATTAGCGTATCTCAAAGACAAAAAAAAGTAGGGAATTGTTTAACTACACGACCTAAAGTAAACGGAATGCCGGCCAAGGAGGGGGCAAATATCTTTGGGAGTAATATTAGCACAGCTGAGAACACGTACCCGCCCCCCATGTTATATTATTTACAAACACAGCTGATGCTACACGTAGCATGCTAAATTGGGCTAATACAATATCGGCGCTGTTTAGGCGGCGTTCCCCCCCGAGACAGGCGTACCTCTGGGGGTAAATAAGAGGTGTTATAGCTCGGTTTGACGCTGCGAAGGTGTCGCGCATTCGGTCTCTTCTTCTTGGCAGAAGCCCTTGTGGTGGCGGGGGTCAGGTCGCAACCGTTCCCCGTCTTCACTTCAGTCCGAGAGCCGCCGCGGTCGTGTCCATTTTCTGAGGAAAACAACTCGGAGAACCGCGCATCCATAAGCTGCTTGACAAGGAGACGGCGGACCAGGAGGGCTCTCGGGCTCACCGGGGAGAGCTCACTGGGAGTTGTCAGGCTGCAATGGGACTTTTCCAAGTCGAAATTGGAGAATAGTTTTGGGTCAAATGGTATCGTAAACTACCCCTCCCCAACCCCGACTAAGTGGCACTTGAGAAGTTCTCCACAACAAAACCTGCGGTGGGGCGACGTTGATTTGGAGTTTTCCGATGATATACGTCACACTGTGAAACGTCAAGGTAAGAGTAATTTTTTCAACACGGCAGCGCGGGAAGGCGGTAGACCCCCAAACCGTGCGAAGAATTCTAAGCACCGCCCCTTGGAGCTACCCGGTGAACTTCCCGCGTGCGTATCCTTTATTGCGCACGCCACTTTTGCAGAGCTTTGCGTCAGCCGACAAGGAAGTCAATGTTTGACACCAAGACTGACGAAAGTTTGTATTTAACTATGAAATCAAACTCGGATGACTGCAGTGCAAATAAATTACTGCACTTGTATGAAAAAAAAAAAAAAAAAAAAAAAAAACATTCAAATGGAACGATTACGTACGTTTCTTTGAGATTGGGGCAAATAGAATGATAATGCCCGATAATGCCGAGAAATGTTTTAAAAAACACGTCCAACAAATGTGTATTATTTTTGTAGTTTTATTCAGTATTGCGATCGGAATTTGGGCCGCGTTACTTCTTTTTTTTAAAATGCCATTTTTTTCCAACCAGTTGAATGGATTTCCCAAGCAATGGGTCAGTATAGTCCATCAGTTGCTCTCTTACTTTTTTATCCAGAATAAAATAAACTAATCTAAAATTAAAAATATAATAATATTGAATTACAGTGCAATTGTTTAACAGCGTGACGTTTATATTTGCAACAATAGCGGCATCTAGTGTTTCGGAGGAATAATTTTCGTACAGTCCAGTACTCGGGAGGGTTGGGTAACAATATTCCAAATAATTATTCCAAATAATTTTACATTTTAGCTCGAACTTGTTAAGCCGTTAAAAATATTTATTTCAATTTAATTGTTTATTTCTTGACTTTAAAAAGTATGTACGTATCAATTAAAATGGAACAGAAAACCTTTGCTGTCATGTGGTGAGGATACAATGAAATTGGGGTTAAATGTTGATTTTGTGTTTCAAAAATAAAAACAAATTACAATAGAAACAAAAAAACTCTGAGGGCCAAAGTAAGTTATAAAAAAATAAGCTGCAACAAATGTTAATACATTATGAGCCTTTGTGGATTGTTATGAGGTGTTTGAGTAATTTTTGATTCCACAACAAACACTAAATGCCCTTTAGAGCTTTATATAGCCTTAACAGCTGTATTGGAACATCCAACCGTTCTTTTTTATTTATTTATTTTTTTTACCAGTCATTCTCATTAAGGGCTGGTGGTTCAACTGGAGTCTATCCCAGCTGAATCTGGGCAAAAAGCGGGCGTACACTCCGCGTGACGCCGGACAATCGGAAGGCACACACAGAAGCAATTATTCAGTCACATTTAAGCCTGGCAATTTGGAGGAGGAGTTACCAACATGGTGGGTGACCCCATGGACCAGCGTTTAGCCTGCAGGCCTGTTCTAAAAATAGCTTATCACTGATGGGATATTGTGATTCCCTAGATTTTTAAATTGTAGAATTTATTCATTCATTTTCCAACATCACGATTGGCTGACGACCAGTTCTGGGTGTCCCCTGCCTCTTGCCTGAAAATAGCTGGGGTAGGTTTCAGCATGCCCACGACCCTTGTGTGGATAAGCGGCTCAGAAAACAGATCGATAGATTGTATGGGGGAGTAAACCACACTATTTAATAAAAACTAACATGTATGAGTCGAACATAGAAGCTCCACACAGGGAAGCCCAAGCTGAGATTCAAACCAGGAACCTCAGAAGTATGAGGTGAATATGCTCACCACTCGGTCACCATGCTGCCAACCAGGGTGTATCCTGCTTTTTTGACAAATTTTTGAATATACTGTATTTACATTTATGCAATAATTGGACTTTTTTACATTTTTAATTTCTAGTCCACCAGTTTCCCGTTGTTATGTAAACAGGCAACTGCCACTCAGGGTGTACAGGAACTGGTTCCAAAGTGTGTCAACCCTGATTGGTCAGGTTGCCTGTGATGTCGGGCCACGGCCCATTTCTCCCCCCTCTGTGCTTTGAGATTACCTTCAAACATTTGCAAATCCCTGCACACGTACGGCAGTTTTTCAAAATGCGATATCCGCTTGTGCTTGTGTTCTGTGCGGGAATGCTGCGCCGCACCTCAGATGCCGTCCTCATGGAAAAGCTAGCAGACGAGAAGATTTGTGGCGATGCAGAGTGCTCGTGTAAGTACACGTGTTTAATCCAATGCTGCGCCTGGCATTTTATACTCACAGCTTCTCCTCTTTGTCACTTTTCTTTTCAGATGTTCTGTCCATGGCGACGGCCTTGGACGACTTCATAGCTCCAGATTGCAGATTCATCAACATCAAGAAGGGTCAGAAGGTTTACGTGTATTCTAAACTGGTGCCAGAGGAGGGCGGTGGAGTCTTTTGGTCTGGCAGTGTATGTCCAAAACAAACCCCACTGTGAACAAAATTAGATTTTCCAAAGAGTTGAGTGAAGCTGTGGTGTGTGTTTACTGATAGGTGTACAGTGACCGCTACGTGGACCAGATGGGCATCATTGGATACTTTCCCGCTCCTGTGGTGAAGGAGATACACACGTTTAGAGAGGAAACGGTCCAGATCGCAACAACAGTGTGTAAAGCAAACATGGATACTCTGTACGGATGTCTATGTTTTTCCAGTTGTTCATTTAACTTCTTTGTCATTGCAGAACATGGATTTCTTCTGCGCTTAAGGTGGACAGATGCTTCCTGTTTTCTTATAACTCTATGTACATAAAATTAAATACAAGTTTTTTTGCCCCAACTCAATCTTGCGTCGCCTTTGCAACTGCCTAAAACGGGGTTCACCTATATCGACAATAAGGCCATATTCCAAAAACTATCCCTCTATTCCAATCAAGGTCAGCACAGGTCAAATTCTCTGTCTCTGAAATATTTTCACGAGCGATTATCCAGTGGTGTGGAGGCTGTTAAATGACACGTAGATACTTGTGTGAACAAAGACTGGCAAAATTAGAAGCAAATTCCACTCCTAAAAAAAAAAAAAGTTAAAAGCACTAACAAAAGCACAGACATTGAAATGTACTTTAATTCTAAAGTACTGTATGTGTGGGGTCAGAATTGAATACGAATCAGTGTATCCTACTTAAAGGAAAATTCCGGTGGTTTGTAGTAACAATTTATCCAATAGGTTATGTAATATGGACTCTTATCTTGATAATGTGATGTTAAATCCTCTCTCATTTAATAGTGTTTTGAGAAGACTTTTATCGACAATTACGAATTTTCAGGTGCGCCGCCATTTTCGCGGAAATAGCAATAGGGCGGAATGACGTGTCTGAAGAGCCAGCTCACGGCTCCCCCGCTTGGCAGAGCTCACTCGTCAGATTCTGCGTCATTCCGACCGAAGAACCATCTGAATATTCGACATTATTTACAGCTAATGGTTCAAATCTGTATGGAAGTATTCCTCCGTCTTTTCGATCAACTAATACTGCTATTTCTTCATCAGATGAGGATAAATCCGAGAAATCAGTGTTGGGCATAAATCGTCTCCCATGTAATTGAGCGTTTGGAATGGCACGTAACACGTCACATACACCCACGTAGGTCATGTGACTCGCGAAAATGAACCTCGCCTGAAAATTGTTGATGAAAATCTTCTCGAAATACAATTAAATGAGAGAGGATTTAACATCACATTATTAAGATAGATTACATATGACATGACCTATTGGATACATTGTTACTCCAAACCACCGGAATTTTCCTTTAACAACCGTACCATTTCTAGTAGGCGTGTCACTCATTTTTCTCACGGGCCACATTGTAGTTACAGTTTCCCTTGGGGGCCGTTATGACTGTGAAACCAGAAAATTCTTGAACTGCCTCTTTTTAAACTCGCTTTCTAATCAGAAATCGAGGGTAATGGGTTTTTCAACTATTGTTGATGTTTGGTAACATAAAAATGTTTGCAATAATGCAACATTATCATTTATATGACATTACAATTTGGAATTTCGATAAGGATTTTAACAAAAATCGTAGTTGATACAGATGATTTACCATCAGGGGGCATATTAATTCATGCGCCGGGCCGGATCTGGCCCCCGGCCTTGGGTTTGACACCAGTGGTTTATATTTAACTGCTGTCACTTTGGGAAACAAACCCTCTTATTGCATACCAATCTCGATCACAACTCGTCTAATTAAAACTGAGTGACTCTTGAGGAATAACAATCGTCCAGTGTCAACGTGATGACCTTCACTGTTACTGCAGTGTCAAAATTTTTGTCAGAATGTTTTGTCAATCAATCTGCAAAGGTGCACGGTAAACTTTGATGATGCCCCTTTAAAACCTCGTCAATGGGCGAGCGGAATGCGGGGGCTAATTGCCCCCCTTTTGCACACCACGGGGTGCCCCCTGCATGATCACATGAGATCCTTTGTAAACCCAGTTGTGATTAACATGGTATCCAAAGAGTTCTCAATATGACACAGTGGAGTGTGATTCTGTAAGGAAGCACGTTTATAAGGATATTGGCAAATTAACACCTTTAACAATGTCAATCAAAATGGAGAATAATCTTTTTAAAATATAAGCGCTCATTAAATATTATAGATTTGAATGCAGCCCTATGGGGGCACAAACCAGTGCAATGTGTAGGCCGGTCCCAAGCCCGGATAAATGCAGAGGGTTGCGTCAGGAAGGGCATCCGGCGTAAAAACTGTGCCAAACAAATATGAGCGTTCATCTAAAGAATCCCATACCGGATCGGTCGTGGCCCGGGTTAACAACGCCCGCCCCCGGCACTGCTAACCTGCAGGGCGTCGGTGGAAATTCAGCTACTGTGGGTCGAAGACAAAGAAGAGGAGGAAACCGGATCCAGCGTCAGAAAAAAAAGAGGAATGCACAGAGCCTACAACTGAGTGTAGGGACTTTGAATGTTGGGACTATGACAGGAAAAGCTCAGGAGTTGGTTGACATGATGATTAGGAGAAAGGTTGATATTCTGTGCATCCAAGAGAGCAGGTGGAAAGGTAGTAAGGCTAGAAGTTTGGGAGCAGGGTTTAAATTATTCTACCACGGAGTAGATGGGAAGAGAAATGGAGTAGGGGTTATTTTAAAGGAAGAGCTGGCTAAGAATGTCTTGGAGGTGAAAAGAGTATCAGATCGAGTGATGAGACTAAAATTTGAAATTGAGGGTGTTATGTATAATGTGGTTAGCGGCTATGCACCACAGGTAGGATGTGACCTAGAGTTGAAAGAGAAATTCTGGAAGGAACTAGATGAAGTAGTTCTGAGCATCCCAGACAGCGAGAGAGTTTTGATTGGTGCAGATTGTAATGGACATATTGGTAAAGGAAACAGGGGCGATGAAGAAGTGATGGGTAAGTACGGCATCCAGGAAAGGAACTTTGAAGGACAGATGGTGGTGGACTTTGCAAAAAGGATGGATATGGCTGTAGTGAACACTTATTTCCAGAAGAGGGAGGAACATATAGTGACCTACAAGAGCGGAGGTAGAACCACGCAGGTAGATTATATTTCGTGCAGACGATGTAATCTGAAGGAGATTACTGACTGTAAAGTAGTGGTAGGGGAGAGTGTAGCTCGACAGCATAGGATGGTAGTATGTAGGATGATTCTGGTGGTGGGTAGGAAGATTAAGAAGACAAAGGTAGAGCAGAGAACCATGTGGTGGAAGCTGAGAAAGGAAGAATGTTGTGCGGCCTTCCGGAAAGAGGTGAGACAGGCTCTCAATGGACAACCGAAGCTCCCGGAAGACTGGACGACGACAGCCAAGGTGATCAGAGAGACAGGCAGGAGAGTACTTGGTGTGTCATCTGGTAGGAAAGGGGAGAAGGAGACTTGGTGGTGGAACCCCAAAATACAGGGAGTCATACAAGGAAAGAGATTAGCGAAGAAGAAGTGGGATACTGAGAGGACTGAGGAGAGGCGAAAGGAGTACATCGAGATGCGACGTAGGGCAAAGGTAGAGGTGGCAAAGGCTAAACAAGAGGCATATGAAGACATGTACACCAGGTTGGACACGAAAGAAGGAGAAAAGGATCTCTACGGCTTGGCCAGACAGAGGGATAGAGATGGGAAGGATGTGCATCAGGTTAGGGTGATTAAGGATAGAGATGGAAATGTGTTGACTGGTGCCGGTAGTGTGCTAAATAGATGGAAAGAATACTTTGAGAAGTTGATGAATGGAGAAAATGAGAGAGAAGGAAGAGTTGAAGAGGCAAGAGTGAAGGACCAGGAAGTGGAAATGATTACTAAGGGGGAAGTCAGAAAGGCACTACAAAGGATGAAAAATGGGAAGGCAGTTGGTCCTGATGACATACCGGTAGAGGTATGGAAGCAATTTGGAGAGATGGCTGTGGAGTTTTTGACCAACTTATTCAACAGAATACTAGCGGGCGAAAAGATGCCTGAAGAATGGAGGAAAAGTGTTCTAGTTCCCATTTTTAAAAACAAAGGGGATGTTCAGAGCTGTGGGAACTATAGAGGAATAAAGTTGATGAGCCACACAATGAAGTTATGGGAAAGAGTACTGGAGGCTAGACTCAGGACAGAAGTAAGTATCTGCGAGCAACAGTATGGTTTCATGCCTAGAAAGCGTACCACAGATGCATTATTTGCCTTGAGGATGCTCGTGGAAAAGTACAGAGAAGGTCAGAAGGAGCTACATTGTGTCTTTGTGGATCTAGAGAAAGCCTATGACAGAGTACCAAGAGAGGAACTGTGGTACTGCATGCGTAAGTCTGGTGTGGCAGAGAAGTATGTTAAAATGGTACAGGACATGTGTGATGGCAGCAGAACAATGGTGAGGTGTGCCTTAGGTGTGACAGAGGAATTTAAGGTGGAGGTGGGACTGCATCAGGGATCAGCTCTGAGCCCCTTCCTGTTTGCAGTGGTAATGGATAGGCTGACAGATGAGGTTAGACTGGAATCCCCTTGGACCATGATGTTCGCAGATGATATTGTCATATGCAGTGAAAGCAGGGAGCATGCAGAGGAACAATTAGAAAGATGGAGACATGCACTGGAAAGGAGAGGAATGAAGATTAGCCGAAGTAAAACAGAATATATGTGCGTGAATGAGAAAAGTGGAGGGGGAAGAGTGAGGCTACAGGGAGAAGAGATAGCGAAGGTGGAAGACTTCAAATACTTGGGGTCAACAATACAGAGCAATGGAGAGTGTGGTCAGGAAGTGAAGAAACGGGTCCAAGCAGGTTGGAACAGCTGGCGAAAGGTGTCTGGTGTGTTATGTGACAGAAGAGTCTCTGCTAGGATGAAGGGCAAAGTTTACAAAACAGTGGTGAGGGCGGCCATGATGTACGGATTACAGACGGTGGCACTGAAGAAACAACAGGAAGCTGAACTGGAGGTGGCAGAAATGAAGATGTTGAGGTTCTCGCTCGGAGTGACCAGGTTGGATAGGATTAGAAATGAGTTCATTAGAGGGACAGCCAAAGCTGGATGTTTTGGAGACAAGATTCGAGAGAGCAGACTTCGATGGTTTGGACATGTTCAGACACGAGGGAGCGAGTATATTGATAGAAGGATGCTGAGGATGGAGCTGCCTGGCAAAAGAGCGAGAGGAAGACCAAAGAGAAGGTTTATGGATGTGGTGAGGGAAGACATGAGGGCAGTTGGAGTTAGAGAGGAAGATGCAGGAGATAGGCTAAGATGGCAAAAGATGACACGCTGTGGCGACCCCTAACGGGACAAGCCGAAAGGAAAAGAAGAAGAAAAAAATATTATAGATTTGCCTCCTACGCCTGCTCTGGCAATGTTCTATATTACGTAAATAACAATTGGAAAATATCAAGAGTTGTCTTTTCATTTCTACAGAAACCGGAGAGGCTGTGCAGAGCAGGCACAATGCAGTCCAAACAAGGTCAACAATGCTTGGACTTAACGTGACCACAAAAATCTGATTGCCAAAATGGATTTTGGGAACATCTTCATGAAACCAAGCTACTGTAGTCCATAGCTCACACACACCTTAATGAGTACACTATAGTAATCGTTGAGACATATTGGCGCTATTACGGGTGGTGTGATGATCCGCTTTGATTGCTTTCACCATCATGCATTCTTTCCACATCACGTCACCCACGCAGTTGCTCGTCTAGGCTCTAAACAAATCTGCCAGTGGATTCATAACTGAAACCAAACCATCGATTTAGCTTCGGAACTGCTATTTTATCAAGTGATTTGAAGTGACAACACGAACTTTTAATTCATTTATTTCATTTAGCACTTGTGGGAATTAATAGTCGTGCATTAGTTCAAATCAATACAAACCTGCTCAATATGCTGACAATTACCCGACCCCCCCAACCCAAAAAAAACAACCAAACGGAAAAAAAAAAAAACATCAGCTTTGGGAAAAGCAGCCAAGTGATTAAAAACAAATAGCAGCGTGCACATAGACACAGTTATTGCTTTAAGGGGTTGCCATGGTGACAGAATAAGATTTTTTTTATTGGTGGGGGGGTGTCGCTTCAAAGAGCAACTGCCATAAGCAGACATGGACTACGCTGCTGTTTCCTTTTTTTTTTTTTAATCAAGTTTTTCCATCCCTGTGTCACACCCACGCCCCTGCAGACAGGAAGCCCCTCGATGCCCCTCGAAGCTGTGAAATCATCAATCGCCTCGGAACATCTGACGTTGACATTTTAGACACAGGCAACCATCCTTCAGCGGCTGATGCATGACTAATTTGCAGGATGGGATGGGACTACCCAAAATGGGAAAACAGCAACAATGATGCTCAGAATAGAAATGGTAAGTTACAAGGAAAACATAGAAAGCAAAATAATGGCTTGAAAGAAGGAGGACTGTTCAAATTGGAGTGTGAAACTCCATGAAACGAAAAAATTTTGGATTTCCCTAAACAGTGACTGACCCCCCCAGTATGATAGCTGCTGTCCACAGGAACAATTTAAACCCTCTGGGGTCTACCCCAATGTATTCCTTCATTGTTGTCCTTAGGGGGAAAAAAAAGACATCACTATTGCTAACCAAAACAATACCTCATGAAAACACCAGCATGAAAAATCCAACTGATGATTTGAAGTGTCGAGAATTGATGTTTATGTTAATCAATCAAACTCATTGTGTTGACTATTTTGCATTTTATGGAGATGGCAGTGGCACGGTGGATCAGCTGGAAAGCGTTGGCCTATGAGTTTTGCATGTTCCCCCCATGCCTGCGTGGGTTTTCCCCAGGCACTCCGGTTTCCTCCTAAATCCCAAAAACATGCAACATTAATTGGACACTCTAAATTGGCTAATTCTGAATGTGAGTGCGACTGTTGTCTGTCTCCATGTGCCCTGCGACTGGCTGGGAATCAATTTGGGGTGTACCCTGCCTCCTGCCTGTTGACAGTTGAGATAGACCCCAGCACTCCCCATGACTCATGTGAGGATAAGCGGGTAAGAAAATGGATAGATGGATGAATGAAGATGGCAGTTATACATTGCGGCCAAATCAGATTTTAGAGCATCATAGTTTTGTGCTAGGCCATGTTTATTCTGTTGACTGTTCTTCCCCCTCTCTAAACCTGTCCATAATTTAGTTCATAAAATTTCAAACTCCTGTTGAGTAACATAGTCCAAAAAGCATTTGTACAATGGTTTCCCAAACACATACCCTCCACTCCGATCTGCCTTAACACCTTATCCATCAGCCACTATGTGCACTGATATAATATGTAATAGTAAAACTGCGGCGGCACGGTGAATCAGAAAGTGTTGGCCTCACAGTTCTGAGGTCCCGGGTTTATTCCCGGACCCGCCTTTGTGGAATTTGCATGTTCTCCCCGTGCCTATGTGGGTTTTCTCCCATATCTCAAAAACATGCAATATTAATTGGACACTCTAAACTGCCCGTAGGTGTGATTATGAGTACGGCTGTTTGTCTCTATGTGCCCTGCGATTGGCTGAAAACCATTTTAAGGTTTTACCCCGCCTCCTGCCAGTTGACATCTGGGATAAACTCCAGCATTCACCGCGACCCATGTGAGGATAAGCGGCTCAGTAAATGGATGGATGGATAGTAAAACAGGAATTTGCAGTCTGAAAAAAAAAATACACACAAAAACACTTCATGTCTCAGAGCTGACAGTAGCGTGTTATTAAAATTATGTACTGAAAAAAAAATCAGGTTTCTCTGGTCTGCTCTAATGCCTCTATTTACATTTTGAGTATTTCATAACTGAGCATGGCAGGCCAAGAATAACCAATTAGCGGGTTCATAGTTTGCGTGACCAAATCGTCGGTCAATCATTTGCTTACGGGATCTCTCGTGCTTAGCAGACACTCTAAACTGGTTGCCAGCAGATCATCAGAATAATAAAAAAAAAAAAAATGTAACTCCTCTGTTGCACAGCAGAAATGTTCCAGCGCAAAGGCATGCAGATATTCACAATTCTGCAACGCCATACAGCTGAACAGGACAGCTTCAAATAAATAAATTCAATATTTGATCTGTACATTGTATCTGCAAACCACTATATTTTTTGTTTTCTACCAAAGTCAAAATCATTAAAACAGACATTTCTAAATAATAATAATAATAATAATTGTTATTACAGCTGCAAAGATAAGATCATCATAATAATTTTCATCAATTTTTTTTTTTATATAACATTAAGTGACATAATTGAATAGATTGAAGGCTTCCACAGACAGCACTCGCACCACACGAGTCCTCTGGTGATGATGACCATGTAAGATACTGGAATAAAAATTGTACCAAAAAAAAGTAAATGCCTGCATCGGATTTTTGAAGATGTGGTCTGCTTGTCCCTGAGACTTTTAAACTGCAGGCATAATTCTGCTGATTAACATCCATTGTCATCATTTTTTCAAGGATTAAAAAAAAATATCAGTAACCACAGTGATGAGCAAACCAAGGAAAAGGGAAGAGATAAAGTGATGGGGGTAAGGGGAGTTTTATTTGCTTTCTTTCAGTCCCAAAATACAGAATAAAGAATTGGATACAGTTTATAGTGGATCGAGGAGAAGGGAGTGAAGGGGCTGAGCAAATACGTGGAATGAAATCAATGGTTCTTTGTGTCACAGAGAAAATGGGTGGCTAGCCGGCGCAATTACATGACTCACACATGCACACACACGCGCTTCAGACGAGAAAAAAACCACGAGATGAATAAAGTTAATGCCGAAGCTGCACTTTATGACGCTAACTAATGAAACCTTTTGCGACTTTGAAGCCAACCAGCGCTGAAATTGACAAATGCGACGTGAAAGCTGACAATAAAAAGTGATAAGGACAACCCCATCTCTCCACCCCTCCGAGGTTTTTGCACTCTGTGATTGATTGACAGATTGATTGTGTTTAAATGAGTCCTGACGTAGAATTTTGTGACTCTTGGGTCAAATGGAATCCCCATTTCGGCACTGCGAAGGTGTTGTTGAAGGCTCTCACTCTGAGTCTAGTGTGAAATCATAGTTAATGCATCGCTTCAGAGGATATCAGATGTGTTTTTCCCCACAGTGAAAGGATTGTTGTTATTGCTACTATTTCACTGAGTTATCTCATGTCTGGGGACAAATAAGATGGTCCTTCAAATGGTCGACTGCTGCCATACTGCCGTCCTAAACTAACGGCATTGGAGCTGTTATTCACCTGAGGGTTTTGTTTTTAGAACAAAAACATCCAGGATTTTGTAGCAAACCATTATTAAAGACAGTGATTCCCAAACAGTGTGCTGGGGTACATTAGTGTGCCAATGAGCGCTCTTCAGCTGTGCCGTGGGAAGTTATCCAATTTTATGTAATTACTAGAAAAAAAACTTTTATTCCAAGAAATAATGTATCTTTATTCATCAATATATGCCAGTGAGGCACAATGACAGACGGAACAAAAAAATGGCAGGAGGTGCATACAGTAATTAATCGATCCATTTACTTTTGTTGGTGTGCTGTGGAATTTTTCAATTGTAAAATATGTGCCTTGGCCCTATAAAGGTTGGAAATCACTGCATTAATAAATCCATTCATCCATTTTCTTTGCCGCTTATCCTCATGAGGGTCTCGGCGAGTGCTGGAGCCTATCCCAGCTGTCAACGGGCAGCAGGTGGGGTATACCCTGAAGTGGTTGCCACCCAATCGCAAGGCACATGGAGACAAAGAGCCGGACCCACAATCACACCTAGGGCCAATTCACGTTGCATGATTTTGAGATGTGGGAGGAAACCGGAGTGCCCGGAGAAACCCCACACAGGCGGGGCTGGGATCGAACCCTGGTCCTCAAAATTGTGAGCTCAACGCTTTAACAGCTGATACACCGTGCCGCCACCATTATCCAAACTTGAAACAGAAACATTTTGCCACAGTTGGGTCAAGCACTCTAAAAATCTGAAGCTTTGACATAGAACACAAAAACCAAAGTGGCCTAATTACAAAATGAGCCATATTGAGGTGAAAATGAAAATACATTGGTTTGGTTCAAGTATCTCCTTCGGTATAGCCTTTCAGCCAAAATGAATGGGAATTTAAAAAAATAATAATGTATAAGTGAAATGGGATCTGTCTGACATGGTAGTATTCACAATGACTTTCATATACTGTACTATATGAATTACAATTGATAAAAAGCTAACATGCTAATAAAAAACACAGCAACAACCTTTGTATAGAGAGTACAAGGGTACACCAATAAAGACTTCCTTCCCGATGCTGTAATCAAATGTTATTTCAAATGACAATTAATAAAATGATAACATGCTACCAAATGTGTTAATAGAAAAAGACAGGAAAATAGCTGTAGCATAAAATTAAAGATTCTACATTCTGTCCTATCATCACGGTAGAACTGAGAAAATACTTGTTTGCTGACAACTGATAAGTTATGGCTTCCTTCCTCCAGCAACAGCTTTTTAAGGCAAGCGTCCATCACAAACCCACCTACGTCCTGTCTTCTGATGTTTTATTTTTACTGAGAGATGGTTAGCGACAGCCTCTGAATGGACCCAGAAGTGTTTGTCATGACAACCAATTAACCATTACAAAAGCGGTCGGGTTAAGTAAGGCGATTAGGTGCTGAAACAAAATGGAGTCGTCATCACTGGGTTGGTTCTTCTCTTCACATTCAAACATGAGGCAAAGTGATCTTGGAAAGACTCACACGGTTATCATCCACTCATTTCAATAAATTGGCATCTATGACATACTGTTCTTGTTTTGTACTTTCATACATGGATGTTAGCTGTATTACATAAAAATGTAAAACAGATACGAATTATACCTGAAATCCATTATAAAGGAATAACATTTTTTTCTCTCCTGCATTTTCTCCTGTTCCACAGTCCAGTCCTATTGGGGGTGCTAATGTACCTTTAAATGTGGCATTTGCTGTTAATAAATAAATAAATAGAGTGGAACCTCTGAGGGGAATCTTGATCACTGATCTAAAAAAAAAAAAAGACTGGATAGCGCATACGTATCTCGCGGTGTCGACTGGTTGAAGCCTGTAGGCCGCCATCTTGATACTCCCAAAACGTGTGGAGGACATGGTTTACAGGTTGGATTATGGTGGGATTTTTCTCAAAATTTAGCATGTAAAATTAAAACTGATCGCGTGATCTTGAGATTTTTTCAGTTCTGGTAACATGAAGGATTTTTAATTCGACTTGGTAAACCAAAAAGGCTATGTGCAAAGGACAGACATACAACATCGTGACTACCAAGAAACCTTGCATATTACCTCGGGTCCAATTTCCGTGACATGTTAACTTTACCCAAAATACGCTGTGAAGCACCATCATCATAACATATCATCAAAACATTACATTATAAGTCAATCAGCTAGATATATTTTTGGAAATAAGGACTCAGAATGGGAAAACACATGCTAAATGGTTGGTTCATTTGTTGTCTCTGTGACATCCTATTTCTGACAGAAAATTTAAACTTGTTTCCTTGCATTTGAAAATCAAATTCAATTTGAAGAGTTCTGCATTATGAATTTCATCAAAAATTTCACAGAAAGTGTTTTCTTGCTCATCCACTGATGAAGTTTGGGAAAATATTGACATTGCTTTTTCGCGAAAAACCGTCGGCCTATAAAGATGAAGCAGAGAGTGAACAGGGAACAACAACAACTGTAAACAAAACTTTGCCCAAGTGAATTAAGCTCATCAGACAAGAAATAAAAACCTTTACAAACAAAGTTTTACAGTGTCAAAGTAAATCTTTCTAACTTACCTGTGGAATGTTTTCTCACAGCCACAAAACTGGCGATTAACATAGGTCGGCTGGTTGTTTTGGGAGTATGAAGATGGTAGATATCTGCTTTCGGCGACTTCAGCTTTGGTGGCCAATGAGGTATCCAGTCTTTTTTTTTTGTTTTTAGAACAGTGATCTTGATTCACTAAAAAACAAGTGTGGGTTCATAAACTATGACTCTTGACATCCACATGAAAAGTGCACTTATCCTCTCATAGAGCATTAACAACATTCAGTGAAATTCAATGGTTTTTTTTGTTAATTTCCCCCCGCTGTATGTGTGGAGACAGAATGTGAAAGTGCACGTGAATGCTTTCAAGAAACCCCGCAAAGTGCACAGGGCATCCGTCAAGGTCTGGCTAACCCTTGCTAACCCCAAAGCTAAGCCCCACTGAAGCCTCACGTGGCTCACCTCGCTCCTTGTCTTGCAGTAATTAAACTAAAAAGGCAACATTTGGTGTATCCCCAGGGTTTATGTTGGTTAAAACAAAAAGTAATACACTTCATATATCAGAGGCTTTATTGTTGTGTGACCACATGTACAGCTGCGCCAGACCGTGTGAAATTTACTCAGGCATCCCAGTGCATTGGTGATTTGGTTCATCTTAGGGCTGTTTTATAGACAAATGAGCTTTGTTAAGATTTATGGCGCCGGTATCGATTGAGCGGGATATCCTCGCAAACCTCCAGGGCCGAATGAGCAATGAGAGCCTCGCCGAGGACCTCTAAATGCTTTCAAGCTCCTTTTTTATTGAACCTTCTGGAATAGCCTATGCGGGGCTTATTTACACACATCGTAGCCTGTTTTTACAATACAGGGATTGCTCAGTCATGGCGGCACGCGTGCGAGTATTGTCTGTTTTTCGCCACTCGGTTGAACCGGTTCTGATGCAGCGATGTACAGTACAATGGCGGCAGAAGCATATGCTCGCCAGGAGCTCTAATTGAATAGAATGGCAGGCTTAGCACTCATCTGCCTTACAGTCAGTGTACTGTAGCTCTTAAGCCATAAAGATACTGTGACCTTCTCGTAATACAACCGCGTCGGATCAGATGACCCTCTCACTCACATCTGTGCTAAAGCGCTGATGGAAATCCATTCTGCTGTATAAACAGTATGTCTGAGTGTCAGGACAGTATTTCTTAAAAAAAAAAAAAAACAGTTTTTCCCCCCTTTGTATTCGTGGTCACAAAGAACAACCTCATGACAATTTACTCATAAAATGTCAAGAATTAGTTGATAAAGAGAGAAGATATTGTGGCATGACAGGAATTGGGTTATATTTCTGAAAATAAAGAAAAAAATAGAATTCATGAGAATAAAGATTTTTACCACCAAAAACTAAGTAACAGATCCATTAAAAAAATTGTAAATTTACCATAACAAATTGTAATTTATGACAATTTAAAAACATACTTTTATGAAAAAAAATTGCAACATTAAAACAGTAAAATCATGTTTTTTTTTATACAAAAGCAGACAGCAAAAAAATATTTTTACTAGAAAAAAAAATCTCAAGATTAAGAGAATACAATGGTAATTTATGAGATTAAAGTTCCATTTATATGGTGTGGAAAAACGAAATGTTCCAAGAATACACTTTAAATTTATGGCAATAAAATCACATTACTATGAGAATAAAAAGATACATTTATGAGGCAAAAAATGGTTATAAATTGGCTGGTGTGTCAGAAGTTTGGACAGGAGAATACACGTAAGTCAGGCTCATGAAAAACAATTTGCATATGGCCCGATTAGATTTTCAAAAGTTCCGTCCTCTTCTTAAATGTAATATTTTAGGACATAAATACACACAGCATATGACTAATTACCCGTTGCCCTGAATGCCCCTATGAAAAATGTCATTGTTTGCCTTCTTAATGGATTCCGCTCTTCAGAGTACGAGGCGGCACTGTCGAGTGGCCTGGTAACGTCCAAGGTAACATTACCATTAGCAGTAATGTCCTCATGGAAAGAATACGGGAGGACACGTGCAAGGCTGCCTGCCGCTCGCGCTCTCTTCGCCTCTGTGCGCGTTGTCCGTTTGTCATCGCATCCAGCCAAGGTCTCCCGCCCCTGGACCGCAGACACAGAGCGGAGCAAAGAGCCCATTTTCATGCTGAGTAGATTGTGACAGGAAAAAGTTGCGTCAAAAGGTCACGTCATTGTTGTTGTTGTTGTTAGGCTCGTCGCAGGAAGGCATTCCTGGAGGTGACATCAAATTTGCGGCCTGATAATTGCCGCCACCCTGAGTTGAGGGGGGGGGGGGGGGGCAATTTGGCTCATAAGAGGCTGGATGGGCAATATGAATGTCCCCGTCAATCCTAATGAGCACAAGTTGTGTTTTCAAAGAAATTGATTCTGCACAACTATGAGAAAGAATTCAGATTTTTACGAGATTTTTCTTTTCATTTTCATGTGAATAACTAATAATTGCTGCAAAAAAATTAAATGAAATAGGTCACATTTTTATGAGAAAATGCACAATTTTATGAGTAAAACCCTCTTTTATATGAAAAAACTCATTCTTATCAGAATAAGAATGAGTTTGACTTTTTTACCATTTTATGAACAAAGTCATATTTTTACCAGAATAAAAGGAAAGGAAAACAAACTTTGGTTAAAAATACTAATTAGCATAAAATCTGATTATTACATGAAAAAAGTAAGAGACTAACACAAGTTTCAAAATCTTCATCACTTGAATGAAGTCTTATTTGTGAGACTAAAATGAAGGTAATTCTAGAAAAATAAAGCCATCTATTTTTTAAGGGTAAAAGTAACATAAGAATAAAATCAGATTTTTTGTGAGAAGAAAATCATTGTTATGAGATCAAAAATTAATGAATTCAGTCAAAAGTAATTCTCAGAGAAAAGTTGGATTTGATGGGGGAAAAAGTCGCATAAAAATCATCCTGCTGAAATGACATTTTATTTTTTAAAAAAAAAAAAAATTCTCTTTCAAGAATAAAGCAAACATTTCACAAGAAAAAAAATGGAAAAAATTATTTCTCTGTGCCACATCTGAGTCACTAGTCATGTTTTGTTTATAGTTTTAGTTCAATGCTTCTTTGTTATGTACATAGTTTTTTGTACCTTTCTTAATAAACATTGAGCTTGTCTGAACTTTTGGAAGAATCTGTAATAAAAAAAAATACACAAAAATGGTCAGAAATAGCCATATCCTAAATGTCATTTAAGAAAAAAAGTAGTATTTCATATTACCAGAATAAAATTAGAAATGGTGAAAATAAAGTTATATTCATACACGTTGAGTAACAATGTCTACAATTTCTGAACGCTACGTTGTGTAAATTTGCTTTGTAGGTTCATTTTTATCAGCTAATTTTCCAACCACGTGGATTTTGTAATGTGTTTTGGAAGTGCGTGATTGCGCCTTGCATCAATCAGACCATCACCGTTAAGTCCTCAAACACAGCGAACGCCGTGAATGAGTAACTTTTCCAAAGCACTCACTGATGCAGATGATTACCATCCTGAAAAATCGAGCGTCATTACGTGACTGAAACGCTCACCGCGATATTTTCCAACCTTACGATCAAGGTCAAAACACATTTAGCACACAATCAATTTCCAGGTAATACATCAACTGCAATCAAATTACGACAGCGTGGTGCTTTAATGTACATTATTTCACCTGTCGCAAACGGTATGGTGCACGGTGTGTGCTTCATCTCCGACAAATTTGCACATCTTTTAATCGCTCGCGATGTGACGCCCCCATTAGGCCGCACGGAAAGCTCACCTTGAAAAGAAGCAACCCACAGAGAGAGTTAATCATCCTGATTATGCTTAATCGGAGTCCTGCGCGTTTGTTTTTCTCTCCCAATTAAAGTGGATTTGCATGTGGGGTCGGCTTGGAATAACAAAGCAGGTGGCAGCAGCCAATCACGCCGGTAACCTCGGCGGCTCTTAACGGAGGTGAGCGAGTTGTTGAAGCGCAGATGCTTCAAAGACTGTTTTTGCTTTGCCCTGTAATGATGCTGGGATTCTGCATTTTAGGTTTCATTTGGATTAGTTATGACACTGATCCTCATTCTGTTTTTGTCAAACAAAAACATCTCATCAATGCAAATGGATTTTAGTGCTCTCGCAATCACAATTGCAGTTGCAACAAGAGAATATTGCTCCTTCTATGCCTCACTAAACCTTTTCATAAGGGTTTCCATTTGAATTGGAATCAGCAATCTGGATCACATACAGTTTACATTAAATCTGCTTTTGATTACAGCTATTGATCAATAGATTTACCCCCTCTTTCCATTTGACAGAGGATTAAGATCTATATCCATCCATCCATTTTCTTAGCTGGTTATCCTCACAAAGGTCACGGGAGTGCTGCAGCCTTTCCCAGCTGTCAACGGGCAGGAGGCAGGGTACAATTTTTTGACGAATTGAAATCACTCTCAGACTGATCTGGAACCCAAACATTACACATTTTCTCCAAACACAATGAGATTTAACAGAGAGTGTATGTTAATGGTGTTTTTGCTGTTAAAATCAATGCCAATACTGAAATCTGGATAAGATCCTGAACAAACCTAGTTTTAAGTTAAAGAATTTGGCTAAAACAGCTTTTAGTTGAAATTATATGATATTTGACAGAGCGAAGTTCATGTTTAATTACTATAGCTGAATAGCAATATGGTTCAGAGCCACATAAAATAAAACCATCTGATTTATTGGGTTTAAATTGGTGCCTATGGTGCAATCTGGATAAGATTTAGAAAATGTATTTGAAATCTTTGAAATTTGGGATTTCACTTTGTGTCGGAATTTTGCTCATATTAAATGAATACCAAATGCAGAGTAAGATCAGATCCAGATCAAATGGATGTCACATTGGGAACAGACTTCATAAAAATACAATCAAGGGCGAGTTAGTAGATTATCTGTCACCTTGGTGATGGGAAAAATCACATCCATCCATCCATTCATTTTCTTTGCCGCTTATCCTCACAAGTGTCGCTGGGAATGCTGGAACCTATCCCACCTGTCAACGGGCAGGAGGCAGGCTACACCCTGAACTGGTTGCCAGCCAATCGCAGGGCACATGGAGACAGACAACAGCCGCGCTCACAATCGCACCTAGGGGCAATTTAGAGTCTCCAATTAATGTTGCATGTTTTTGGGAAGTGGGAGGAAACCGGAGTGCCTGGAGGAAACCCACACAGGTACGGGGAGAACATGGAAACTCCACACAGGCGGGACCTCAGAGCTGTGAGGCCAGCGCTTTTACCTGCTGAGCCACCATGCCGCCGGGAAAATCACAATTGTCATTAAAAAAAAAAAAAAAAAGCTTTGAGCTTTGTTGACCTGAATTACCATTTTGTTGATCATTGAAACAGTAGACATGGGGTAAGTTAAGCAGCACTTAGACGCTCATACGTAAGCAATTTACAACACCAGAATAGGGATGAACATTTTTATCACCATATTAAAGCCTGACATAAAACAATCTATTGATGGATCCATTCTTTTTTGCATAATGAACATATTTTCTTTCAAGACTGAAGTCAAGCGAAGTTAGGTGGTCGAATATACCACCTCAGATGTTGCAAAAGATAACATTTGCAGAACACAATCTCATTAACCTATTATGTTTCCCAATGAAGGGAGTACACTCAAATGTTCTTTTAAAAGTAGTAAGCAGAAATAACCTTTACACCAGTCAATAAACACCACAGATTGCTTCTGCTACTTGTTAACATGGTGCAGTAAACTACACTACATTTGTTTTTAGCTGATGAGAAACTATCACATGGTTGTTTTGAGTGTGGAAACGATTTTTTTTTCCGTATTCTGCATGTCCACTGTCAATAGTTCAGTTCCACTGTGAAATAATGCTTAACCCTTTGGTCCATTAGCTACAAAAATGTTAATTGATAACACGAATGAATTTTGAGCAGTGGAAGGCAAGATATGCATAACTGTCTTTGTATTGTCATTGGTATGCTCGGGAGTGATTATTAGTTTAGTATCAGTTTGTATCAAATCGCACATTTCGGACCAAAACACGTCCATCTCTGAGACACAGCCCATGTCCTTCCACTTGCATATACTGTAATTCCCCGCCTACAGAGCGCACCTTGGTTATAAGCCTCACCCCGTACATTTGTAAGGGGAAATACCATTCGGTACATACAAAGGCCGCAGCTGTGTAAAGCCGCAAGTGGCCAGAATGAAACCGACATTGAAACATGAGATATTTACAAAGAAAGACGGTACACAGAGTTTAATGCTTGTGACACTGCGCTAACGCTAGCGCCGCCACGCATGCTAACTCTTACGCCAGCGCCGCCGCGCTAACAGGGCCGGTTAAAAAAAACACATTGTTAAAAATAACACGGCAGTAACACGCTAGTGCAGTGCTAACAGGGCCGGACCGGTAGCAGTCACTTCCTCGGCACATATATTCGGTCTCACTCTTACCTTTTCCGCTCAAGTGCCCCCTTGCGGCCGTTAGAAAAAATGCACAAATTAGCTGGATCACCGCATAAACCGCAGGGTTGAAGGCGTGTGAAAAAAGTCATGACTTATAGGCCGGAAATTACGGTAATTGTTTGAACAGATGAATGTGGCACCTTCAAACGTGCAAATTGTACCCAAGGATGAGCCAGACGTGTTGCGCTCCCCGATTCTCTCGGCCGATTTCTTCTGATTTTCCCATGATTTCAAACAAGGAAGCCGAATGTTTGAGCTGTGGCCTTAAATACATAAATACTTAAGAACATGTGCTTCCTGCCGCCAGAGGCATGCATGAAAATTAAAGAACCTTGTGTTCCAGTGAGCAGCGCTACTGTAAAAATTTACTGCTGATATGGATCTGTATAGTTTAACAGTCCGTTTTATGTTGTTTTGTTGTTTATCATGAGACTTTCAATCATGTTGCTGGACATCTTTTCTAGTCCCTCCAATACCCCATATAGTAATTCAGTATATTCACTATATTATTATTGTTATTGGGGGAATGGTGAATGACTGGTTAGAGCATCTGCCTCACAGTTGTGAAAACTGGGGTTCAAATTCCAGCCCCACCAATGTGGAGTTTGCATGTTCTCCCTGTGCATGCGTGGGTTTTATCCAGGCACTCCGGTTTCCTCCCACATCGCAAAAACATGCATTCACTGGAGCCTCCAAATTCCCTGAGGTGTGATTGTGAGTACAAATGGTTGTTTGTCTCAATGTGGCCTGCAATTGGCTGGCAACCGTTTCAGGGTGTAACCTGCCTCCTGACCTGGGATAGGCTCCAGCACCCCGCGACCCTTGTGAGGATAAGCAGCTCGGAAAATGGATGGAAAGTGTATATGTACAGCATATAATATATGAACACCGTGTATATAAGCGCAGTATGACTTGGATGTTCTATCTCACCTTTCTTGTGAAATCAATTTTCCCATCAGTGACAATCATTATTCCTTCCCACCATGTCATGCTGACTTCACACCTTTCATATTTTTTTTGAATAACCTGCATGCAGCTGACAATCGTCCTCTTTGAGATTGACTGGGAGATGAGAAGATGAGATGAAGCGCCATGCAGACACACTACTCTCACCACAAATTCCTGATCCATCCGTTCACTTCTGCAATGTCCCCCCTATCGACTCCACGATTTCGAGGCTTTTTAATTTGTATTTATTTCAAATAAATAAATTCACCCAAAAAGAGCACCTCCGGTGAAAAGTGAAGCAGAATGGAGACGGTATCTCATTTGTCCGAGCAAAACAAATAATCTTTGCAGAGTGGCAGTCGCGTGGGAGGGAACCTCTGGGGAGCCCGCAAACGGTGATTAGTAAACAGCCCCCACTTAGACAAAAGACCTTTTTTCCCCAAGCTGTTTCATACACCTTTGGGATGTTATGTAACGTTACGGCGGCCATTAGCATGATCGATTTGTGCTAGTCTAATGGCATGTGCAGTGCAGTATACAGTACGGTTTTCGCCCAAGAGTAACTCCTTCATTTCCAAAGAATATACTTTGTACTCCTGTGTCTGTTATATCTGGTCTTTATGTCTCTTATAGAGTGTCGTGTAGCAGCAGCAGGAGTATTTTAATGATGCTTCATTCCCCCCCACCCAACAACCTGCTGCTCACATCCAATTATAAACTATTCAGACTCATCGAGCATTCCAGCCTAGAAGGTCAGACTACTTGGAATTCATGTATACGGTCTGTGAAACATTAAAAAGGAGAAATGTGGACCTTGTGGAGAGTGCAGTATGGAGAAATTCAGGAGGAAGGACAACGCAACCAGTTAGGCAAGGGAACCTTTGGCTAAATGTGCATCGATGCATTTTCTATCGTGCTTGTCCTCATTCACTGAGTTGGAGATGATTCCCACTGACTTTCAGTGACAGGTGGGGTCTGCCCTTGACTGATCGCCAGACAATCGCAGGATACGTACAAACCTAATGGCATTCACACACACATATTCACGTTGTTTTGCGTCTTTCTATAAAACTAACATGCTTAAATCTCTTTCTGTATCCTTTTCTTCCTGGTTAAATGTTAAATTGTGGCACAGTGGATCAGCTGGTAAAGCGTTGACCTCACAGTTCTGAGGACCAGGGTTCTATCCTGGCCCCACCTGTGTGGAGTTTGCATGTTCTCCCCGTGCCTGTGTGGGTTTTCTCCGGGTGGGCACTCCGGTTTCTTCCCACATTCCCAAAACATGCAACATCAATTGGAAACTCAAAATTGTCCCTAGGTATGATTGTGAGTGCGTCTGTTTGTCTCGATGTGCCCTGCGATTTGCTGGCAACCACTTCAGGGTGTACCCCCGCCTCCTGCCCAATGACAGCTGGGATAGGCTCCAGCACTTCCTGTGACCCTCGTGAGGATAAGCGGCAGAAGAAAATGGATGATGGATAAATGTTAAATTTTCCTCTGGTCTCCTTCAAATGCCACTTTTGTATTTGTCCTTTTAACTTTGTTGGTGGCTCCTATTTTTAGTGCCATTGTGGATATTTGTGCTGTGACATTTCCCTCACAGGTAATACTTTCTAAAAATAAAAATAGTATTGTAGAAACGTGCAGAAAATGTGTGCAAATATTGCCATTTAAGATGTACAAAGAGGAGCTACTTTTCTAATGCACACTCAATGATGAAGTGAGCAAATTGGTCTTTATATTTAGCGAGATTTCCCATGGCTCTTGCAACAATTATATTGGAGCTTTTATTTGGCCCAAAGCTCAGGAAGGGAGGAGGAAATGTTTGTTTTATTGACCATTGGTACCTTGACTTGCCAAAACCTCAGTTTAAAAGTTTTTTTAGCTACTAGCTGTAGTTTGGTACATTTTACTTTGTGTTGTGAATCAAGTTTTGGAAAAGGGGGGGGGGGGGGAGATTGAATTTAACAAACACAAAGAATCCATTGACCTCATTTAAACTTTTGCAGATTACAAAAACCTGGATGACAGAAAATCAACTCAAAATTAAGAAAAAAATGTTTTTTTTTTCAGAAGAGCAATGGTATTTTTAATTTATTATTGTGACAGTAAATTGAATGACTTTAATAATAACAATATTACGATACGAATCTTTACATTTTCCCATAGAGTTTTTTTTTTTGCTCTTTATAAAAATAATTACAAGATAATTTATTGCAATGGGACTAAAGTTTGAGAGGCACTGCATTACATTGTGCAAGTGTACCTGTAGTACGGTTTGCGTGAGCTTAAGGTATTGATTACAGGCGTAAAATTCAAGGCCTGGGGCCCAACTCAAATCCACCCCACCATATTATGTCCTGCGAAAGCAAGTCATGTAAATTAACTTGAGTGATTCTTGCTAAAATCTGTACCAGAATTTCAAATAATCCATCCATCCATCCATTTTCTTCGCCGCTTATCCTCACGAGGGTCATGGGGCATGCCAGAGCCTATCCCAGCTGTCAACGGGCAGGTGGCGGGGTACACACTGAACTGCTCGCCAGCCAATCGCAGGGCACATGGAGACAAACAGTTGCACTCACAATCACACCTAGGGGCAAATTAGTGTCCAATTGATGCTGCACGTTTTTGGGATGTGGGAGGAAACCGGAGTGCTTGGAGAAAACCCACGTGGGCACGGGGAGAACATGCAAACTCCACAGAGGATGGCCGGGGGGACGGGGTGTAGAACCTAGGACCTCAGAACTGTGAGGCCAACACTTTACCAGCTGATGCACCGTGCCGCCCATGATGAGATATGGTAATGATTGTTTTTCTTACCAACCCACTTTTTTTTAGAGTAACTTGAACAATAGTTGAGCAAGCTAATATCTTTGACAACAGACTTCCACACTAGTTATGTATCATTTAGTTGTAAATATATAATAATGAGTGAATAGATAGACCGGAATGTTGATTTGTTTTTATATGTGTTCTGTAAAGACTAAAATAGGGAATGCTATTTATTAAGGAAAAAAAAATCCTGTTGGTTTTCATGCAAGCAGAGCAGGCTCTCTCCAAGGTGCTGAAAGGGAAGGAACAACAGGGCAAACACAAGGCATGTGCCCCATTGGACCAATGTCACGGATTGTGAGGAGGAGGAGGAGCAGGAGGGACACAAAGCTGAGAAAGCACGTTTGCCCCACGCAGGAAGCACGAGCGCCCCACTCGACCCGCAGCAGGAGAGGAAACATCAACTTGCAAGGGAGATGCGCGCGCAAAACCTCTGATTCCTCCTCCTCCTCCTCCTCCTGTTGTTCGTCTCAGTCCTCACTAGGAGCATCCGTCACTCCAAACATCCGAACACAAGCTGACGGGCAACCCAGGCAAGAAGGCGTGTGTACACACACACACACACAAGCACGGAGCTTATTGACACAAGCCGGTCACGATGCGCGGATCTCCCCGCCGTGCAGGGACACGCGTGGGATTTATGGTGCTGCTCAACGCGCTGCTGCTGCTGATTCTGCTGCTGGCGACGGCGACGCAGGCTACGGAGAGGCACTCCACCGAGCACGTTGTGGTCCAGTTGCGCGAGGAGGCGCCGGAGGAGGAGGCGCATCAACTTGCAGCACAACATGGGTACCAGAGTGCTCGCAAGGTAGGACGCTCGGAGAAACAAAACCTTAGTATATTCACATGTAAACAGATTTTTTTTTTTTAAACTTAATTTTTGTCTGCTGAGACTTCGCGAATGTTTGTTCCTTTTTGCTGTAATCGGACTTCTGTTTTACACGTGACGTCACATCGCGCTTCAGGGCAGACTGGAGGGGCATGCCCTCAAAGTGACCCAAAATATTTCATTTTTAACCATATAATGAGTCAAATAAGTAAACAGATAGTGAACAGATAATACACAGATTAAAGCTAGATAAACAATAATCTATTTAATAAACAGATATGTGAAAATACTCCTAAACAAAATGCTAGTACATTGAAATTAATACATATTAATGTAGGAATAATAGATGAATAAAAATCTAAAAAACGGCTCTTCATTAAATTAATGAATACAATGCATACAAGTGCATTGAAATTGATACATAAAAATACATCTGAATGAATTGATAAAAAGATCACACATCAAATAAGATGCCTTTAAAAAATTAATAGCTTGATAAAATTTTAAATTTTACTTGAAAAAACCTTGAATTTCACTACAATACACATATTTCAGATTAAAACCCAAAATAAATTCAATGTTATATTATTTACCAACAGCCTAATCTAAATCAAAATCATTTTTAAAAATTGAAACGAAGAATTCGTTTATTTTGTGATAGAATGGCAAAAAATTGCATTTTATGCATTTTTAGATATTAACATTGGCTAAATATTGGCATTGTTTTTTTCTAATAATTTCAAAACAAGCACAGCCTTAGAATATTCTCCTGCTTCACTGTACACACATTTTAAAGAGTCGTGATACACACACACACACACACACAAACACACACGCACGCACGCACGCATGCGTCTGTTCCTGTGTGTGACATTTGGCTCACCCTGAAGACATGACGTAAAATGCCCAGATAACATGTATTGTACATGAACTAAACACTAACAAGGTCTTATGATGGAGAAGTAGAAATGCTCACTACCCCCATCACAGCCTTTGAGAGCGTGTCGGCCTGTCAAAATGGACGTGGGGGGTGGGTGGGGGTAATTGTTGCAGGCAGTGAGCCGTATAGCACGGAATTGCCGGCTCTTACTCTGAAGAAGGATCTTCTGTTTAGTAATGAATGTGTCAATCTGTACGTCATTATTGTAATATTTGCTGCGCGGCATTTGTGCGATCGGTAATTCCCGTCCTTGTACAGTAGAACACCCTCCTCCAGTCTCACCTCCCTCCTCCCCTCGCAGGTTATGTAACCAGCAGCTATATTTGTCTTGATGTGATATGCATCATTAAACAAAGGCTGCATTGTTTGAAATAATTCAAATGTTGCTTAATTAACAAGATGAGGGCGCCGGAAACGGACTTCTATTGAACCCTTGTTTTTATCGTTGAGAGCGGCAAAGGACAGCAATCACACCGACATTATTTCCACATCCCATCAAGCGGGCTCATCTGAGAGCGTTTATACCGAGGATTGACCTACCCCAACCCAGGCGGTTTTCAAGCATAAGGGGGTCTTTAATCCGGGCACGGCGCCCAAGGAAAAATAGCATCTCATTTTACTGCCTCTCACCATGCATTAGGTTTGACTCAAGCATTCGTGCCTTAAAATAGACCCCCGTCTCCCTTTCACGAAAGCCTGGAAATCAGTGCCCTTTCTTCAACCTTCCTCCACTCTCCAACCTATTGTCATGTGGAAATTGCATGCCGATTGGGACCAGTTTTCTACCCGTTCTTATAAATCTCCTTTGTGCACCTTGTTATTTTTTTTTTTTTAGGTGGCCTTTGGAAAGGGGCTTTACCACTTCTATCCTCAGGATACTTCCAAGAGCAGCAGCAAACGCAGCACTCGTGGGAGACAGCAACTCCAGAAAGACAACAGGGTAAGTATAAAACATGTCTTATAGTCTGTAACGTAAAATAAAATGCACAAAATATGATAACATCAATAAATGAGACCGCAAGGATACAATACTGTCATACAGTTGCTCCCCTGTCATAACGTATTTTGTTAGGCTGCTGTATTTTATTCCAAACGTAATGGGTGTTTAAAAGCAATGTAAGCATGTGTTTATTACTCATGTATTTGTATTTTATTTTTTTTGTTGTAATTTCTAGCCATCCTGTTTTATCTTAGCACACTTTGAATTGTCTGATCAGGAACTATTTTTACCAACTTGTCACAACTTCACCAATGGAAAACCCACCAATAGGAAATCGCTTTTCCCAATCACCGTGATAGATAACAGATAGAAAGTTACCAATGTGGAGTGGAAATTTATAATTTTCTGGAAGGATTACACAACTCAGTGTTTTCCTTTTAGAGAATTTAGTCATTTGGAAAACACAGCAGTTGAAAACGGTACCAAAAGACAATGCTGCAGTGAAAAGGCTCGATTATGAAACATTCCGGCGGCACGCTGGATCAGCTGGAAAGCGTTGGCCTCACAGTTCTGAGGTCCTGGGTTTAATCCCATGCCTGTCTGTGTGGAATTTGCATGTTCTCCCTGTGTGTGGGTTTCCTCCCACATCCCAAAAACAGGCAACATTAATTGGACACTCTAAACTGCCCTGAGGTGTGATTTTGAGTGCGGCTGTTTGTCTCCATGTGCCCTGCGATTGGCTGGAAACCAGTTTAGGGTGTACCCCGCCTTCTGCCCGTTGACAGCTGGGATAGGCTCCAGCACTCCCCGCAACCCTTGTGAGGATAAGCGGCTAACATAATGGATGGATGGATGAAACATTCCGATTTGCTTGTGTAGTCAGGACCTATTATTAAAAGTCCAGTATTTTGCCAAATCACCTTTTTCTAGTTTTTGGGATGTAATGTTGTCTCTGTGGTACCTCAGTAAACGTGAAATATGAATTCAAATCCTCCAAGCGTCATTGAGTTACAGGCATTTTTCTGCCGAGACGCCTGAAATCATTTTTCAAGGTTATCTACATCTTTAGCAAAGATTCACGTGTACCTCTCTGCCCCCGAACCAGTGCTGTCATGTGCTCTCGCAAATGGGTCGTCTACATAGGGGCACCCCATCAGAGCAAAGGGGCGGGAACTTAGCCATATATAGACAAAGCAGACACCAAACTGGGTCAAACAGAAATACCTGTCACTCTGGCCTTTTCTGGACACCTGGATGACAAAACCAAGTTGTTTTGTTTTGTTTTGTGAAATTGACACTTTTATATTAATTACTCTGTGGAGGTCTAGATAGCCTAAACACAGGACTTTTAACATGAATGGAAAAATAATCTTGCTTGAGCAACCCTAAATTATATAGCTTTTTTTGTGCATAGTCTTATTTTTTCCTTTGGAAAACCAGCTCTGCAATATCGTGTAAAATATACTGGAGGGAGGGAAGGAGGCAAGCATTTTCCAGTGCACAACAATGATGTCGCAAGTGGATTTCATTAGTAACGTGACACTAATTGAAATTAAACACATGAGCGTGGATTATCAGGAAATCACTGCTCTAATTGCTACTGTAAAAACGAAAATTTAAATAAAATCTTGGGATTTCAGTTCTGAAGGGAAAAAAAAATTGTTTTCCACTGCTTTATGTTGTAAATTTGTATGTTATGATCTTTTATTGTCAAAACATCAGTTACTGTGTGACTCATACAAAATGTTTTTCCTCTGTCAATCGCCACTTAGTCGCTCAAAAATGTTGAATCACCTTTTTATAAGGTGCCTTTTAAGAAGCGATTTCTAGAAATGTTGTATTTATGCATCCCCCGCCACTCCCCCCCCCACCCCAAATTCCTGTTTTCAAACGTCTCCCTGTGGATCTTTATGAGGAGATAAGTGGTACTTAGTTAACAGTAGGTGCAGCACTGACGCTGTGTATGCCGAGTAAATGAGAGTTGCCTAATATGCTCTCAATCTTCTATCAAAAAAAAAATATGTGCAGCATGTGGAGTATGCACAACATGTAGCCCTTGTTAAACAACAAACAAATAACGTAAAATGAATTATGACGTGGAGAGGGAGGATTACTGTGTGTGCCAGGGAGGTGACCCTCTTTAGATGAACACAAAATTCATGCTCGTCCCGTAAAGGATCGCCACACCGTGCCTCCCTCTTGCATCCTTCTCTCCAACACCAACTGCCCTCATGTCTTCCCTCATTCCATCTATCAACCTTTTCTTTGGTCTTCCTCAAGCTATTTTGCCTCATTATCCTTCTACCAATACTATATACTCATTCTCTCTCCTGTGGACGTGTCCAAACCATCGAACTCTGCTCTCTCAAACTTTGTCTTGAAACCATCTAACCTTGGCTGTCCTTCCGATGAGCTCATTTCTATTTTTATTCCAACCTGCTCACTCCTCGACCGAACTTCAACATCTTCATTTCCGCCACCTCCAGCTCTGCTTCCTGTTGTTTCTTCAGTGTCACCATCTCTAATCTGTACATCATAGCGAGCCTCACCACTATCTTATAAAGCTTGCCATCAGCCTAGCGGCGACTCTTCTGTCACATAACAGACCTGACACTTTCCACCACGCGTTCCATCCTGCTTGGATCAGCGTCTTCATTTCCTAACCACACTCACCATTGCTCTCCACCACCCTTGCTATCTGTTCTCGCTGTGGCATCACTCTTCCCCCTTCCATCTAATAATCCATAATCTTTATTCCTCTCCTTCCCATTGTATGTCTCCACTTTTCTGACTGTTCCTCCACTCTCACCTACAATGTCATCTGCTAACATTATGGTACACGAGGATTCCAGTCTAACCTCATCTGTCATCTTATTCATCACGACGGCAAACATGAAGTGGCTGAGGATTGATTCCTAATGCACTCCCACCTCCACCTTAAATTCAACCGTCACACTTAACCACTGTTCTGATGCCCTCGTATATGCCCTGTATTATTCAAACATACTTCTCTGCCACTCCAGAAATCCGCATGAAGCATGACAGCTCCTCTCTGGGTACTCTGTCATGGGCTTTTTCTAGATCCACAATGACACAACGTGGCTCCTTCTGACATTCTTTGTACTTTTCCACCAAACTAACTTCTCCGATCTATTCTTTTATTGAATTATTGTTACTTTAGCTATACAGAGACACTCAAAGTTAAATTTACAGTGATCAAATATTTTTGGCACAGATTATTCTACCAACGAGTCTATTGATCAATTGAGTAATGGGATAACAATAAAATGTCCATATGAGGTGTACTTATTGTTGTCCACTTGGTGGCCACCATTCTCAGATTCTACACTGTAACATCCATGACTTTGTGTGTGGCTTCAATAGGTTGGGTCAGGCTTGTTGAGTAAGTGAGTGAGAGTGGATAGTTGGCTGTTGAAAACTTAGGTTAGCCAAAAAAAGAAAAATACAATTTTCCAAATGTTAACATTGTCCTCATTTTGATGCATGAGATGATCCTGCTGTTTTAACAAGTTTGTGTTATCATATTTTATAACAATCATCTGCTCCACCTCAGGTATTGGCTTCAGCGCATGACTGATTTAATATGGCCTGTTTATCATCCTGTCGAGCGTCTTCCTGTCGTCCTCCTTGACCATGTAGCATCTGTTTTAAAATGAGCTTGCTGCAAGAAAAAGAAAACTAACGCTGAAGGCTTGTAGAACAGCACTAATGTTAAACTGTCATTAGAGTGCATTAATAGGCGATGCACAACGAAACAAGTAACCAAACCATTAGCGGAGATTTTAATTATCTGTAAAATGTCACAATGACTTATACAATCATGTCAATTCCTGGAAGCACAAAGTGTACTGAAAGGGAGGGCTGAATCGATTTTTCTGTTTTCCCAGGAGTCTTGGTAGGAATCTATTAGTGGAGCACAATGACCCACTTTTTTCAGGACTCCTTTTCCTTTGCAGTCTGTATGATTCCTAAAATGTCCAGTACTTGCCCCTCTTGGAACAATTACAAAAGCTATTAGAAGGGTATTGCTGCTGAGGATCTTAGTTACTGTGTGAATATTAAAGAGCCATTTTTTATATGTACTGTATAATTATTCTCCTCCCTTTACAGCGCACATTTCTCACTGATTCAAGCAATAGTTGCCTATAAATGTTCAGCTCATTCAGGGCATCTTGAGGACTATTTTTGAAAACAGAGAAAGAATATTTCCAGGTTTCCCACAACTCAATATTTCCACACAAAAAAAAAACAACAACACTGAAACGAATCCATACTTTTTACAATGACTTACCAACAACGTTGGATCGAAGATATCTCAGCTCACGCAACAGATTCAAACCGTTCCAAATGTAAACTGTTAAACTCACTCAGGACATCTTGAGAAATATTTCAAGCGGCGGTGCTTATTTTTCCTAAAAGTCCGCACTTTCCATGATAATATCATAACCATTTTCCTAATTCTTCTACATTGGCCAAACAGTTCCATCGACAAACTGTTCAGCTCATTCAGGACCTTAGCGCTACTTTATCATCTGTTAGCATACTAGCGGCTAGCAGGTTAACATTGCACCAGTTTTCGTTATTGTTAGTACATTAATACAGCGCAAGATATGAAAACATTTGTATACACGCTGCAAGGTCACACAAGATTAGCGTACAAACTGTCAGAATTTGATCATTTCTCGTTTTAGTATGAACTGCAGTGTTTTTATTTTTCAGTCCTGTATTGTTTTTTCTACTTCCCCTTTGTGTTTGAGGAACATGTGAAATAGTTGTTAGAAAGGTATTGTGAAATGAATTACTATTGAAAAAAAAATGTATCGGAGTATACTAACAAATACAGTATGTGGAGTTTGAGGGCTGTCATTGGAAGGATCGTCTGATTGCGTTGATTGACGGTGTGTGCTGTGCCCTTCCCGATTGCTCAGAGTATGCCGTAAAAGATGAATAGGTTTTAAAAGGCCATCTTGAGTGCTGCTCTATACTGCCTTATCTATCACCGGCAGTTAAAATCACCCACAATGCCTGTTTTTGTACCACAGTCACACTGGAGGGGACTTAGTCAGCCAAATGTATGTGCTGGCGCTGACAAGAATGATATGTGTTTGGGTTTTGTGGACTTGAGGAACAGACAGTGGAACCCCCCCCCCCCAAAAAAAGCATCTTTTGTTTTTTGTTTTTTTTCTCAAATGCAAATCGGTTTTAGAGTCAACCTGTGGCAATCAAAAAACCTTCACCACATTAGAACATTAACCAATAAAACATTCTTAAAAAGCAATTGCTTTTGTAGTCAAACATTGACCTCCTTATCATCATGTAAGTGTAGAAACAAGTTTAAGACTGTATTATGTAAAATAATAAGAGTATTAATACATTTGGGGGCGGCACGGTGGACAGCTGGAAAGTGTTGGCCTCACAGTTCTGAGGACTTGGGTTCAATCTCGGACCCGCCTGTGTGGAGTTTGCATGTTCTGCCCGTGCCTGCGTGGGTTTTCTCTGGGCACTCCAGCTTCCTCCCACATCCCAAAAACATACAACGTTAATTGGACACTCTTAATTGCCCCTAGGTGTGATTGTGTGTACGGCTGTTTGTAGAGTGTAGCCCGCCTCCTGCCTGTTGACAGCTGGGATTGGCTCCAGCACTCCCTGTGACCCTTGTGAGGATAAGTGGCTGAGAAAATGGATGGATGGATACATTTGTGTTAACTTTCATAATGTCGCTTAAAATGACGTGCTGCTCTGAGATCTGATAATGTCGAGGTCTTTAAACTTGGTAATGTAGCATGTGGCTCATTGCACTCGGGTTCAAGTAATGGTCAACAAGGTAATGTTTAGTTCATCATCATCACATCCATCCCTCCATCCATTGCCGTATCGTTTATCTTCACTTGGCCCGAAGGCAGGGCCAGATTTGAATCGAGATCTTCAGACCTCTGAGGCAGATGTGCTAACCAGTCATCCATCGTTCCACACATCATCACACTTTTGTTTTTTTGCCATCTCTAGTGAGTTGCTACAGCAGGTTCTACCCGAAAACAAAACCGAAAGAAATTAAAAATTAATTTTAAGAAAAAAAGGATTTATTGCATTCATTTTTCCATGTTACAGATTTGTTTTTTACCCCCTAACTGAATTGGATCACAAAGCATTTTACCCCCCCATAAAATTTTGTCTGAACATAAATCTTGTCCCGTTAGGGGTTGCCACAGCATGTCATCTTTTTCCATCTTAGTCTATCTCGTGCATCTTCCTCTATAACACCCACAGTCCTCATGTCCTCCCTCACAACATCCATCAACCTTTTATTTAGTCTTCCGCTCACTCTTTTGCCTGGCAGCTCCATCCTCAGCACCCTTCCACCAACATACTCACTCTCTCATCTCTGAACATGTCCAAACCATCGAAGTCTGCTCTCTCTAACCTTTTCTCCAAAACATCCAACTTTGGCTGTCCCTCTAATGAGATCATTTCCAATCCCATTCAACCTGTTCACACCAAGCGAGAACCTCAGCAGCTTCATTTCTGCCACCTCCAGTTCTGCTTCCTGTTTTTTCTTCAGTGCCACCGTGTCTAAACATAAATCATCCGAGCGGATCTCAGGGCATTCGAAAATGTACGTGCACCCAATGAAAAGTCCATCCTAGTTATGAAGTTAATGTGAAATTCAAATAAACATGTCTTGTAAATACGACACACCAAAGTCAGGACTGTTCATAAAAAACACACAAATTGGAATAATTCAAAAAATGGCCAGGAATATGAAATGAGGCTTCAAAATCATGAAAAATGACAGAAAGTCAACTGAATTAAAAACAATAGCTCACCATATTTAGGCTGGCAGGCATTTGAGCACATACTTCCTTCTACTAATGTACTCACAATGCTTTGCACCAAAGTGTTTTATAAATTGTGGCATTTTCGGAGTGCTAGCTAGTGGTAAAAAAAGCTCATAAGTTACTCGCAATTGCGGCAGATAGCCACTGTTCCAAAAGAAACGACTCCAATTCTTATATAGTGGAGGAAGGAAGGAAGGAGGAATCCACAATGCATCACTATCTACCACTTTTAGCCATGGCCAAAAACTCAAGAAAAAATAAATGCTGAAAAATAGTTTCAAGTTATCTCCACAAGTGAGTATTTTATACTTGTGTCTTCGTGTATACTTCATATAAAAACAAATCTGTGAATTATTTCCTAGGTGAAGAACATTCTGGACCAAGACGGGTTTAACCGTCAGAAACGTGGCTACCGAAGTTTAGACGACATGGAAGTGAACATAAGCGATCCGCTGTTCACCAAACAGTGGTACCTGGTGAGTCACCGCCCTGACCCAACCGTCATAAGCATACATATTCCACACTTCTTCTGCAATCAGTGGAGTCACGCTGTAATTAGTCATGCCAATACGGTGCCGCATGTGCAGCGCCCCTCTCGTTTAAGCCTGAGTGGCAAGTGTGACATTCACGGCTGCTGTGAGCCTGCCGCTCTGCACCGGAAGACCACAGCCCAGGCCGTCTTTAGCGAGATACACTGTTATCTCTGACGTTGCTTTTGGCAAAGCGTTACAACCAGTTCACACACATGCACACGCAGGCACACACACACACACACACACACACGCAAATCCTCTGTCTTAACTGTTTTTTTTTTCCTCCACAACCTGCATGCTGTGAGTCACTGATTCATATTTTTTCCGTGATTAGATCAACACAGGCCAGGCAGACGGGACCCCCGGGCTGGATCTTAATGTGGCTGAGGCCTGGCAACTGGGCTACACGGGCCAAGGAGTCACCATAGCGATCATGGATGATGGCGAGTATTCATTTTGAATTCACAAAACTTGAGAGCTTGCCTTGTTACGTTCAACATTTTCATTAAAAAACAAAAATGATTTGGAGTATATCCAATATCATTAAATGATGACGTGTATCCCAATATCCATCCATACACTTTCTTTGCCGCTTATCCTCACGAGGGTCACGGGATGTGCTGGAGCCTATCCCAGCTGTCAACAGGCAGGAGGCGGGGTACACCCTGAATTGGTTGCCAGCCAATCGCAGGGCACATCGAGACAAACAGCCGCACTCACAATCACACCTCGGTGCAATTTAGAGTGTCCAATTAATGTTGCATGTTTTTGGAATGTGGGAGGAAACCGGAGTGCCCGGAGAAAACTCACGCAGGCACGGGGAGAACATGCAAACTCCGCACAGGCAGGTCTGAGATTGAACCCAAGTCCTCATTACTGTGAGGCCAATGATTTAGCAGCTTCTCCACTGTGCAGTCGTATCCAAATATCTCTAATTTTGAAACCAAAAAGTCAAAATTGACCGATGCAAATTTAAAATGTAGTTTGTTTTTTAAATATGTGAACAATTTAAATATGCACGGTGGTTGACAGAAGGTAATGTGCAAAGGGGCAAATTGTAACCCAAAACTAAATACACATTGGGATATGTAACAGCAAAAGGAAAATGCTGCAAGCACACACACACACACACACACACACACACACACACACACACATGGAAGTCTGCCAGGCCAGCACGAGTGTGGGCTCTCTCTCTCTCTCTCTCTCTCGCAGTTATTTTGGTATTTGTGTTCTGTTGTGTTTGCAAGGATTTCTCTCTTGCTTGCTGTTGTTTTCTGTGATTGCAGCATTTTTATATTGCAGCATTTTTCTTGTGCTTTCCTTTGTTTTCTATGCTTGTGTGGTTTCTGTCTTGCATCAGTCCCCGCTCTGCAAAATATGGCCATTTGCTTGCAGCCCATTTTGGCTACTCTAAAAACTGTTTTTTTTCCCTTTATTCCTATTCTTCTTATTCTGAGTAATCAATGGCTTGTCGGTCTATTTCCATCCCCATATTTGGAAGACCTCGACCGTCGCATTCAAGCTAAATCCGGTCTCACAATAAGTTCATAAAAAAACAAACTAATCAATAATGCTGAAACAGAATGGAAATCCATCAGAGTATCCATGCTCGAATGTCAATCATAACAGAGCAATATTATCTATGTAAGGGCAAGATTTTTTACTGCCTTTGTTTTGGATCTCACTAGAAAAAAAGGACAGTTTATTATGATTTAAAACACAATTTCAATTGTGGTCAACAATGCAGATGACAGTTATTCTCTTAAAGCAACACGCCACATTATTAGCTGTCTCTAACATGAATGTCAAAATTGCATTTCAGGCATTGATTATCTGCATCCAGACCTGGCATCTAATTATGTGAGTACCTCATTCATGAATTGGAAAAGTTTCCTTTTTCATGCTGTTTTTGAGCAAAACGGGAACGGAAGGTGTCAGGGGGTCAGTTGGCCGATAGCAGCTGCTATCTGAGGCGCCGTCATGGCCGCGGAGTCTCCTTGTCATGCTTGGCGGAGGACGCAGGAGCGGGGTGGGAAGTGGTAGCGGGGACGCGCGAGCTGTTTAATGTTAATGCGTGCCGCGCGATGGCAGGCACGATGGCAGGCCGATCTGTCACCAGTGCAGATAATGCCAGGGTAGTTGGAGCTGTATAATGTGATGCTGTACTTCCAGCGTACTGATAAAAGATAAAAGGGCAAGCGGGAAGATGACATAACAAGGACACACAAAATTATTTGACCATGATATTTGTCGTAAAAAACGGCGCGCGTGTCAATTTTGCGTTCAGGGAAAGTGCCCGCCTGATCCGGCAGGTGGTGCTATGGAGAAAAAAGGTTGCGCTAATACAAATAAAGCTACGACGATACAGTCGCAACGTTACAAGACGTCCTACTGTTGCGAGAATAAAGAGGTAGCATTAACAACATTTTCCCCACAAAAATTTCTTTTTTTGGTAAGTTACATGCAAAACCATGCCTTTTAGAATAAAGTTACAAAAATAGTTCTCATAATATTTATCGTAAATCATTACCATGATGGTATGAGAAAAATTGCACTGTTACGACAGTCAAGTCAGAATGTGAGCGTAAAGTTACATTGTTATTGTTATTTCCAAAGAAATGAAGTTGCCAAATATTTTAGTCAGGCGAAAAAGTCATAGCATACAAGAATAAAGTTGTAAAGTTATAAAAAATAGTTTTAATGTACAACTACTTTTCCAAAATAAATTGTGATTTTTGTCATAAACTGTTTATGTATGATGAAATCATTTTTCAACCTTAGTATCAGAACTCTGATTTCATTCTACCTGTGTTGTTTCTCCCCCCCACCCATGTGCTGATTCATTTACGAATTTGTACTGTCTCACTTGGTCTTCTTAACGTTTCTCCCCGTCCTTTCTCTGGTGTTTGGGGCAGCTGAGCCTTCTGCCCTGAGTTGCAACAGAAAAAAAATGTTCAAAAAGTTTTGGTTTTGTGCCCAAGTAACCGGAGGTGGAGGTGGGACTGCCTCAGGGATCCGCTCTGAGCCCGTTCCTGTTTGCTGTAGTAATGGATAGGCTGACAGGAAGACAACAGGAAGCAGAACTGGAGGTGGCACAAATGAAGATGTTGAGGTTCTTGCTCGGAGTGAGCAGGTAGGATAGGATTTGAAATGAGCTCATTAGAGGGACAGCCAAAGTTGGATGTTTTGGATACAAGGTTCGAGAGAGCAGACTTCGATGGTTTGGACATGTCCAGAGGCGAGAGAGTGAGTATGTTTGTAGAAGGGTTACCAGGCAAAAGAGCGAGACGATGACCAAAGAAAAGATTGATGGATGTTGTGAGGGAGGACATGAGAACAGTGAGCGTTAGAGAAGAGGATGCACGAGATAGGCTAGGATGGAAAAATATGACACGCTCTGGTGACACCTAACAGGACAAGTCGAAAGGAAAACAAGAAGAACCAGCACAACAATTGCGAGCAATTTTGTATTTGTTACATTGCATAGAATAATTGTTGCTGTTAGATCAATTGGAATTCAAAAGTGTATCAAACGGTAACAGGTACTACTGTAGTTTTCCTATCTAATGATCGGTGCCATACCAATTTTTTTAATTGATAAAAGGGGCACCGATCATCATCAATGTGCCATCTGCTATCTGGAATTCCACGAATGCGCACATGCCAACCTGCTCCCAGTAATAAAAAGCCAACCAACGAGTCCCCATCGGACCATAAATGTCAGATCGTTTCATCCGGCTCGTATTACTTCCTCCTGTGAGCCTTGCTCTAGCGTTTGCCATTGCGCCGCTTCTCGTTTCTTGCCTGTGAACAGAGACCAGCCGTGACCCAAAAATAATAGCGGGCCTTAGCTGGCGCTGATGCAGGAGCACGCTCCGCTGCCTTGATGCTGCACGTCGCGCCTTCAACTGTATTTGTTTGAGCCGGAGTGCGTTCAAATAAGTCTGTGGAATTGTGTTCTGTGAGTAATCCTGCTTTTGCTTCTTGAATGCTGCCTCAGACACGATTATCATTAAATCCTGTGATATCTGAGGGATTTAAAAGCCCAAGATATCATCATGTGCTTATTTTGTGAGATTGTACGAGACCAAATACAGCGTTATCATCACGTCTCTCGAGCAGCTTTAATTTGGTGAATTAGTGTCATGTTTTGATTGTACACTGTACACGAAGATGGTGCAATTTCATGCCACATTTATTTAAAAAGGGCAACTTACTCATTGGGCTTAAAAGAAGCATAAACAAACAAGCTCTCTTATTAGAAGAGTAAATGAAAATGTGGCTTTTAGTGGGATGGAGATATTTACAGTCTGTGAAGATCATTTATAATCACCCTGTGTTTATACACTGCACAGTGCTGATGTGTACATCTTTCCCCTTTGTTTTCAGAGGTAATGCAAAGGACGCAGAAATGCGTGATTCAAAGTCTCTTATTCGGAATACATTGTTGCCAGTGATGCTGATGTTGCCATGGCGACACCTTACGCTATCACATTCCTGTGATCTTCCGAAGTGTTTTGCCGGTTGAAAAGATTAAACAAGTGTGAATGACTCAGAAGATACACACCAAAGACAGTAAAGCTCATTATCATATTGTAGCTGCTTTAGCTCTGCAGCGCTAACATAAGCACCCTGTCCAAATAGTTCTCGTGTGCTTGGTTTACAAACACACAAAAAGGAATTAGGGTCAAATCGAATAATTTTATTCTTGGAAGAGTATGATATTCTGGTAACATTACAATTTTATTTTATTTCCTCTATTCCTGGGGTGTCAAGGCCAGATTGTAGTTACTGTTTCCAACTGTGAAACCATAAAAAACTTTAATCACCTCGTCATATTTACACATGAAATTTATGAACTATTTTGGAATTCAGAAATCAAGAGAAATTGAGTTTTCAATGATTGTTTATGTTTGGTAATTTAAAATACGGTTTTAATATCTCAATGTTATTTAGGACATATGCCAATTTGAAATTTTGGTACAGATTTTCACAATAATCATGAAAGTTGGGACACATGATTTGCCTTCGTGGGCCACATAAAATCATGTGGTGGGCCGGATTTGGCCCCCGGGCCTTGTGTTTGACACCTGTGCTCTGTTTTAACATTCTCATGATATTACAATTTTATTCTTTTAGCATTTAAAGCTATGGCCAATCACTTTTTTTTTTTTCGTCCTAATTCTCCTTCATTGAGTCTGAAATTTAAAGCAGTTTGTGAACGGCTTCAATAAGCATTTGTTGATGCTATCACATCATTATAATAATATCATTTATTATCAGTTCTGGTAAATGTACTTTTATGTATGTTCTCGCTGTATTAGATGTTGATTTATGAGCAAGCGCAGCAGCATTCAATCAATTTCAGTTTGCCTTACTGCAGTAGACGGATGTGAGTAATACAACTTCAGTCAATACATCTACTGTTGCTTGTCATTTCCCTCTAAATTGTAAACATTTTTACTTCATTTGTCATCAACTTTTGAACTGATTATGTCCCACTGAGGCTAAATGTTATGACTGGCTGGGAAAAAAAACAGGTCATGTCAAAATTGTTAGTAACAACGGCAAAATATACACTTTTTTGGGAGGTGCCTCTTCGGAGCAATGCAGCTGAAAAAAAATCTGTAGAATTTAAAAATCAGCGACTCTGTGAGTGACACTTACTGATGGGATGCAGCAATTTCCAGTTAAATAAAGTCAACAAGGTTTCACAAGTGCATAAAATGAGTTTGGGAATCTCCGTGTTCTCGCTTTCACCTTTTTCATTCATCAAATGTGTTTCTCAGTGATAGTGGATCTGACACTAACAGTACATATCTCGTGCTGTGAAAACAAATGTTGCATGGTCAAAGATGACAGCTTACGTTGGGATAATGAAACGGATACATTCCGGTCAACGGGGCTGTTAATTGATCTGATGTGTTCTCCCACGATGGGGATAATGAATACTTCTCCGAACTGGAGAACACATGATGTACATGTGAAACGTGCACAGCCCTGAATGACAGCATGAAATGTTCCAAGGAATGAATTTGTCCTATTTGATGCCTATTTGGTCCTCTCTATTCCTGTCATGTTTGGGCTCATACGGTTCGGCTGCGTCTGCAATTGATCGGAATGTGTGTAACCCCCCCCAGAACAGTACTTCCTGTTTGTTTGTTATGATTACAGCATTGGCGTCACTGGCGTCAATAAGTCTTCAAGACTTATTGATTTTGAATATGTGAAGACATTGGGGGTTGGTTTTGGAGTTATAAAGTGGCTTTTTGAAATATCTGCTAAGGCAGTACCTCCATTAAGGCACACAGCAGTAAATGAGAATAAGTAGTATGGCTTTCATCGAAGAAAATATAAGGCTCTGTAGGGTCATCTAATACCTTGTAAAATCACTGTACTGTCGTCTATTACATGAGGTATTGCTTGGCAAAAACATCCATCAGTTTTTTGAACTGCTTATCCTCACAATGGTCGCGGGAGTGTTGGAGCCGATCCCAGCTGTCATCACGCAGGAGGCGAGGTACAACCTGAACTGGTTGCCAACTAGTTGCAGTGCACGTAGAGACAGTCAACAGTCCCACTCACAATTACACCGATGGGGCAATTTAGAGTCTCCAGTGAATGCATGTTTTTGGGATGTGGGAGGAAAACCAAAATGCCCGGAGAAAAACCAGCAGGCACGGGGCGATGCATGCAAACTCCACACAGGCGTGGCCCAGATTTGAACCCCGGTCCTCACAACTGTGAGACCAACGCTCTAACCAGATGCGCCACCGTGCCCTAATAAAACACATTAGTATTAGTAATTCCCGGTCTACAGAGCGCACCTGGTTATAAGCCTCACAGAGTACATTTGTAAAGGAAATACCATTTGGTACATACATACGCCCCAGCTGTGTAAAAGCTGCAAGTGCCCACATTAAAACGCACATTGAAACACGAGGTGTTTACAAAGAAAGGCGGTACACAGAGAGTTTAACGCTAACGCTAGCACCGCACGGTGTCGCGCTAATGCTAACACCGCGCCGACAGGGCCAGTTACAAAAAAACATACCGGTAAAAGTCACTGAGACATGGCAGTAACACGCTAACGCAGCGGTAACAGGGCCAGACCGGTAAAATTCACATATATTCCACCAGTCTCACTCTTACCTTGAACCCCTCGAGTGCCTCCTTGCGACCGTTGCACAAATGCACAAATTAGCCGCATCACCGCATAAACCGCAGGGTTGAAAACATGTGAAAAAAGTTGCTGCTTATAGGAAATTACGGTATTACTATTTTTTTTTTTTTTTTTTGCATTGCTGGCCTCATTATCAGAGGATACCTACTTATCTCAAATTGGTTGGTTTTGACAGTATGTAGCCTTTGAAAAATATCTTCATTTTCAACAGTGAGCTAGTAAAAATACTCTATATCTCTGGTCTGTATGTGTGGTTTTTAAGAGTTGTGGTTGAATCATGGTTTTCTATAAATGCTGAAACATTTCAAACAGCAAAATAATTTATATAGTGGTCACACAGGCTGCAATGAGGTAGAGAAAAATGCTCCTTGCTTTTTGTCACTATATTGTTCTCTTTGTAAACACATCTTTTCAGAATGCAGATGCCAGTTATGACTTCAGCAGCAATGACCCGTACCCATTTCCACGCTATACTGATGACTGGTTCAACAGGTAGCTCACTCAACCGGCTTCTGTTTATAAATGTGACACACACACACACACACACACACACACACACACACACACACACACACACACACACACACACACACACACACACACACACACACGTGCACACACATACAGACTATGTTTTTGTGTGCTTTCCCTAGAGTCCAGCAGCTCTCTATTGATTTTCTCTCCACCTTGTTCCATTAGGACATAATAGTGCAGTATAAACAGAGCTATTGTCTGGACACAACACACTAGAAAGTGCAATACTTGTTTTTGGTCCCGAGTTAAAGGCTGATAAAGGAGGCATGTTCGCTCACAGGCTACCTTGTAGTGCTTTATCCTGCTCGCCGTGTCCCAGTGATCCTCTGCAACACATGACAACAGCAAGAATATAGAGAAATATATTCAGGGATGCAGAAACGTGTGGGCCGGGTTTGGCAGTGCAACAGCTCTGAGACCGCCAGGCGCACAACTCGCTGGCTAATCAGACGGCTATTATAAATAGCTTCCTGTCGGTGGCAAAGCATGCTGGGAGAAACGGGGGTCGCCTCTTGCAAGGTCCCTGTGGGAACACGAGGGATGGATGGAGGCGAGAGAGACGCATCGCAGAGTGCACACTGATTTGGAGCGAGACAAGAGTAATGGATGTCAGGGTGCTTAATCCAAGCCAGTAGCATATTCTTAGATATTCTTAAATTCCACATCTGCAGTGCCCTTCAGGAAAGGTGCCTTAGCCCGCAGACTG
The DNA here is from genome assembly GCF_019802595.1 of Syngnathoides biaculeatus. Classification (NCBI taxonomy): domain Eukaryota; kingdom Metazoa; phylum Chordata; class Actinopteri; order Syngnathiformes; family Syngnathidae; genus Syngnathoides; species Syngnathoides biaculeatus. The sequence goes on from NC_084651.1 coordinate 11,568,637, forward strand.
GAGAAATTACAGTTTTTCAATAGCAGAGAGTAGCAACACAATTTTAAAATCATCATGCCTACAAGGTTAAATTGACAATTCGATTGTTTTTGCCCCCATTTGCCAGAATTCTCATTTTCATCACGTCAGCGTAACACAAACTCATGCAACTGGATATCCTCATCTAGAGGAATCGAGCATCTTTTCACTTGTATAAAATCAAATATAACTTGTATATTTTCCAAAACAACTGATCAGATACTGCTTAAACTGTGAGTTTGGAAATTGTTTACAGAACTCTAAAATAATACACTTAATCAAAAACCTAGTATACACACCCTTTCTACGTCAAAACTGCAGCCAACGCAATGACCATTAAATTAGAAGACATGCTACATTTCAGATAGATAAACCATGAAATAAGAAAAACTATTGCAGATGATGCCAGCGAAGTAACACCCAGGTTACATTTTACATCTTAACTTGTTTTTTTTTTCACCGAATTACTGCTTACGGTCTCCTCCGTTTTTCTTTTGACCCATAACATTACCGTGAAACAAGTGTGTGTGAACCGTTATGCGCATGTGAGATCACATAAAGGCAATTCAAGGATCCATTTTTACTCATGGAAGCAGCATTTTCATCTCCAAGTCGCAGTTACACCTGTATATTAGTGTAGGGTTTGAATCCGTGTATGTGATCTTGCAGTCGATGCACCGAGGTAGACCATTGATTAACTATTTGTAAAATTGTATTACATTTTTTAAATCAATGTCAGGAAGGCTATCACAGCCAGATAAAAAGGCTAATTGTATGTTGACTGGAAATATCAAAACAGGAATATCAGATATGGGTTATGTAAATGGTCAAAATATTGATTATAGGCACTAAACTCCAATTGGATGCTTAGAATTGCAATGTACATCCATCTGAACAGACTATATTTAAAATAATTATAAACTAGCAAACCTGTCTTCTACTATCCTAACACAATGCGTTTGTCCTTCCTATCACCAGTCACGGCACACGGTGTGCTGGCGAGGTGTCGGCAGCAGCCAATAACAACATCTGCGGCGTGGGAGTCGCCTACAACTCCAAGGTGGCAGGTATGTGTCGTGATGTTTTGATCAGTGTGAGGAATAACAACAAACAGGCTGCGATGTGAGCAAACAGCAATTGTTATAATGCTATGATCATGCGATGGTTCAATGGCATGAAGACGGTGGATGATGCTGCAAAATGCTTTATTTCTCATGAATAATATACTGAATATATACTGAACTGTGGGAACCAACGAATGAAGAATCCACTTAGCTAGGCATCATGTTTTAATTGCTAATCAGGTTTACTTGAAATTTTTTATTTAGTTGCTACAAAGCATTGTACTCATTGGCTTCCAATAGCTTGTTATTAACGTGCTACTACTAAAAAAAAAAAAAAAAAAAAATCGTTCATGTGTTTATATCAATTTTACCTGCGGGAAGGTAGCGTTTTGTTCCTTCCTGTTAGCCAAATTGCCGGCTCGTTGTATTGCTGGATATTGCTCGGACAATTGAGAGGATGGATTCACTCTTCACACTTTTCCAAAAGACCCGGTTCGTCGTTTGCACAGATGCAAAGGTGGCTTCCAAATGACAGGTAGGTGTGTATACAGCTACTAGAAAAAAATATATCTTGGGTAGGACGACGTAAAAGATCCGCTTCATAATAACTTAAAGTACGTAAGTCAGGGGTCTTAAATGTGTCGTTGGCGTTCGTAGTTGTCGCTCGCCGGCGGTGATGCGGAGATGGATCGGGCAGGGAGGTGATTTGGCACGTGCGGGAGGATAAAGGATTCCCCCCCGCCCCCACCGGCCATGGGTCCTCCTGAGCATGCTACATAGTGTAATACATACTGTTGAGGAATCTGTTGTTAGTTAAAAGTGATCTAACTACTATGACTATTAGTACTTTTGCCCCGGTCACGTCACTCGATTGTGAGATGTTCTCTTCTTCAAAAAGCGAGGGTCTTCTCAATAGCGACTGTACCAGTGTGACAGCTCTAAAATGACGTAACAGGCAATATGGCTGTCACTTGGATGTCGAGTGAGACTTCCGCAACTTTGCGCATGAATGACATGCTTTCTGCTCATATTTATTTTTCCGTATAGACATTGAAGTGAATACTATTATATGTAGTTTTCATAACAATATCTGTTTCACAATGTATGTAGGGATGTCAGTGGGATTTTAAGTGTTTGGATTTGAGCGCCATTGATATTGATTCATCGGGTTTGAGAATCATTTCTCACTTAATGCGTTATTGACGATCACACTTTGATTGACTGGTGGCCAGTTCAGGGTATAGATCTTAATCTTAGTCTTCAGTCAGCTGTGATCCTGAACAAAATGATCAGTATAGAAAATGGATATTGGCTCCTCTACTCATTTGTCATATTTAATCAATACTAAACACAAATGTAGCCACCATCCAACCATTATTAAGTGCCTTTGGGTCACATCTCCTGCAGCATACATTTAGTTGCTTGTTCTCCTGCCAGGTATCAGGATGTTGGACCAGCCATTCATGACAGACATTATTGAAGCCTCCTCCATCAGCCACATGCCTCAAGTCATTGACATCTACAGTGCCAGCTGGGGGCCCACTGATGACGGCAAGACTGTGGATGGACCCAGGGAGTTAACCCTTCAGGCTATGGCTGATGGTGTCAACAAAGTAAGCGGCCATCTTGTCTGGTGAACTGTAAGGGAGGATGTGAAACGTAATGGGGAATTGAGTTTCTCTCTTTTTTTGACACCTCCATCTGGAATATCTCCAGGAACATTGCTTTAGTATGCACTGGATCTTTTTCCCCATCTTCCATGGTGTGTAGTGCATTCTAGTTTATGTGAGAAAGTCCTTACAGACTGACCCATTGTTGGTCTCATTGTAATACGCAGTGTGGATTACTTAACTTTTTTTCACTTACATATTTTAGGGAAACCTTAATTGCCGTCTACCAAATATTTCCTTACTGGAGACCGGTGGAAAGGCCTCTATGAATTTAGAATTGATTGACACATTTCCATGTGTCAAAGTGCGTTAACAATAATATAAAACTGCTGGATTGGATTCTGTGTCAAAGGCAGCTGTTGTTAAATACCGGATCTCTTTGTGTGACTTTGATGAGGCAGTTTTTCTAAAACTTTGCAAACTGTGGCTTCCCCTCCAAAACTGCCTGGAGTTGATTAGCTCGAGCATATTTCATAAAGGTTAAGACTTTTAGGGCCTGTCTGTGCATGTCACCCCACTGGTTCATGAGGGCTCATGTTTCCTTGAGACATTTCATTAATATAAAATAATTCGAACCTATGCTATATCTTCCCTACCTAAAAATGGATCGGGCGTTTTTTTTTCTCCCATAAATGGGAGGCAGATCTCACCCACGTGACTGTCGCCAGGCAAATAACCCCTCCACCCCCCTCTGCGAAAGACATGATACACACACACGCGCAGACTGTTGCCATGCTAACAGTGCCACTGCCTATTACTAGACTCATTAATCATCCCGGACCATTCGCAGGCAGGTGTAGGCCGCTCTAAAACGGCCCAGCCTCTGTGGAGCTTAGTGTGTACCAAGCTTGCTGCATATTCTGATTGCGTATAGGAGACTAATCAAGCAGCTACTCTGCGTCCTCAATTTAAAAAATAAATCACTGCATGAACACTGTGTTAAAAAAAATAATAATAAATTAAGAATTTTTCTAGTGGGTTGTTGGGTATTGTGATGAGATATTAGGTTGGTATTCAAAATTACAATTAATTCTATGTATGTAAACATGCATACAATATTTTTAATAGTTGTCACCCCTGAGGCAGAATGTGTCATAGATTTGTATTATATAAATCCGTGAGCTTCTCGGATCTATAATTAGCGTAAACAGCTAATTCCCGATTCTACATTCTACACACGACACCCTGCTAATCAAACTCAGAACTTCTCAATTCACCGGTGTCGATCCAGGGGCGAGGAGGCAAAGGCAGCATCTACGTGTGGGCATCGGGAGACGGCGGTAGCTATGACGACTGCAATTGCGATGGTTACGCCTCGAGTATGTGGACCATTTCCATCAATTCGGCCATCAACGACGGGCGCACGGCCCTCTATGACGAAAGCTGCTCCTCCACCCTGGCGTCCACCTTCAGCAACGGACGCAAGAGGAACCCGGAGGCAGGCGTTGTGAGTGTTTGTGATGAAAAATGAACATACTGTATATTGCATCCTCATGAAACACACATTTGCCAATCTTAATAGTTTTTCAGCTGTGGTGATCCAGACCTTTCTTTCTCTGTATCATCTTTATCAAGTTTCTCCAATGTCATCTGCACAAAGAGCTTCGTCTACCTGTTGGAACTGTAATGAGACCCTCCATCTTGCTAATGCTCATTGCTAGTGGCCAACGGTAGCTACATCTCTGCTAATACGGTGCTTTAAAAGGAGAAAGCTGTTTGGGCACCATCTAATTGACCCCTCCGTACAGGGCACTTAACCACGCCTCTTAAAGTGACGTCACGCCACGTACGCCTACGTCAGACAAACAATTAGCAAAAAGGGCGGCGCATCAAGAAAAGAATAGAGCGAAACTGTCCGATTTACCGTCTGATTTCTCATTTGCATTCCGAGCTAATAGTGAAATATCGTTGAAAAGCAGACAGCAGGGCTTCAAGTATTTCAGCGAGGGGTATTTCAATGGTATTTACATGGATATCGACGGAGAAACCATTGATTTTAGCTCGAGATCTTTCCAGAGTCAGAGGAAGACCGAGAAGCCACATAATACATTATAACCCAAAGACGAATTCGTCATTGACAGTTTCCCATTTTCGTGTTACATATCACACTTGTGTGCAGAATCTGTATATGTATCTGTATAGCCGTTTGTGAACCGCCGTATGAAGGAAAAGAAGAAGGCGAGGCTTGATTTACGAGTTCTCTCGTTTTCTTTGTGTAACGTCATGCGCTCCCCTCAATAATTATTCTTGAATTAGTGCCGAACCTACGCAAGTCCCGACCGAGTACAACAATCACTACTTTAGTGTCCTCAAACATCCTTCCTTCAGTCTTGGTGTCTCGGTGCACGTCGAAGGCTTTTAGGACTGCTAGTCCGGTTTAGCTTAGCTAATTAGCCGCGAACAATGGGACACGTTTGTGCAGTCAGATCATCGCAAAATATTGCTCAACACAGATCAAGTGTGACAATCATTCACACAAAGCTATATTATGCAAGCAAAGAACTACCAATTCATTTATATGAGACATGTATTGAAAATCAAATATAGGGCATACCTTCGTGCTAACACAGGCCGGTTTACCGTAGCCAGCAACAAAGCGACACGTTTGTGCAGTCAGATCATCGCAAAATATCGCTCAACACAGATCAAGTGTGACAATCATTCACACGTAGCTATATTATGCAAGCGAAGAACTGCTAATTCATTTATATGAGACATGTATTGAAAATCAAATATAGGACTTACCTTCGTCCAAACATATCTGTTCCGGTTGATGGATTCAGTTGATCATGCGGTCTTCCTCAAAGTTTTATCCATCAAAGACATTTTTCGTACTCGGTCTTCTGTTCCGGTTTATACTAGATGGATTCAGTTGATGATGCGGTCTTACACAAAGTTTGATCCATCAAAGACATTTTTCGTACTCGGTCTTCTGTTCCGGTTGATTTTAGATGGATTCAGTTGATGATGCGGTCTTACACAAAGTTTGATCCATGAAAGACATTTTTCATACTGGGTCTTCGGTTTTGGAAAGGGTACAAATTGAACTCCACCAACTAGCCTTTCAGGATACCTGTCGTCACTATTATAAAGTCCGTGACTACACCTCTTAACCATATCTATTGTTAAAGAACCCAAATACGTGATAAAACGCCAACAAAAGCTATACTGGACCATCCAGCGTTGTCTGAGAAAACTGCGGGTTCAAAAAAGGGGCGTGGTTTTTGCAGATCTCTGGCCTCTGATTGGTCAGTGACGCGGATTGCGCAATTTCTACGGAGGGGTCAATTGTATTACAGAGAGCACACAAAAATACACAGGTTGATGCAAATAGATGTTTTTTCAGTGAATATTTATTTGAGAGTGGTGTAAGTGAGTTCCACTAATGGTGAATTGACCCCTCCGTACGCTTAATTGTATACATACTAGTGTTTTAATCTTAATTTGCTAATGTTAGCATGCTAACTAAAAACATCTCAATATAATTTGGGAAGGACTACTTCTCAACAGAAAAAGTATTTCAAAAAATATGCTTGAACTGGTTCTTGATAGATAAAAACTGACGTTTTGAATCATTTGTTGCATCAATGTAAGCGGCCTATGGCTACATCGTTTTTGTTTATGCTATTATTGTGAACAACAACCATTTAAATGAGATTTAAAGCTCATACTATATTTGTGAGTATTTATATTCAACCAGAGCCTGTCTTAATGGTTATTTGGCACACAGTAGATTAATATTACTTTGAAAAAATAAGCAGGCGAGCATGAACCTTGAATAACCTAAGTGTATTATTGTACAAAAATGTATATTTTTTTGTACAAACACACACACAATCACACAGTATATATGGTGTTCGAAGTATTGACTGATATTCCATTTTTCTCATATGTCAAATTATTTTCCCTGTGTACAAAGGCGCCAGTGTTTGTATTTGTGATTATGCAAATGGCCGCGGGCTGTTGACAGAGTCAGGGTCCTCCCCGGGGTTTTCGCTCTAATTGCAGTCAGGCTGTTATTGAGACTAATTAAGCACCGAAGGCCACAAATAAAGGTTGAGTCAATAACTATTAATATAACTTGTGGAGTGGCAGGTTAATGGAACAGCAAACAACTTACATGTTGATCCTTTTATATCTTACCAAAGTAAAAAATAATCATATCAAATGAAATCAAATGGTCTCTTTAGTTGTTCTCCACAGGCAGGTAATAAATAAAGCATGAGTGTTTCTTTTTGCTCCCAATTTAGGCCACCACCGACCTGTATGGAAACTGCACACTACGTCACTCAGGAACATCAGCAGCAGCTCCAGAGGCAGCTGGAGTCTTCGCTCTGGCTCTTGAGGCAAAGTATGTGCAATCTATTAACCTCTCTAATATTCTGTCATCGTGTTGTTCACTGTCCTCCTGGAGAGTCAACATCTCCTCTTACGTCTTACAATTCTTGAGGGCTAACCGCATACAGCCACTTCGCCATTTCCTATTTCTTGTCTGTTTACCGTAATTCCCGGCCTACAGAACGCACGTGGTTATAAGCCTCACCCAGTACATTTGTAAAGGAAATACCATTTGGTACATACATACGCCAGAGGTGTTTAGAAGCCCTAAGTGCCCACATTGAAGCCCACATTGACACACGATATATTTACAAAGAAAACGGTACACGGAGAGCTTAACGCTAACGCTAGGCTGCGCTAACTGGGGCGGTTAAAAAAACATACAGGTAAAAAAAAAAAAAAAAAATCAGTGAGCCACGGCAGTAACACGCTAGCGCAGCGCTAACAGGGCCAGACCGGTAAAAGTCACTTCCTCGGCACATATATTCCAGCGGTATCACTCTTACCTTTTCCGCTAGAGTGCCCCCTTGTGGCCGCTAGAAAAAAAATGGAAAAATTAGCCGCATCACCGCATAAACCGCAGGGTTGAAAGCGTGTGAAAAAAAGTCATGGCTTATAGGCCAGAAATTACGGTATTTCTATTGTGCATGGTGGCTAAAGGAGAGGTCACACTGATTATATGAAAGTAAATCATTGGTGATGAGCAAGTTACACTTATTAGATGTACATTATTTCAAGTAATTCTGCTTCTTTCTACTGTGCAAGGTGGCAATTATCAAAAAGTACAGTATATGAATAAAATGATGCACATTCATGTCCGTCTCGGGCCCTTCCCTCCACGACACGATGCTTTGTCTGTAGTCATTGTGTTCATTTCAACTGCGCACGTTGGCAAACGTGAATAAGGAGCAACAGGAGTGATCGTGACCCAAACATTGCGTGTACTTGTACCAGTTTTTTTTTTTTTTAACATTACAGATCATTTCAAATAATTCAACTAATTTCTGTGGCACTAATAACATGATGGTACATAGACTGTAATTATAGAGCACTCACATCACATGTCCTTTCCCTTTAACCGAGAGCCTTGCAAATTATTTTTACCTTGGTTATTATTTTTAGTGGTTATGTTTATTTCTGTTGTGGACGGTGACAGCTAATAACACAAGTGAATGAATGAATTAATTAATTAATTAATTAAATAAATAATTAATTAATGACATCCATGCCACTTTGTATGACTAAGCAGGGCTAAAATTTCTTTCGACTCTATTTGTGTTTTTTTCCCTACGTTCTGGTGGTTTGTATGGCAGTTCTATTTATTTCTATTAGACATGGTGACAGTTATGAATGAATACAAGATGAGCCATCAAAATATTTGTTGGACAGACACATACTGTCCATGAAGCACAAATGTACATTTGTATTCACCAAACATACCTTCAGCTTCTTGTTTTTGTTTCTGGTTTATTCGTATTTGTTCTGTTTATTTATTTATTTATTTCAATGCAGCCCTATGGGGGGCACAAACCAGTGCAATCTGTAGGCCGGTCCCAAGCCCGGATAAATGCAGAGGGTTGCGTCAGGAAGGGCATCCGGCGTAAAAACTGTGCCAAACAAATATGAGCGTTCATCTAAAGAATCCCATACCGGATCGGTCGTGGCCCGGGTTAACAACGCCCGCCCCCGGCACTGCTAACCTGCAGGGCGTCGGTGGAAATTCAGCTACTGTGGGTCGAAGACAAAGAAGAGGAGGAAACCGGATCCAGCGTCAGAAGAAAAAGAGGAATGCACAGAGCCTACAACTGAGTGTAGGGACTTTGAATGTTGGGACTATGACAGGAAAAGCTCAGGAGTTGGTTGACATGATGATTAGGAGAAAGGTTGATATTCTGTGCATCCAAGAGAGCAGGTGGAAAGGTAGTAAGGCTAGAAGTTTGGGAGCAGGGTTTAAATTATTCTACCACGGAGTAGATGGGAAGAGAAATGGAGTAGGGGTTATTTTAAAGGAAGAGCTGGCTAAGAATGTCTTGGAGGTGAAAAGAGTATCAGATCGAGTGATGAGACTAAAATTTGAAATTGAGGGTGTTATGTACAATGTGGTTAGCGGCTATGCACCACAGGTAGGATGTGACCTAGAGTTGAAAGAGAAATTCTGGAAAGAACTAGATGAAGTAGTTCTGAGCATCCCAGACAGCGAGAGAGTTGTGATTGGTGCAGATTGTAATGGACATATTGGTAAAGGAAACAGGGGCGATGAAGAAGTGATGGGTAAGTACGGCATCCAGGAAAGGAACTTTGAAGGGCAGATGGTGGTGGACTTTGCAAAAAGGATGGAGATGGCTGTAGTGAACACTTATTTCCAGAAGAGGGAGGAGCATATAGTGACCTACAAGAGCGGAGGTAGAACCACGCAGGTAGATTATATTTTGTGCAGACGATGTAATCTGAAGGAGGTTACTGACTGTAAAGTAGTGGTAGGGGAGAGTGTAGCTCGACAGCATAGGATGGTAGTATGTAGGATGATTCTGGTGGTGGGTAGGAAGATTAAGAAGACAAAGGTAGAGCAGAGAACCATGTGTTGGAAGCTGAGAAAGGAAGAATGTTGTGCGGCCTTCCGGAAAGAGGTGAGACAGGCTCTCGATGGACAACCGAAGCTCCCGGAAGACTGGACGACGACAGCCAAGGTGATCAGAGAGACAGGCAGGAGAGTACTTGGTGTGTCATCTGGTAGGAAAGGGGAGAAGGAGACTTGGTGGTGGAACCCCAAAATACAGGGAGTCATACAAGGAAAGAGATTAGCGAAGAAGAAGTGGGATACTGAGAGGACTGAGGAGAGGCGAAAGGAGTACATCGAGATGCGACGTAGGGCAAAGGTAGAGGTGGCAAAGGCTAAACAAGAGGCATATGAAGACATGTACACCAGGTTGGACACGAAAGAAGGAGAAAAGGATCTCTACAGGTTGGCCAGACAGAGGGATAGAGATGGGAAGGATGTGCAGAAGGTTAGGGTGATTAAGGATAGAGATGGAAATGTGTTGACTGGTGCCGGTAGTGTGCTAAATAGATGGAAAGAATACTTTGAGAAGTTGATGAATGAAGAAAATGAGAGAGAAGGAAGAGTTGAAGAGGCAAGAGTGAAGGACCAGGAAGTGGAAATGATTACTAAGGGGGAAGTCAGAAAGGCATTACAAAGGATGAAAAATGGGAAGGCAGTTGGTCCTGATGACATACCGGTAGAGGTATGGAAGCAATTTGGAGAGATGGCTGTGGAGTTTTTGACCAACTTATTCAACAGAATACTAGCGGGCGAAAAGATGCCTGAAGAATGGAGGAAAAGTGTTCTAGTTCCCATTTTTAAGAACAAAGGGGATGTTCAGAGCTGTGGGAACTATAGAGGAATAAAGTTGATGAGCCACACAATGAAGTTATGGGAAAGAGTAGTGGAGGCTAGACTCAGGACAGAAGTAAGTATCTGCGAGCAACAGTATGGTTTCATGCCTAGAAAGCGTACCACAGATGCATTATTTGCCTTGAGGATGCTCGTGGAAAAGTACAGAGAAGGTCAGAAGGAGCTACATTGTGTCTTTGTGGATCTAGAGAAAGCCTATGACAGAGTACCAAGAGAGGAACTGTGGTACTGCATGCGTAAGTCTGGTGTGGCAGAGAAGTATGTTAAAATAGTACAGGATATGTATGATGGCAGCAGAACAATGGTGAGGTGTGCCTTAGGTGTGACAGAGGAATTTAAGGTGGAGGTGGGACTGCATCAGGGATCAGCTCTGAGCCCCTTCCTGTTTGCAGTGGTAATGGATAGGCTGACAGATGAGGTTAGACTGGAATCCCCTTGGACCATGATGTTCGCAGATGATATTGTCATATGCAGTGAAAGCAGGGAGCATGCAGAGGAACAATTGGAAAGATGGAGACATGCACTGGAAAGGAGAGGAATGAAGATTAGCAGAAGTAAAACAGAATATATGTGCGTGAATGAGAAAAGTAGAGGGGGAAGAGTGAGGCTACAGGGAGAAGAGATAGCGAGGGTGGACGACTTCAAATACTTGGGGTCAACAATACAGAGCAATGGAGAGTGTGGTCAGGAAGTGAAGAAACGGGTCCAAGCAGGTTGGAACAGCTGGCGAAAGGTGTCTGGTGTGTTATGTGACAGAAGAGTCTCTGCTAGGATGAAGGGCAAAGTTTACAAAACAGTGGTGAGGCCGGCCATGATGTACGGATTAGAGACGGTGGCACTGAAGAAACAACAGGAAGCTGAACTGGAGGTGGCAGAAATGAAGATGTTGAGGTTCTCGCTCGGAGTGACCAGGTTGGATAGGATTAGAAATGAGCTCATTCGAGGGACAGCCAAAGCTGGATGTTTTGGAGACAAGATTCGAGAGAGCAGACTTCGATGGTTTGGACATGTTCAGAGGCGAGAGAGTGAGTATATTGGTAGAAGGATGCTGAGGATGGAGCTCCCAGGCAAAAGAGCGAGAGGAAGACCAAAGAGAAGGTTTATGGATGTGGTGAGGGAAGACATGAGGGCAGTTGGGGTTAGAGAGGAAGATGCAGGAGATAGGCTAAGATGGCAAAAGATGACACGCTGTGGCGACCCCTAACGGGACAAGCCGAAAGGAAAAGAAGAAGTTCTGTTTATTTCTAATTGTAGCTAGGCCTTTGTCCAACAAAAAGTGCACAATAACCTTCTGTCCTTGTCTCATCAAATGTCCTCATCTAGTCTAGTGTAGTCAACTGCTGTCGTGTAGTTTTGTCCTTTTACTGTGACCACTGGGTTTAGATAAGTTTCCATGGAAATATTTCATTGATGTCATTCCCAGGTGAATAATGATGGTCAGGGACAAACATTTATTACATGATCGTTTCTGTCACCACATTTATCTGCTTGATATATCTAATATATATAGTATAAGCTAACTGGACCTTCCCTGACGCATAGTCGTCCAATCTCTGCGTCTTGAAACCTTTTATTGGAGATTTCTCTCTCTCTCTGACATCCTTAAAAATGTAAGGCAGTTGTCTACTTTCTAAAGAGCTGTTTGCTGTATTTATTTCCCATTTATTAACACTACTTGTACCACTGCCAGACAGTGTTTGTGTGTGTGCTTGTGCTAAACTCAAAAATCATTGATTTGGTCACATAGATACCAATAAAATGTTGAAATATACACAAATACTGTTAGGACCGTCACCCCTTGTGTATTTTAAAGTGTGTATTTCACGCATGAACAAATGAAAGTAACTGGGAGCAACAGTATGTACTGTAGTTACTAAGCACAACTAATTGAAAAGTCCAAACTTCAAAAGGTGATTTACTACAAATTGAACCTCTGGAGGAGAGCCTTTCGTTCTTCTCGGATGCTTAATTTGTCACGTGAAAGCGCTGACAAGAATCTATTCCGCCATTAACAGACACTGCTTAGCGTAGTTGTGCAAAGAAGCCACTGTTTGCTGTGCACACACGATGATGATGTGGCTGTCGGGGGTGAGTGGCTGCTCTCGCCCTGTCAAATCGTTTTTACAGGCCGAACACTTGAATAATGTGACGGTCGGAAAGTGAACCAATTAGTTGCTGGCTGCGTCATCTACTTAAACCAAAGAAAGGCCTACCCTGAATAAAACAAATTTTAAAAACGGGTAATAACTGTAATTATCGTAGTTCATTAGGGCTACTATTCACACAAAATGGCTGAGCCCATTTGAGCTGTTATTTAATCAATCGCTAACCATGCACCCTTATTTTAATTGTAATCTTTAATCTAAAAATTTGATTATATTAGACATGGCGCCTGACAATGTGGTTCACCTTATGTGCACGCTGAGTTCCAATAATTGCAAATGTGTGCTTATCCAACAACGTAAACACAATGGTAACACTGTTAGCATGCATGCTAGCACACGCTTCACCGTGTATGTAAGCTACCATAAGATGGCGCTCATGAGGCAGTGAGGAACAATTGCAATAGACAAAAAACATGCACTTTAAAGGCTTCGCGGCACAAAGGTCCTTAGTGCTGCAAAGTATGCTGGGAGAACCGCAAAGCATGTTTGGAGCATGTAAATAGCGTTTAAAGTGCATGCCTTGTGTCAACTATTTGTTGAATCATTCTTTTATCTGCTTTATTATTTGGTAGTTGTGCTATTCTGTTTGCTGTGGTGTGATGATTTTAGTTTCGATGTGACACCGTCAAGGTGTACATCATCGTCAGTAATGACCTGCCTAGTGGGTGGCGCATTGGAAGCTTCCTCTGCTTCCAGATGTAAAAAGCAATTATTTCTCTCTCCCTTGTGAGCACCATCATATGGCAATTTTCATACACATTCAAACGTGCTAGCGTAAAGGCCAACAATGTAACTAGTGTGTTCAAGTGTACGTCATTGGACATGTCACACAACAATTGGGATGATAAGGTAGGCGGTCCATTTTAGAGAAAATTTAAGACTATTAGGTGCATGCTAAGGTTGCAAAAATATGATATTATCCACAGGTATATTAATACTGCATCCATTATTATTATGATTTTCGTTATACACGGGGGTGTAATGAACATAACGGGCGAACATTGTACTCCCATTCATTTCTTCTCCACATTTGGTTCCCTTCCATAGCCCCAACCTGACCTGGAGAGACATGCAGCACCTCTCAGTTCTGACCTCTAAGCGGAACCAGCTTCACGACGAGGTCCACCAGTGGAGGAGGAACGGCGTGGGCCTGGAGTTCAACCACCTGTTCGGCTATGGCGTGCTGGATGCCGGCGGCATGGTGAAAATGGCCAGAGAGTGGAAGACAGTGCCTGAACGCTTCCACTGCGTGGCCGGATCTCTCCAAGAGAACCAGTTAGTCCCATTTCTTAAAAGATGTCAATGTATCGAGGACTCCTCTCAAATGAACAATCTGCAGTTAAGTAAAAAAACTAGTGCAGTGTTTCAAGACCACATGAATATGTAGACAAGCAAAACAGAAATTTTGGTCTAATTAAGATTATTACAATGCTACAAAACTAGCATTATTAAAATTCTACAAAACCTTAAAAAAAAAAAAAAAAAAAAAAAAACTCGGTCGATGTTAGCCATCATGATTGGTAGGTTCGTCAGCTCCACACACAACACTGAAAAAGTTACCAGGGCCGCACTAACAAATTTTCATATTCTGGTGGGGGCCACAATATGTCGTTTTGCGGGCCGCAAATGAGCTGCGGGCCACCATTTTCAGACCCGTCTCAATGGTGGCACACCTTTATAAAATGTGAAAGTTTCTTCATTTTTCCAAATACCCATGTATAATGCACACTTTTAACTTTGAAGATTTTTTTGTAGAAAAATTTTTGCGCGTTATCCGCGACAAATTACACCAAATGACGACTAAATTGCCCAGAGTTTGAATGTGAGTGCAAGTGGTGGTTTGTTTCTATGTGCCCTGTGATTAGCTGGCGACCAGTTCAGGTTGTACTCCGCCTCTGGCCAGAAGATACTTGGGTTAGCCTCCAGGAGACCTGCGACCCGAGTGTAGATAAGAAGTACAGATGGATGGATTCATCAAAATAATCTGTTCAATAAGGATTTTTGGTCTTGATCTGGCCTGTGCTCTGCTTATTTAGAAACCATGTATAAATTAAATTGCTCCAGAATAAGTGCCTATAGAGATACCAAAGGGAAATGAAGTTAAGCCATAAAACCACTGAAACAGTGTTTGTAAGACACAGATGCTAATGATAATGTCAAGTCTTTTGCATGCTAATTTTATGCCTCGCAAATGGTGGCTACATCACACATTACATTCTTCTTCAGCTCGCCGTTCTACACAGCAGCACCACCACGGGGGCCACATCGTCGCCGCTATTGTGCCGGAGAAATAATTACAACGAGGCCACCTCTGATGAGACCGTCTCTGTGGGGAAAAGCAATAAACATCAACAAAGCCCGGGCCCGCGCGCACTATGCCGTGGCTCTGAACGCTGATCTGATAGTGGCGCTGGCTGACTATGACTTACTTAGCTGGAGGAGAAGTTCTCATTATCAGAGGAGTTGGCATGCTGGGCCATATTGCGTGACTTTGTTGTTTTTAATCTGGTGTGGTGAGGTGTTCTCTTTCAAAGAGAAGAAACTGCCTATAGTAGGCGCACGGAATGTAATACTGTGTGTATGGTTTTCTAACACACCAGCTGCTCTCCCACTGACGGTATACTACAGACGTTTATACCATACTAATGAACCACATCATATGTCATAAATATACAATTGTTTACAGCTACTTCAAACAGTTCTATTTTCATAGACAACACATCTGCATCGGTGCCCAAATACTGGTGAATTCTTATTTTAATGCAAGCCCAAGGCTCACTCGGCATGTTTGCAATTTTGTCAAACCGCTCCATGCTAACTTCGGGTGTTTCGTGCTGAAGAGGGAGTGTCCTTGAAGATGGTCCTGGTGGAATGACAACTTGGTGGGAGAACATACATCCATACTTGTGACTGGTCTGACCACATTTAAATCTTGGTGCAAGGTAGAGCGTTGGTCTAATGTGGTTTTGGTGGAGTTGGTTGATCCTCAGGCAGCTCCCACTCCAAGAGTAGAATTACTTTCAAATTGAATTCTTGATTGCACCCACTGATTGTTGCAGCACAATGGCCAGTGACAAAACTCCACTCGTACATTATTTGCTGTGATTTTGCATCATCCTCTTCTGCACAGTGGTCAATTGGGTCACATTGAAAGGGAATGAGGGGAGCCAATTAGATTTGTCGTGAATGAAATGCGTTGTAAAGACGACACCTACTCAGGTTCGCTGGGCTGCACTGGTCTATGAAATTACCAACACCCTCTTTTGACCGGTAGATCATTGGCCTTACAGTTCTGAGGCATGGGATTCAAATTACGGCCCCGCCTCTGTGGAGTTTTCATGTTCTCCCCGTGCCTTCATGGGTTTTCTCCGGGCACTCCAGTTTCCTCACACATCCCAAAAATCTAAATTGGCCTTGGGTGTGATTGTGAGTGCGAATGCCGTCTGTCTCTATGTGCCCTGGGATTGCCTGGCAACCAGTTTAGGATGTACCCTGCATCCTGCCTGATGATAGCTGGGATAGGCGCCAGTAGCACCGCAACCCTTGTGAGGATAAGCCACTCCAAAAATGAATGTACGTATGCATGTATGTATCTATGTTCTAACCGGGTAGTACGGTGGACGACTGATTGACTGAGCATCTGCCACACAGTTTTAAGGACCAGGGTTTAAATCCTGGCCCCGCCTGTGTGCAGTTTTTCATGGTCTCCCCGTGTCCGTGTGGATTTTCTGCAGACGCTCCAGTTTCACATTCTAAAATCAGGCATGAATTCGAGATCCTAACCTGCTCTTAGGAGTGATTGTTAGGGAGAATGGATGCTTGCTTATATGTGGCCTGCGATTGGCTGGCGACCAGTTCAGGTTGTAAGCCACCTCCTACCCAAAGATAGCTGGGATAGGCTCCAGCACTTCTGCCACACTTGTGAGGATAAGCAGCTCAGATAACGGATGGGTCTTCTAACTGCCGCACTTACGCTGACCTTCACACTGGCTTTATGCTTCTCGGGAACATTTTATGTTTGAGAATAACTGTGAATGAGCCACATGCTGCTCCACCAAAGTTCCAAGAGGAGAACTTGGATGAAGCAGAAAAACTGAATACAGTGTACAAGGTTTTGTCTACCATAGCAGCTGATCCAGGATCACAAACAGCTTGAATGAACCACATGCTG
This sequence comes from Syngnathoides biaculeatus, assembly GCF_019802595.1. Lineage (NCBI taxonomy): Eukaryota > Metazoa > Chordata > Actinopteri > Syngnathiformes > Syngnathidae > Syngnathoides > Syngnathoides biaculeatus. The sequence continues at coordinate 11,585,475 of NC_084651.1, forward strand.
TTTAACCAAGACATTTCCTCATATGCAGCAGCCCGTGGTGGAAAATTTCAATAGAATTCACAGTACATCTACGTGCAGACCGTGGTCGCTAATGAAGTGTTCAAGGACTGTATGCTATTACGCTACTGCAGTCGCTTTGTGAGCTCAGAACCATGTTTGAACCGCTCCTGTTTGAAGCTGCCCGCATTGCGGGCCTAAGCCTCCAATGCTAATAAGCCTCCACTAAAAGCTGCTACCCTGCTGTGTTCTCACTCCTGAGGAGATGGGAACAGCGAAGTCTTCAAAAAACAACAACAAAAACAACCTGGGTTTTCTCCTTTTGTTTGAATAAACATTTGTGGGGGGACAAATTTCCTTGTGCACATTGAAGTCAGAATTCAGCTTACATATGCAACTCACAGCTGAATGTGCACCCAAAAGAAATTTCGCTATAAACAGAGCATCCTGTTATCTGTTGAAAGATCATTTACATTTAATTTCAGACAGACAGATATATACGGCTCCAGTCAGCTATAGCGATATACAGAAGGAAGAAAAAAAAGTACAAGATACCATACCTGGTGATCATTCACTTAAAGCAAGGCAAAGCAAATTTATTTGTGTAGCGCATTTCATACACAAGGTAACTCATTGTGATTTACACGATTTAAAGTATTCAAATAGAAAGAAAAAAAACATTTAAAATAAAAAGTACAATTAAAACAGGTTACAGTGCAAGAAATATGACTGAAAACTGAAAGTATTCTAAAATGCATGAGAAAAAGAAGGCTTTTATACCTAGATTTGAAAACATTCACACTTGGGGCTGACATCACCTTTGTTGGCAATCAATTTTTGTGCAGCGTAATAGCTAAATGCTGCTTCACCATGTTTGCTTTGGACTCTGCAATCCACTATTTGACCTGAGTAAGTCGATCTCAGAACCCCACTGGGTTTCTATTCCAGTAGCATTTCTTTCATGTATTCAGGACCTAAACTATTTAGTGTTTTATGGACCAGTAGCAGAACTTTAAAATCTATTTTAAAGCTGACCGGAAGCAAGTATAAAGACTTTAGAATTGGAGTTGTATGCTCTGACTTCTTTCTTCTGGTCAGAACCCAAGCTGCAGCTGTTTAACGCTATTTTTGGGGAATCCAGTCAGAAAACCATTAAAATAGTCAAGTCCACTTGAGATAAAAGCATGGATGAGTTTCTCCTGTCTGCTTGACACGTGCGATCTTGAGTATTTTGTGAGATAGATATCGTGTCATTGGTAAAACAAAGTACTTCGGTGTTTTTCCTCAGTGCAAAAATGCTTCACACCCTTGACATCTTCATCACCAACTACAAACGTTTGGGGTTCAGAATTTTTTCCTGTATGATTTCATTTCATACCTTTAAGTGGTCGTGAGATATAACCATTCTTGGCCAGGGTTTTGCTCAAATCTATTTGTAAGTCTAATGTCAATGTTTTGTGTTGACTCACCTTTTTTATTTGGTCTTCACCGTAGCAATTGTCCATGCCCCACTCAGTTGGGAGTTGTGATAGTCCCCAGACAAATTCCTCGGTAATCTGCTGGTGTTATGTCCTCCCTTTCAAATGTCCCATATATTTGGGTTTTGCTCCCAGTAAAAATCCAGGGGGAACTCGTGGAGGATCCGTCATTGTTTCCACAGTTCAGGGCATCAGTCCTCGTTGTTGAGCGAAGTGGCCGAACACTTCTGCTCTCCGTTTCGATATATTGGTAGACTGGTTTCATTTCCCAACTGTCTAGTTACATCCACGTAAACTTTACATAAACTTCAAGACGGCGGATCTTCTTTCTAGAATTGACACCCTCTGCAGTTTTCCATTATAACCCTCAATTGAAAAGGGAGGTATGTTGACGACTAATTCTGGTTGCCAATATCAGGCTTGTGCTAATTAGCGTGTGACTCGCGTAATGGTGAGAGGATATAAAAAAATATTGAAATATGGAAACAACACTAGATAGTTAGCTTACTCGTCAGCAAGGACATCTCGAGTCCCGTGGCGTAATTAAAAAAAAAAACGCGTTGTTAAATATAACGAGCATAAGAAACAGACAAAAATGCGCTAATGACACCGCGAGGTGCATTCAAGGACCGCACGAACCCTGGAAAACAAACCCGCTGCTCTCTCAAAATGTCGAAATAGTCTCAAAAGGTAAAACGAGGATAAAAGTAAAAGGTAAAAATGTAAGCAGAGGAGGAAAACTAGAAAGAGTTGATCTTCCGGATTCTCGCAGTATCGCGCAACAGGTACGGCGTCGAGGGTCACTTCCTCCCGTTGGTTACCCGAAGACAAATAACTCCAAGGGTTAAGAAAAATAAACAAAACATAATCACCTCAGTTCATCGAGACTTTCATTCATTCACACGCAGACATCGCGGCACAGACAAGTTAACTTCTGGGCCCATTTCAACTCAATCGATATCCGCGTCATAGAGGTCAGAGAAGTGATTATTAATTATTACAGGCTAACCATATGCATATTTATTAAAAAACTGTGTGTGTAGCTGGAGGGGTGGGGGTGTAATTGATTGATTGATTGATTGATTGATTGATTGATATGCAACTCAACTGGCTTGGTCACAACATGAATACATTTTGTAAACAAAGTTACCACCGTAGTCACATTTGAACAGTAAATTTCAATTGGGTTGTAATTTGGCCATGTAGACGTCAGTGTTAAACTCCACCTGATTCTGAAGTAAATATAGGGCTCCCATTTTATTTAGCAGGAAATTGCAGTTCTGATTCAGAACCATTTGACTGTGACCTTTTCCTCTGCCTCCTCTGTCCTACTTGCTTTGAACCATCACAAATCACACATATTTGACACAGCGTTGACGTTTCCAATCTGTCATTTTCCTCCAGTAAATTCCAATCCGGCAACAAGCTTTTGCTCGCCATCTCCACCGAAGCCTGCCAGAGCAAGGACAACTTCGTCCGCTACCTGGAGCACGTACAGGCGGTGATCACCGTCAACGCCAGCCGCCGCGGCGACCTCAACGTCAACATGACCTCGCCCATGGGCACCAAGTCCATCCTGCTGAGCCGACGGCCCCGCGACAACGACTCCAAGGTGGGCTTCGACAAGTGGCCCTTCATGACCACGCACACCTGGGGCGAGGACCCGCGCGGGACCTGGTTGCTGGAGGTGGGCTTCCGGGGTGAGGAGCTCCAACGCGGCGTCCTCAAGGAGTGGACGCTCATGCTGCACGGAACACAAAGTGCCCCTTACATAGACCAGAAAGTGCGTGACTACCAGTCTAAGCTGGCCATGTCCAAGAAGGAGGAGTTGGAGGAGGAGTTGGACGAAGCCGTGGAGAGAAGCTTGAAGAGCTTGTTGAGGAAAGCCAACTAAAAAAAAAAATTCCAAACAAACAAAAAAACACCTGCATGTGTTGCTCTCATCGCATTTTGTCTTAAGTATTTCTTTCGAACCCTCTCCTCACTCTCTCATTTTTTACACCTCCAATGAATGTTTTTCAATAAAACAACAATATATCCTTCAGTAATCAACACAGAGAAATTATCTTGTCATTTTTACACTTGAACACAACTGTACATAAACCAAAAGGGTCCACTCTTACGCTTTAATCGCTCCGCACCTCTCAAGCTTTTCCTGTGTCTTCTGCCAATTGTTGTACAGGTTGTGACCGTAAATGTTTCATTGTCATCCTCCTTCACATTTCTGTTTATGTTTTTGTGACATGCTCCATTTCTACAAAACACAAAAGAGAGGAATGTGTGATTCATTGGCGGGCTGTGCTCCTCCGTTTGTATTTCATAACCTTTGATGTACACTATAATAAATCTATCTATCTGTTTATTAAAGCACTCGAGTGATTTGAAGCATAACACTCTCTGTAGAAGTCATATGCGTTTTTGTCTCTTTGTACCGGGTTGGACCAGGACAGCCAGTAAGAACATGTAGGAAGAACATTTTCTACATTCCAGATTTGAACAGAGCTCATTCCACCTTACCATCATAAGAAATCTGTCAAATGTGCTGGCATTTTTAACATAATGTTTTAAATTTCTGGTCAACTGTTACACAAATAAACAAGCAAACAAATAATAAACAAAGAGTGGCATGGTGGAACAAGTGGTTAAAGCGTTGGTCTCACACTTTTGAGGACCGGGGTTCAAATCCCGGCCCCGCCTGTGTGGAGTTTGGATGTTCTCCTCGTGCCTGCGTGGGTTTTCTCCGGGCACTCCGGTTTCCTCCCACTTCCCAGAAACATGGATTTAAGACTCTAAATTGCCCGTAGGTGTGAATGTGAGTGCGACTGTTGACTGTCTCTACGTGCACTGCGATTGGCTGGCAACCAGTTCAGGGTGCACCTCACCTCCTGCCCGATGACAGATTGGATCGGTTCTCGCACGCCCGCGACCCCCGTGAGGATAAGCATCTCAGAAAATCAAATGAAATAATCACGTAAAAAATGTCAATGATTCTCAAACTACTGCAACGTCCCTGAAGTCCCGTTCTGTTCATGGGAGTCCGAGCAGCATCAGTTGGAGAGGACACTCTGCCGCGTCTCTGTTGCATCTCAAAAGGAACAAGAGGAGACAAATGTTGCCGCTTAGCAAGAACAAGCCAGGCAGGCTGAAGCACTCTGTTCAGAGGAGGCGTCATCGCATGAACAGTTTAATTTTAGCGTCACATCACCAGCGCTCTTGATTATCTGGCATAGAAACAACTCATTTGATAGTTTCTCATTAAGTCTGTAGTCCACAAGTTTCAAACTCAAGGCCTGGGGGCCAGATCCCGCCCGCATGATTTCATGTGGCCCGCGAAGGCAAATCACATGTGTCAACTTTTATGATTCGTGCTAAAATCTGGACAAAAATTTCTAATTATGAAATCATAAATGAGGTGGGACGGTGGCGCAACTGGAAGGCATTGGTCTCACAGTTCTGTGGACCCGGGTTCAATCCCGGTCCTCCCTGTGTGGAGTTTACATGTTATCCTCGTGCCCGTGTGGGTTTTCTCCGGGCACTCCGGTTTCCTCCCACATCCCAAAAAACATGCAACATTGATTGGACTCTCTAAACTGCCCAGAGTTGTGATTGTGAATGGGGCTGTCTGTCTCTATGTGCCCTGCGATTGGCTGGCAACCAGTTCAGGGTGTACCCCACCTCCTGCCCGTTTACCGCTCGGATAGGCTCCAGCAATCCTGCGACCCTTGTGAAGATAAGCAGCTAAGAAAATGGATGGATGGATGGATGGTTTCACAGTCATAACGGCCCTCTGAGGGAAACCATACCTACAATCTTGCCCACGACAAAAATGAGTTTAACACCCCTGATGTAGTCCGTTTGGAATTTGAGGCCCGTGGGTATTTGTATTTTTTTTAAGAGCCTGCTCTTGAACAAAAAAAGAAAAAAAAGAAAGGATTTTGCCTCCAAAAGTAACAGAATGTTGTCAAAAAATTTACATTCTGTATGTCAGACCCTTTTGAAACAATGGCAAAACGTTTCATTCTCCATCAAATATGCGTTTATACATTGTGGATCCTGCGTCACACCATACCATGTTACTACAAATCTTTTGTCGAAACTGTCCGACTATACTGCATAAGTGTCATTTCCAATTAAATTCTTGCATTTATGGTTCTTCTCACAGCTTAGCCTTTCTGCCTTTGTTTTTATCATAGCTAACAGCATACGCACTAATATGCTCCTGTCTTTGTTGCCTATTAACAAAGACAGCAGTCGAATGTCTTCTAATCACATGCTTGGTTGCAGGCTTTCCCCCTTGATTCTGCAAATGCCGCAGAATGTAGCTGTGAGTTGTGTGCGGTCAGCTGTCAACTCCACCCCCCCCCCCCCACCCCCGCAGGCTGCAAAAACATTTTCATCTCGGCACCACTCTATAATCCTGTTGACCAAGTGTGCCTCCTTAGCGAGAGGAAACAGAGTTAACAGTGCACATTAGTAGGAGGAAACGCCATCATATCCAACAGTAGATTAGCCTCAGTAGCCACAATTTAAAGTCCAACTGAAGCCAGCCTTTTTGAAATACAATTGTACGTTCTGACTCATGGCGCTCTGAACATTTCACCTCTATCGTCACTGACTGAGAACTGAACCACGCTGCCTACACCGAAGTCAGGCGAGTGAACCGCTAGACAATGAGTGACAGTTTACTAAAAACAACAAGCTGCCGAATGCGCTGGGATACACCAGCTTCACATTTGGGTTCAGGAAAAGCAGACTCAAACACAGCAGAGGGTAGAATATGTTTGAGTCGTCTTTATTAAAAGTTATCAAAGCAAATTAGTACACAGCAAAATGGTGCTGAGGGCAGGCAGTGGCATCCAATTGTACAAATGAGTTCAAGAGGGGGAAATTGTAGTTGGAAGACAGAAGGGTAGCACATCTTCATCGTTGAATACTTCTTCTCATTTATTGATTCGTTTTTAAAGGTGGCACAGAGCTTTTTTTGATTTGTTCGTTTTTGCGTCCCAAGTTTTCAGACAGTAAAGGACTAAAGCATGAGCATGGCTGTCTGGTCGCAACACTGGACACAGAACCCAAGACTGCAGGTTGAAGGAGGAACCTGGAATATGAGAGCATCAATGTGGGATTGTTCGTTGAGGTTTGTTCTAATGTTTTTTCTTGCTGGACTTCTCGATCGTGGTTTCCACCACCATTGAAGTCTCTTCGTAACCTTTGAGCTTGCGCCCATTGGAAAACTTCTCCACGGACTCCAGCACCACCTTTTCGTAGCTCATGGCGTCTGGGGTGAAGCTACTGGAGCTGGAACTGGTGCTGATGCTGGTGCTGCTGCTGCTAGAACTGGAACTGGTGCTGGCGGTGCGGGGGGTAGATTTAGGAGTTGTTCCGCTTGGCCCATTGTCTTCCTTAGTTTTCTTTGGAGTGGGAGAATCTTCGACTGGGGTCGGGTCTTTGGGACCAGACATAGGCTGGACTGGGTCTGGTTCTTTTGGTTGAGGGTCAGGTTCTTCCTTCTTAACCTTGGCCTGACCATCTTTGTCCTTCCCTTTCCCGCTCTTGTCATCTTCCTCTCCTCCAGTCAAAGAAGGGGTGGGAATTCCGGGACTGGGCTCTGGTATGGGCTGAGGTGGTTGAGGTAAAGGTAGGCTGGGTTCAACAGGTTCATCACTGATTGTGACAGCAATGTGTCCGGTGGATGGTGTGGAAGTGGAGAAGCAAGGATCAGGGTAGCTTCCTTCGCCGGTGACGAGGACGTAACGACCTTTCGTGTAGAAGTCGGCGATGGGCTCCGCCTTCTTGTACTTCTTCATTCGATCTCTGACAATGTTACAAAGTGTGTCGAATGCCTTGCTGATCTGCGCTCCGTCAGGGACGTCTTGTGGAGACACTCCGGAAAACACGGGCCTCTCCTCGGTCCTCCTCACGTTGTCGTCCTGCAAGTCTCCCGTGGACGTCCCCTTCGCTTCGTCGTCTAGAGCCACGCCCCTGGCGGACACTCCACTTCGATCCTCCTGACCGTTGTCAATCATGTCTTTTGGGTTGAAATCCTTCTTCTTCTGGACTTTCTTGGCCATGATCTTCTGACGAGGTTTTATGTTGGTGATATCTTGGATGGCAAGAGTGATATCTGGGAACACAAGAGAACAAAAAACATTTTTTGCAAAGGAACTTTCACACTTTTTTCATTCTGCAGTACCGGGAGTATAGTTATGGATTTACGGATGATGTACTTACCTCTGCCCCTATTTGAGGCAGGGGTGGGGTGGGTGTAGTGGAAACTAGTAGTAAAGAGCGTTACTGGTGTGCCGATTATTGCCGAACTCAACCTGTGACAGAAGACAAAGGTAAAATTTTTACAAGGTCATTCAAGCTAAAATCAGTGACATAAATTTGGACAATGTAGTAGTAGAAGTAAATAAAATCTTAAATTGGACACAGAGTTAACATTTTCAGACGGTTTCAAGCCCAATTTCAAGTATACAGATCAAATCTCAAAATGAGTACAAAAACAAAAGGAGAAAAAGAGTGACTGTAAGATCCCGAACGGTCATATGATGAGCGGACAAATCTCTGATGCGTCCTAACTTCAGACAGCTACAAAAGTAACCTTGATATGAGAGAAGATCTCCGAGATTTTCTAGCCCTTTTCCCCCATTCTGCCTGCGTGAAGTGAACAATTTGTCAGCAATAACTGTGTGTCCGTCTCTCTTTACATTTTCAGTACTCTTCAGTCCCCACCCCAGACTATTATAAGTATTCTTATGCCAGATAATGTGACCCCAATTGTTCCTGATGCTGCGTCTTCAAGAGGTGAATGAGGATACTGTGTAAAAAATCTTGAGAGCGTTTGTGTTTTGGCAATGCGTCCGACACGCAAATTGTTAAGTGTAACTCAACAGCTAGGTGACCAAGTGCTGCCTCCGTGAGTGAAACTACGATCCATACTTTTTTATTCAGCCAATGTGTGACAGAATTTAAAAACTTGTTTTTGTGACTACAGATCAGGGGTTCGGTTATAAACCAATCCCTCAGTCTTTGAGGTCTGTCCGTCAGTGCGAGTCTCACCTGTTGTCCTCATTCTCGATGATCCTCTTGTACCTGTCCAGCTCGTTCTCTAGGGACGTCTGGTACATGGCAAGGTGGCGACACTCGCTGGTGAACCTCTCCAGGGCCCTCTCGGCTTCCTCGATTTCTTTGCGCAGCGATTCGATTTGCTCGTTGTACAGCTGGATCTCGTCGTCAAAACTCTCCTGGGTGCTCCTGATGGCTTGCTCCAACATCGCCGCCTGTGAGAGACACAGACGCCTTTTTAATCAAGATGCTCTGATGAAATTATTCTCCCGGATTACAAACGCCCTTGAGGAGATTTAACAGTCCTCCCTGCAAGTCGTCAATATTGCACATGAGAATTGTGTCACTCGTGAATAACTCTTAGAAATTTGAGCACATGTTAAAGTATGACACGGGGAGAGGCTATACTTTTTCAACTAATATGAGTTAATTGGTAATTAACTATTAGTTAGACAGTCTGTAAATTATTATTAATTTGTTGCACAGTAAAATCTTTACTGCATTTCAATTTTCATCTGCTACAGTGTTTTAACAAATGACAGAAGCGTTATGCTCATCAAAAAAGAAAGAAAACATCACTTTTGCTTGACTATAATTGTGAGGGATTGTACACTGCAATAAAATGAGCTAAAGCTGACATCTAGTGGCGTACCTGTATCAGTGGGCAAACCAAAATGGCTGCTGATTGGACCAGTTCAACGGTCTTTATTTTATATTATTTTATTAGCTGGCAACCAGCTTAGGGTGTACTGCGCCTCCGGCCCGAAGATAGCTGGGATAGGCTCCAGCACCACCGTGACCCTTGTGAGGATAAGCGGATCATAAAATGGATCTATGGATGTGTTTAAATATTCCAAAAATGGGGACAAATATAAATGGTTAGTTATTAGCACTTCATATGACTTAAAGAAAAACAATCACTCCAATAGTGAATAGCTTTGAATCCACAATGAGCCAATTAAATACTTTTAAAAAATAAATATCTTTTAAAAAATGAATTGTGAATAGACTTTTACATCAATACTTGTAGATGCCTGTCTTAATTAATACATAAGGACATTTGAAAAAACTAAGATTTTTGGGAAAGACATGAAACAAAAGAATCCATATATACTTACTATATTTAGACATTTGAAATTAATAAATGTAATAAATGTCATTATTTGGTCAACCAATATATTCGAAATAAATGCGTTTGCCATTTCATCGTTAGAATAATTATATTCCAATCCAGTTGCCATGGTAACCTTGCGACACCGACCTCGGCCTGCAGACGTTGTTTTTGGGCCTGCAGCTGGCAGAGGGCGCTCTTGTACTCCTCCAGTTGTTTCTGCAGGGCGGGCAGCCTGCTCTGCACCAGCAACTTCTCCTGCTCCTACACACCGACAACAAAACATCGTTTTTAAAACAGCCATGCAGTACAACAGTGCATGATTCCTGTTGTTTTATGAAGGCAATTACTTGTTGCAGATAGTACCGCTAAAGTTGTTGTGACTTTTGGCCTGTCCCATCAAGTTATAGTACTTAACAATTTGAAGACCCATGGAATTTGAAATTTGCCCTCACCCCCCCCCCAAAAAAAAGACCCGTTAACATTAGCTTGTAGCTAGCAATCATCAACTGGCTAGCTGCTGGGTGGAGAGAGGTAGCAAGGTAGACTAGTTGGACTCAATGGAAACGTTTCCAATTACGCCATCTTGGTCGTCATAGATGTCAGAGAACACAGGTGATAGGTGAAGCATGAATTTTTTTCTTTCTTTAATTTATCCAAATGGTCGAAGGGTGGTGAGGACATCATTGGAAACCTAGCCATAGTCTGATTTTTAATTTTTTTCCCCCTTACTGAATTAATAAAGTACACGCTTGGTTGATAGCTAGCTCACGGGATGCCTTATTATCTTTATAGATTCATAAATAGATAACAGTAAGGCATTTTAGTATGTCAATATTTTCTGAGAGCTAGTGTTGTTTACTTGTCAATGTATTGTGTAAAGTTTATAAACAATAAAAGTTTTCCCTTTCCCTAGCAGAAACATTAAAATGCATCTATCATTGATAGCTTGTTAGCTTGATTGCTAGCTAGATAGCAGGCCTAATACATTGATAGATAGATAAGCAAATATTTTAATGATGAAAAATTCGTGATACTTTGAAAAATACAGCCAGTTACAGATACAGAAGCTAGAATCAGCTAATTACCTATCTAGGTATACAGAGAAACTGATGGACTGAAAGATCGATCGATCAATCAATCAATCAATAGGAGATAGTTAAAAAGGAAAACCAAATGGACACCTAGCTACTAGCATGCACAGTCAAATAGCTTCCTCGCTTGCCAGATAAAAAGTTGGAGTAATTCACCAAGGCCAATGTTAAAACTGATTTTACTTTAAATGTCATCTTAACTTTAATTTAAATTAAGTTGTTTTGACAATTTCTGTAGCTATGGCAGAATTGATTCAACAATAACATGATTGACAAAAGAGATTCTATATCCTACTAACGAGAAATTGACATGTGCCAACTCGGACACACAGGCAACAACTGGACTGAAAGGACACAAAGCTCATCAGCACTTGGCATGAATTCCCCAGGGGGGCTCCACACGCATGCGCACGAACGTGTATGCAGCCACACAGGTACACGTTATTTTGTCATTGACCTCACCTCAGTGATGCCAACTGACACGGTGGAAGCAAGTGGAAGCGTCTGATTGATTTGCTGCAAAATGTTTACGTAGGTCTGGATCTCTGCAAGGTTCTGTTAACAACACATCACACAAAGACAAATGGTCGAGTTTGTACCATTTTCTCTGGGGTTTTATTTGTTTTCCAAATTGTCACTGGATAGAGGCTCAAAACACCTTGTTAAAGTCAAACACAAATGTATTCCTAAGCTTCAATATTAGATGCGTTTCGATACTTCAAAACTCAATAGTGATTTTAGGTGACGTTCCATTATTTCCTTGACACAATATGCTGATAGCGCAGCGCTTTCGTACGCTGTAATGACATTATCAAAGATGACCTCCCCATCCAAAGTACTGCCAGGCAACAGTATAAAGCAAGAAAATGGCTCACACAAATGTGTTGCGCACGATGTCAACAATTTAAGCAATTCTGATAAATGAAAATGGCATTTGGACGCACAGTATTTTCCTTTTTTTGGTAACTTTTATTGCCACTACGAGCGTTTACTGTTGTATTTTACATCACAATAGCAGTTGGCTAATATGTTTTGGGTTGTAGCAAGTCACTAAGAAGGAAGGAGCACTAAAGCCATGGTCATGGTTCATGGAGGGCAAGGCGTGCACATTATCACCTAATTTGAATGTTGTCTGAATAAATGTGGGCTTTACTGAATATCTCTTTTGGATCATAAGATACTGTGCAGCCTAAGTTTGCGTCACTCACCTTCCTGTGTCTCTCTCTGGTAGAGTTTATGTCGTCTTGCAGGAACTGTGACTGGATCTGATACTCCAAATTTTTCAACAGGGCAGTGTCGGCCTCCTGCATGGAAGGTAAAAGGACATCACACCAGAGGAAGGCAACACAGTTGAGAGGAAGACTCATGGGAAGCAGCATCACCACAGCTGGATTAACATGGCTGAGGTTGAATTTTAACATTAATTGGACACTCTAAATTGCCCCTAGGTGTGATTGCGAGTGTGGCTGTTTGTCTCTATGTGCCCTGCGATTGGCTGGCAACCAGTTCAGGGTGTACCCCGAATCCTGCCTGTTGACAGCTGGGATAGGCTCCAGCACACCCCGCGACCCTTGTGAGGGTAAGTGGCAAGGAAAATGGATGGATGGATAATATGGTATAAGTTAATTAATAACGTAACCAATAATATTTACTTGATTTAATCTGCAGGCTAATGACATTTTTATAAATGTTAAGGATTTCATTCCATCATCGAAAATAAAAAAAATGGTTTACATTTTTATATTTTATGTTCACGAGGCATGTTTTTTTATATACCTTATTCTGTCTAATTAAGTGGATGGGTACATTAATTTAATGTATAATTAAATACCAACTTAATTAGTTATATTTAAATGCAGAATTCAAAGTTTTTGATGTTTCAAAAACATTATTTTGGATAATATATATAACATACTTTAAATCGATTATGTTCATACAGTATATATTTGTCACAACAAACATAGTACCTTATTTAGCTGTTCCAGTGTGCTCCGTAGTTGCTCTTGATAATCACATTCATTTCTGTATCTGTAAAATAATAGTTATAGTTTAGGGGGGGAAAAAACTATAATGAGTTCAAGCAGGATTTCACGTCATTTCCAGGCTCAGTCAGTTGTAAAAGTAAGCAGTAAATTGCCTTGTGAGATATAATTGACTGTTACCCGACAAAATGAATTTTAGGTGATTTAAAAGAAGCCTTCATCACTTTGGAATTTTTTTATGAATACTTGCTCTATCAGTGACTTGTGGCTTGGAGCAAAAATAATTATACTCTTTTACAACTGTGAATTAGGTAAAACACTGGGGGGCTGGGGGGAGTACATGCAGTGAAGCCCATCACTGTTCACCAACTGAATAAAAAGCGCTCAGTATTCTTCTCGAAATTTTGATACTGCGGCAATGGCAACTGTCATTTGTTCTGTGGAACCAAGTGGAACACTTCATTGTGGCCCAATGAAACATGGCTGTTTTGCAACACTGCAACTTTTGACTCAGCTCCAGTGTGTTCCTCGCACATTACTGGTAGGTTTTCTTCTCAGAAAGGCACAAATTGCTTTGTTTGGTTTCAGAGTTTCACAAAAATGAGTTCTTTGAAACCATGGCAAACAAAAGGAAATGGAAAATGACAGTATTTTACAATTGTAACTTCACGCAATCTTTTTTACGCTCCACTGTCTTTGAAGGCTAGCTTTTTTTCCATGTCACTGTTCAGTCTGAAATTTACCAACACACAATGAGTGGAATGCTGGAACCAGATATGCAGTCCTGATATTCACTTCTCACTATTTCATACATCCCAACAAGATGCTGTTTCTAGTTTTCTGCGGGATTTTTTTTTTTCTGGTAATATTTCACTCATTTAGTTCTACTAGGATCTCCTTCAACTTCATGCTGATAAGTGGCAACTTCAATCCCTTTTTATCAACTCCCAAGTATTTCTCCTGAGGTGACAAGAATAGATTGCACATAAAACTTGGATAAAAAGGTACTGGTGTAGCCTATTTATCTGCTTAGTTTTACTCGTAGGCTAATGGCCTAATCATTAACTGTGTTCAAACCAACATTTAAGTTGACAAATATGGTTGCTTATCCCACGTAACGTAAGCAATTTATGCTTTTGTGTATCTATTCCGAGAAAAAGCATAAAAAAACATTGTTTAATTTGAGAGTGAATAACGCACAAAGCCTGATGATATCATTCAGAGATATCCTGGAGATAGGTGAGTGTGTGTAACAGTCCACAGTTTGGCGCTGATCGAAATTAGGATTGTAGGTAGCCTTGGGAGAAGTTTGTGTTCTTTCAATTTACCTGATATCACTTGTGGAAATGGAAACTCAATTGGCTGCTGTTAGATTATTGGGTACAAACACCTCTCCCTCGAGGCTCTGTGTTTTTTATCGCTCACTTTCAATCCTAAGCACATTTTGGTTCACTTTATCTCGAATGGGGACACTGGCAGAGACCAGCGCCGCGGGCCGTTCTCTTACTTGCTGGTGAACTCATCCAACATGCGGCAGGCATCCCTCAGCTCTCTCTCCAGCTTGCCGTGGTCGGATGTCAGCTCTCGGATTCGCTGCTTGTTGACTTCAATCTGTTCCTTGAAGGTCTCCTCCAGGCCGCTGGCCTCTTCCATGCGCTGCAGCGTCTCCAGCTGCTTGCGGAATACGGCGTTGCGCTGCTCCAGGACCCGAGCCCGGTTGATGTAGCGGGCGAAGCGGCTGTTGAGCTCCTGGAGGTTCTCCCAGCCCTGGATGGCCGAGATGCTCGCCGAGTCCTCGGGTTCTTCGTGAAAGACATCCGAACGCTCGTACTTTTCCTTGCGCACCTCCTTGCGCAGGTAGCTGGTCTTGAACATGCTGGTATCTTTCTCTCCCTTAGGCAGGTGGTATCCCTCAGAGTACTTGTGCTCTTCAGCTCCTTTATTGTGTGAAAACTGGGGTGCTCACCCTTGGCTGTCTCATGCTAGACTAAACACCGCACAGCACTTGTCGCCGGCGAAATAGCTGCCGGCACCTCCCCCATGACGATGAGCCCAAAATGTTGTGGGCCTGGGGCCTTCCAGAGTTGATTGTTGTCTTTGTTGGAGAGATTCGAAAAGCCACGCTGGTGATGACAAAGCAGAACCTCAAAAACACACACAATTAACCGCTGCGCGAAAGCACTGGGTGGTTGCACACAATTATTGTGCTTCTTCGTCAGCTGCTTTGTAGAGCCATGGATGATGCAGGAGTTTGGACTGAAGCCCGATTGCAGGACAGAAGGGAGGTTTCGTGCATGACAGTTTATTTGGACGCCAGTTTGTGCCGAACAACCTTATATACAGTAAAAGCGGTTATGATAACTTTTTTGTATTTTTTTATGACAGAATGTTTCTTTTATTACAGTTCTGTCGACACGATGGCATGAATGACCTTGAATTTCTTTGAAAGTTTAGTTTCTAGCATTGTGATGGTATGGCCGAAAAATCAGTTTGGTGTGTATTTTACTGAGATTAACATTTGCATAATGCTATTTCCAGTGAGCCTACAAGTTTGGTATATTGCCAGAAGTACACATTTCATGTAGCCAGTTGCTAAACTGCACTGTATTTACAAAGGAGTTACACATCCTGTGGTTTACCTAATGTGGGAACGTATTACTCTAAACCATAATGAAAAATCTGAATCATGACAATATTAGTGCTATGTTTTTAATTATACATACTAAATCCCCAGTAAATCCATAAGCAACGAGAAATCACAGGCTTCTGTGAGAGTTACACATTTGTCACTGGCAAAATCAGGAAATGAAAAGTTCCCACGTAGGCTGTACATCACTACAGCGAGCTAACATTTCATTCAGTTCTTCTCTACAAACATTTAGTGTCAGAGATACATATTGTGTTTGCTCACGTTACTTGACTCGTATATGAATATAAGTAACATCCCATTCTTAATCCATATGGTTTAGTATGATGCAGGTCAGAGATGTCAAACTTATATTTGTCTCAGGCCACTTAATAGTTCTGACTTCACTCGGGTGGCAGTTATCACTGGGAAGCCAGATGAATGTGTATCGCCTTACAGCATGTAATTATATACATAGCAAATTTTTGAATAACTAGTTTTGAAATGGGAAGCATATCACAATGTTTTGAACAAATATTTTCAAAAAGAGCCTATCCCAGGTATCTTTGGGCTGGGAATACATCCTGAACTGGTTGCCAGCCAATCTCAGGTTTTGTGGACTAATAAAGAGTAATGTTAGGATTGGAAGGGGCCGTCCTCAAATTGCATGGAATAGTCCATGTCATCCTTTCATTGGAACTAAGGAGCTGATACTTTGGGCAATTCCATGCTCTTGTGCATCATTTGTGGAGTCAGAGAAACTAAATCCAAAGCCAAGATTTAATTGGAGAACTTTCACAAGTGAGATGTTGGCACACCACATTATTTGAGTTCACAAAGTGTTACAGCTGTTTGGCATTGAGCTCAAGTCAACATCTCCCACATTAGTCATGATGTTCAATGCAGTTGCTGAACAGGTTCTCAAAAAAAAAAAAAAAATGCACCACATTTCTCACTTCTATGGGTCTCTGGATGCATGTTTAGTAAGCATGCCAATACTTTACCATTTATTAGCCCAGTGCAAGTGCTGATCTTTTTTGTCATTCCACTCTGAAACTGCCACATCAAGTGTGCAGTGACATTCAAGGGATGCGCCAACATCCATCTGGTAGGTCAATTGCTTTTTTTTTTTCCCTGTAATTGAGAATGACAGGATGATCCAGACAAAACTAACCAGTATCTTATTCTTTTTTTTGTGTGCATGTGCGTGTGTGCATGTGCGTGTGTGTCTAAAAAAAGTTCCCAAAACAACTCACCAACAGTTACTGGTTACTTACAGGGATGAGAATGACCAATTTGGAAAAACACTGAAAATGTCTGGCTTGGGGTGGGTGGTGCACCCCCCCTTTGGGCACGAAAATTTGTGATAAAACAAACTGTTAAATGGTAACCTCTGGTTACTTCTAACAGTGTAAATACAAGGCAATCATAATATTTTGAAAACATAAAATATGAGTCCAAACAACCAAAATAATTTTGCCAAACTTCAGACTTAAAAGTGTAGACTGAGTGAAATTTACATCCAATGGGCTACTGCACATACACGTTACACTTGAGAAATAAGTGCACAAGTGATTTGTTTATATATATATATATATATATATATATATATATAGAGAGAGAGAGAGAGAGAGAGAGAGAGAGAGAAATGAGAAATTTACGTCCAACTTAGCTTTGTGTTCCCTGGTTTGGATATGCTCCTGGATAAGTGCACAGCACTGTGCCAGGAACGTCCACTTTTTGTACGTGTTCAGTTAGACGTTGATACCGTTTTCATTCCTATCTGCACGGTTACACTTTTTTCAAGCCATGCCCATGTGAAACAGTTTTTTTACCCAGTGGTTTTTATCAATTTCCCCAGCACGATCTGGATCTTTTCGCTCCAAGACTTTCACCATACTGGAAAACATGCAGACCGATCGATAACATATGCGTACGTATGTCTATAAGTTATATCTATGCCGTAGTAAACAGAATGCTTCTCTAAGAAATGTTAACATCAGAGTGAAAATACCAATGAAATACCGCCAAAATTCTGCCGGAATCCGGAATGTTGTCGTTATTCTAAACACCTAATTTAATGCAAACGTAGCAATGCCGTTTCCCGCTATGACACCTGTGACTAATTTCATGACGAGCGTTGCCGATAGATGTTGGCGGCCGGTCTTGATCACAGCGTCGCCCTGCGTCAAGCCATATCCCCGAATTTTCTCAACAGATCTACACATTTCACAAGCAGTGACATTTTCAGATGAAAAAACACAAAATTCAGAAAATACTCGTAAAATCCTCATCCCCGCACTTAGATCCATTGTGCTCTTTATTGGACATCAATATACTTACTATATGTCTACTTACTATATTCTTAATATACTGTATTTAAAAAGAAAACACAAAATAAATGTGACCAAGCCTCTCGTGTTTTCATCTGCTGATAAAGTGCTCGTTGGACACACCACTTTCGAGCAACTCGAAAAAGTAACACCAGCGAAACAACAGTCTATTGAGAACGATATTGAACACACTTATGATCCCGTTAAAGAAGGACAAGAAAATAACACTTGCAGTGGGAGTATTCATTGAAAGAAAAGACTTGCAGACCCCTTTTTTGTGGTCAAAGATGCGTGGTATGAAAACGCTGCATCGACGTTTTGTTGACTATGGGTCGATTTTTCATGCTTGCAGAGTGTGCCACTTTCCAAGTTTTTTTTTTTTTAAGTACCTTTTTGCAGCTACCACACTTTAAAACATATGCCACCCCCATGTTCAGAAAGTGCATTGGAATCAGAGAGAAACAATTTACCGTAATTTCAGGCCTATAAATCGTGACTTTTTTCACACCCTTTCAACCCTGCGGCTTATGTGGTGATCGGCTAATTTGTGTATTTTTTTCTAACGGCCGCAAGGGGGCACTCGAGCGGAAAAGGTAAGCGTGAGACCGGTGGAATATATGTGGCTTTTACCGGTCCGGCCCTGTTAGCGCTGCGCTAGCGTGTTACTGCCATGTCTCAGTGACTTTTACTGGTGTGTTTTTTTTAACCGGCCCTGTTAGCGCCACGCTATCGTTAGCGATGTGCTGGCGTGTTGCTGCTGTGTTACTGCCGCGTTTCAGTGATATAGGTATGTTTTTTTTCACCGGCCGTGTCAGTGCTGTGCTACCTACCGCTGTTTTTTTTTTAACTGGAATGTTTTTTTTTTTTTTATAACAGCCCTGTTCGTGCTACCATGTTGTTGCTATGTTAAGTTAAGCTAAGGTATTAAAACTTTGAAAACTCTTTCTGTGTACCGTCTTTCTTTGTCAATATCTCGTGTTTCAATGTGGGTTTCAATGAGAGCACTTGCGGCTTTTACACAAGTGCGGGTTATGTACGTACCAAATGGTATTTCCTTTACAAATGTACTGAGTGAGGCTTATAATCAGGTACATCCTGTAGGCCGGAAATTACTGTCGTCAGTTTAAACTTTAGGTGGATGCAACTCACTGGCGTGATTTTTCAAATCAATGATTACTCTGAATTATTTGGTCTATCATACCAAGAACTTTATGTTGCAAAGCACAATTTATTATCTGTAGGCAGGTTTGTCTGCGTGAAGGCTGAATGGATTTCACGAAGGGGGAGCAACACATCTGGTGCACAAACAATTTCGGCAGATTAGGTTTGCTGCCTGTAGTTGCTGTGGTTGAAATTGAAAGAAAGAACTTTTCAAAAGTCACTCCACAACTAGACCAGAGTTATAGAATTAAAAAAAAAAATATGATTAATAATTTGTATTTTATGTAACGACAAGTCTTGTGTTGCAACATTGCAAACTTGTGATAATTAGAAAACAAGTAGCAACTTGGGCTGGGTTTGTCCTCAATCAGTAAGACAAATCCAAATCTTAGAGGCTCAAATCAATCAATGGAAGCGACGATCGATAGAAGAACTGTGGACATTTCCAATCCCATCCCATTTATTACAGTTTACAAGCTACCAAACAACCTCTTTTGCTTCAAAAACAGGTGTATATTTCTTTAATCCGCTTTCAATGCTGCGTATTAGCCTCCAACATTGCAACCAATAAACTAGCTCCATCGTCCCGCAGGAGCCTTCCAATATTTGTCTTGTGCATATTTTCCACAATATCCATCTGTGCCTTTGAATCCATCTGTATTATTTAGTTACGAGGGGCCATAAATCTCACGTACAAGTTGGATTAGCAGGATGCTCCTCGGGATGGAAATGAAAGTCTGCTGTTTATCTTGTTGCTCAGGCCTTCTGGGTGGTCGTGACAGAGGCTAGTGAGGTGGCGCAAGTAGCCCCTGTTGTTTAGCATCTGGTAAAATTTAATTGGAATATGTGGACGCAGTTGTCTCATCTTTAGTGTTTTGGCTCTTGGGTGTACTATACTCTTTCTCATGCAGTTCTGTTGGAAGATTAGGCTTCTTTAATTCTTTTTCGTTACTTTGACTTTGTTTATACTTTAGAAAAACTTCTAATTTGACTTTATGTTAATGGAGATTCTTATTGGTATGGTATAACTACAAGTACACTACCACACCAAAAGTATGTGAACCACTGTGTTATCAATGGAAATCTTTAATTTTCCATTCATTTTTTTAGACCATTTATCCTGTTGAGGCTTGGAGGAGGACTACAGTCTTTCCCAAACCAAGTTGGAAGGCCAAAAACATTGTTGACTTGTCACAAGTTAATCACAGGGTGGTTTTGACGGATGCACTGAGTTGGAATTGAACCCACAGAGGCTGCATGAATGTCAGAATAAACAACAGATTTAACAGTAGTGTTTTCACAATTTTGGGGGCCTGGGGCATATCCCAAAAATCTATGTATTCCATTCCATGGACCAGTCACTCAGAAAACAGCACATTTATTGTGAAATGATCCTATGCCAGCTGCAGGAAGGTTAACTAACAATTACAATGGTGTTTTCCCAATTTCGTATCCATATTCTTGATAATTTAACCTGTTCGAAGTATAGAGGATGCTGGAGCATATCTAAAATGGTCTAATCCCTGAATTTGTTCCTACTTTGTGGCTGTTTCTGAATCAGACAATAATGTGGCAGCTGCATGAAAAGCAGCCATGTGAACTATTTTTCCAATCCTCCATTAAAATTCTAAGCCTCTTATACCATTCAGGGTTGCAAGAAAACTGGAGTCTACCCTAAAGTCTTTAGTGTGATTGAGGCAAACACCATCGTGGACTAGTGGAGATTTTGAAATGTGCTAGATGGAATTTATCATTGAATATAGAGCATAATTGCTTTTTTTCCCACAATTTTACATTAATTCCTTGTTTTATAAGGCTGTGCAATTTTCCGTTTCCTTTCAATAAGTAATAGAAAAGACACCCAGTCCTATGGTCCCACTACTTCTTTAAGGTCAGATTTTTAAAAATGCACTTTGACTTTCGCTTTGTTTTTAAAAAGTGGTTACTTTAGTTACATCTGTTCCAACCTCTCTGGGAACTTTCCTCTGCCATCTATGCGACATTTTTTGTGTGTGTCTAAAAAGCTGGACTCTCTCAATGAATCACCGGTTCCTGAAATGTTTACGTTATTTTCTTTCCCATTGTACGAATTCTCTAACTGCACCGTCTATATCTTGACCATGCCCATGGATGCATGTAGCAAAGCATTTGGCTGAATATAAATGTGCATAAATGAGCAGGTGAAAGTGCTGTACATTGCAGAGTGGCTAGTAAGAGAGTGAATTGTCAACATGTCCTGTAAATAGTATACACTGTAATCTCTGGCCTATAAACTGCAATTTTTTTCCACACGCTTTCAACCCTGCAGTTTATGCAGTGATGCGGTTAATTTGTTTTTTTTTCCCAATGGCCGCAAGGGGGCACTCGAACGGAAAATGTAAGAGTGAGACCAGTGGAATATATGTGGCAAAGAAGTGACTTTTACCAGTATGTTTTTTTTTTTTTTACCGGGCCTGTTCGTGCTGCGCTAACATTAGCGCTGTACTAGTGTGTTGCTGCTGTGTTACTGCCGTGTCTCAGCGATTTTTAGCAATATGTTTTTGTTTAACTGGCCCTTTTAGCGCCGTGTTAGCGTGTTGCTGCTGTGTCACTGCCGTGTTGCGGTGATTTAGTTTTTTTTTTTTTTTTAACCAGCTCTGTTAGTGCTGTCCCACTGTGTTGCTGCAGCTGTTTTTTTTTGTTTTTTTTTTAACTGGTATGTTTTTTTTTTTTTTTTAACCAGCCCTATCTGTGCTACTGTGTTGTTACTATGTTAAACCAAGCTAAGGTATCAAAACTTGGAACACTCTTTCTGTGTACCGTCTTTCTTTGTCAATATCTTGCGTTTTAATGTGGGTTTCAATGTGAGCACAAGTGCGGCTTACGTATGTACCAAATGGTATTTCCTTTACAAATGTACTGGGTGAGGCTTATAATCAGGTGCGCTCTGTAGGCCGGAAATTACGATAGTCTGGTTTCTATGACCTAATCAGTCCGGCGGATAGTAGCTGTAAAAAGTCTTCTCAAAGCAATTGAAGTGATTGTCAAAGCACAGATAAAAGAGAGTGGTACAAGCTTTCTATCAAAATAAAGAATTGATCGAGAGAAGTCATCAGAGCTGCTGTCTGTCCTTTGTTTATTTGCTGTTCAGGATGGATGACCACAAAGATGTTGGCTTTCCAATCCAAACATTCACTCCCCTCACAATTAACTTGATGATGCTTTTGAGCATTCTGAATAAAACAGCCCCTCTCACAGCGTAAGTGACACATAATTTAATGCTGATTGAGTGTAAATAGCCGGATACTTGAGGCTCTGATTATGTCCCTTAAGAAAATGGTGGCGAGCCATCGCAATATGTAGTACGTATAAGTTATGCCATCTGCGAGATGCAAAGTTGTGTGGCGAACACTTAAAATGCATCCCAAGTGGCACTGATTCACTGACTAGTCAGTTGAATTGTGCCTCTCATATAATGATGCACTTTAAAACATGCACATTTAAACATATGAATATAATTAAATGGAAAAAAATTAAATTGCAAGGAGGAAATTAAAATGAAAAAAATTGCGCAAAGAAAGTTGACAAAGGACAAAAATGATGTCATGTCAAAAGAATAAAATTGCAATATTATGAGAAATAGTCTCTTTTGCACAGGTTTAAAAGTCAAAACAATCACCCTAACAAGTATACATTTCCGAAAATTTATTTATCTCATATTATTTTTTGTTTAGCAAAAAGAGAGATGTTGTAGCTTTTTACGAGAAAACGTATAGATCTGTTTTTCTTGTAACGTGTAACATTATTTCCAATGTATATACAGTATTATGTAAGGTAATAAAATCAATATGGTCTGAATACATCTTTATATCTTCATGATTTTTTTCCCCCTCCATGAAGCATTAATATTTCACAAACCTGCTTATTTACTGCTCCATTTTCTGTTGGGATGCAGAGAGCTATTAATTGCAAGTGCAATAGCACAAGGGTTATACAATATAACGCTTTCACCACGGCATACATATTGATAGTGTTAAAAAGCAATGGTCAATATTTAAAGGATCAATGTGACTAAATTGTGTCGCGTTGAGTGATTTTTTTTTTCTTTTCACGTGATGTCACATCTTTGAGCAGTTGGTTCTACTTGATGCACTCAAGTGACAACAGCAACCAGGTGACCAAAACGCTAGCCGGTGAACACCGGGGGAGATTTAAGTGTCCTTCATGGATCAGTGAAGGAGAAAACACAATACGTTACGTGGCTTCACTCGTCATGGTTCACTATGGCACAGATGAGAGTCGGAATAAATGTTGATGCTTACTCCAGACAGGTTGTGAACACAGTTTCTTGCTGAGACTTAGGGGCTGATGTTACTGAAAACAAACCTGAGTTTAAAGTGTTTACTGTAGCAGACTGTGTGCTCTGTTGGTGGGGACGTTGATCTACTAAAATTGTCGTGGCACATTCGACAACAGGTAAACAAATTGGAGAGACTGGCCTCATTTCTGTTCTTCAGGTAGCTTTGGTGGATTTTTCACCATGGAAATTTTGGAAGAGCACTGCAGCCGCAGAATATAGTTTCATGCAATTGTGCTTACTGTTATAGAATATACACTTCCTGTCAAGGGAAGGAAAAAGTTGCACCCGCTCCGATAAATTTGGGGTAACCAGAAACTGCATAAAAGCTACATTTGTTTTATATAACTCATCCCGGGTGCATGAGCATCAGAGTCACAGTATCTGCGCGTCCTGGGTAACATTGGCTGGCAACCAAATCAGGGTGTACTCCGCCTCCTGGCCGATGACAGCTGGGATGGGCTACAGCACTCCCACGACTCTCACGAGGATAAGCGGCTCAGAAAATGGATGAATGGATGGATGGAAAAGAAAGACGTGGAGCCAAATTCTCGTAGAAATTCTAAAGAAAGAGACATTTTTGAAGAAGTATTGTGTTACAAGAAAAATTGCAAATTGGGAAGGAATTGCCTTTTCACAATCTTCCATCAATTTTCTAAGTGCTTTTCCTGCCCGGGAGTTTCAGCACAACTGGAGTCTATCCCAAACGAATTAGGTTGAGACGCAGATGTCACTTTGGACTGGTCGCCAGGTTCATTGGGAAAAGGACAGAGAATAGGAATTGATCACTGAACCACTCCAGAGCTATTTTCCCCCCTCCTGATATTACGAAGGTCCTTTGCCCTTCTTTTCTGTTCTTAAGTGATGCGTAAAATGCTGTATGATTCTGTTGCTTCTTCAAGGTCGGACAATCCAAGATACATTTGATATGTTATAAGTGGTTGAGCTATATTCTTCACGAGTTCCCAAAATTCTGTGGTCTTTCTTCTGCCGTGTACAAGGGATTTTTTGGTGAGAGAAGTAATCACTCCCCAGTTTCATTTTCTCAAGCATATAACTTTGAACATATCCACCGTCTCCCATGCATTTAGTTGTAGTCAACAATGTGGTACAGTAAAAAACTTTTTGGGAGGGAGAAATTAGCTCTAAAATTTTAATTGTGTAGGGATTTGCGAGTTTGGACCCTATGCGTGTTCACGAATCAAGGAAGATATGACCAATGATTAGAAAAAGTTAACAGCGAATGGATTTATTACAAAGGAATGTGGAATACAGATGTCCGGGTCTTATCTAGGTATCTGCCGCAAACGAGACGTGTGTCTTCTGGCAGGATAGACAAAGAAGAAGAAAAAAAATGCCCAGTAACACAAGGTTTTTATATGTATGGGTCCATGGTAAAAGTGGCTGCCCCCCGCAGTCTGGTTCTGGGCCGGGATGGTAACTTTCCGCTCCTTTTCTGGTGTCGTTTGTCTCCACGGCAACGCCTGGGATAGGAGTATGGTGCCGGCCAATTTTCTGCGTACAAAGATCATGGACAACCACGGGCTCCACAACACATCCTTGTCTGATTAGCAAATGGACAACACTTTATCCGTTGATTAAATGTATAAGGTCATATTTAAGCAAATAATGAAAGTGCAATCAAAGTAAAATAGTCTTCAATCGTAAAAAGAAAATTTTACACTCTCCAATCCGGGATGTCCCTTGCCTCTCGCCAGAAGTCACTGGGATAGGCTCCAATACACATGAGGATAAGCGGGATAGAAAATGGATGAATGGATTTTAATTTTACTGAAACAAAGTTAAAAGATCATGGGGAAAAAAAATCTTTATCTAGGAAAAATATAGTCTTATTCTTATTATATCGCTTTCCTCTCTTATCTTTGTTCCTTTTGGACATGGCCTTTATGCTACTAAATATAAGAGATCTACCTTGAATGTATATGTTACCAACCACATCTCTCATTTGTTTTTATAATGCATGTCCCTCACTAGGTTTACTAGAAACAACATGAAGTAAAAATTCAATAATGACTATATCTTAGAATTCAGCTTTTACAAATGTAATCTTGCTCAGTATGATGCTTTGATAAAACTTTAATAATGTGAATGTAGATCTGATTTTACTCAGAGGAGTCTAGAATTTGATTAACTAAAATAATAAATAAGGGAATGCTTCTCTCAGTAAAAAAAAACAAAAAACAAAGCAATTTCTTTAAAAAGGCGAACATTCTGACATTAGCTTCTTGGATTGGAAGTCAGAACTCATTCTATAATTGTTTTAAGAATTCATTTATTAGGCTCCCTCTTTTTTACTTTTTGGAGAAAACTTGACAAAAATGTTGTCAAAAAGCAGATTATACACAACTAAGTGCCAAAACATCAATACCAAATGTCCTGGGAGACAGAACTTTTATCGGTTTGCAGTTGTGTTCAAAGAGGCTTTTAAAGTAATCCTGAAGCTTCCCTGGCATTTGCATCATACAATAATGACAGGTAAATTAAAAAACTAATGCATATTGATTCAGCACTCTATCCTGTCATGGTGATATGTTGGCAGTTGTACGCTTTAATGTGCATCTATCACCGCCTTGGCTGATGACTTTGCTGCTGCAACCTTTTGGCACTCTCCCACCCACGCATTGTCAACCCTGGCTCCCTTCCCCTCCCTCCATCCGTCCCTCCTTCTTCCCCTTCCTTCTCTCACCCCCTCCCATCTTCTCCCCTCCACAGCGTCATCATCGTGGCGAACATTTAAGGCAGTGGAGGAGCAACTTTTTGTTGTCGCTTACAAAACGAGTGTAGTGAGGAGGAGCTGAGGCGGCGAGGGTCTTGATTAAGGATGCTCGCGGACTCTCCTTTGCCACGGGCCAAATAACAGAGGGCTCTAATTGCTCTTTTAATGAAACAAAACAATCCCCGGACTTTCTACCTAATTAACTGGTAAGTTAGACGTCGCATTTCTTCACAATATGGTACTTTTTTTCCCCCCAAAATTCACCAATAGCGTGACGATCTCATTTCATTTTAAACGTAAGGCTCCCATGTGATTGATGATTTGTAACACCTCGACCTCCATCATGTCATGGAGCATTTCACCTTGCTTCTTCAAACCCTTTTAACTCTACAGACAGTGTTTCAAATAACATTTTAAAATGCATGGAGATATTAAGCACTATTTTGCTAAGAAAAAGTGAAGCAAAACTGTTGAGTTTGAAGACGGATAATGGAAAGAGTACAACAAGGTGCCTGCATACTGTCACCTTCTTTTACAGGGGTTGCTGTATAATGTATAACAGTGTCAGCTTCTTTTGGGTAAAATTAATAATCATAGTCAACACACCTTTCACCGTTGGGTAGATGGGTGATGGATGGATGGAGATGAATGATATTTCATGAATGAATGGTATGGCTAATTTGGTCATGGCAAAACAAACCTGTTCCTATATCGCAGTCCATTTAATTCCCCCTTCGTTGGTGCTATTGCGACAAAAGCTGAAGTCTTTTGCCATGTCAGTTTTGTTTCACTTTTGAGGAATACTTGTTGTCACTGACAATAAAGTGGTGAAACCACATTCCTGCTGTGCAGACATTGTTAGTTCAATTTTCATACAGTGACTGTGAATGTCAGACTAAATATTTGTGTGTCCTCGATGGATGGAAGGTTGGACGACACATTTTTTTCCTTCAGATTTTAATTTGAACTTCAAATTGTTCAACTTTGGAGGTTCCCCTGCAGTCTGTGGAGTGGGAAACAAACACAGATTTTCAGGATATTTCCATACTTCTATTTTAAAATGTGAGGGATCCCACACAAAAAGAAAATCGCTATTTGTGTGCTTCCTTGTCTTATGTTGTGAGGTGTGCTCGAGATGACCTCAACAAAGTACGTACACCATACATACTATGTACAACGATATCTCCACTGACAATCATGAGTCCCCCCCCCCTCCTCATGTTTGTCGTCGTACCAAGACTGACGTGAGAGGCAGCATGGTGCCCCAGGGCATCTAAATTTGTGAGGTGTAGTAGAAAAAGCAATAAGAGATAGCTAATATAGCAATGGCAGTCTAGTTGCTTCTCCTTGACTTGTGATTCTATACACAAACACTCAACACAACTCGTTACTCCTCAAATTGTCACCAGAAAAAGTGGAAGCTTTAGAACGGTTCCTAATTGGCTATTCTTCCGTTTGTCACAATCAAGGCTCAGCTCACCCTGGTGTTGACCAGACACATTCAAAATTTACCATTGTAATGCTAAACAGGATTAATATTTACATGTCTGTGAATAATTTTATTGATACAGGTCACGTCATTATCGGGGCATTGAATTGGTCACAATTCCACTGTTTTGGTTGTCCTAGAAGACGTTTTGCTTCTCGTCCGAAAAGGCTTCATCAGTTTATACACGAGGGCTCAATAGGACAGTTCTCGGCTGAATGTTTGTGTTGAAACAACTATTTATTTCTTATGCTCAAGGCACACCCCAACCACGAGTGGTGCCGCTCTTTTAGGATGCATACTGACAGTTGTTAAGATGCACTGAAGAGAGGCCTTTGCCTGCTAAAACAGATTGTCAGGGTGGAATCATCCATGTTAACATTCCATTCGGTTCCTTGAGTGGTTGTGGCGGCACCTGAAAACAAAATGTTGCTTCGTTGTTTGTTTGAAGCTAAATTAGGGAGTCTCTTTGTAAGAGATGAAAAGATGGCATGTATATGAGTAACAGGTGGTGTTATTAGCCCCCTCCACTGTGTAGAGATGGTATCTCAAACTTAGATGTTCTCTCTCATTACTTTCAAACCTTCTGTGTTATCAAATCAGGATATGAAAATTCTTGCCCTCAAAAGAGGTGAGGGGAGACAGCAGAGTCTTTGACCTGAAGCGTGTCTCTGTTGTGACTAAATGCTCCTGTTCAGTGGTTGCTTGGTTTCCCTAATATACACATCAGTACATTCCTCACCGCACAGGATATCGTACAGCAGTTTTTCTGGGTATGGGTTTTTTGCGGTGTACCAGCCTTTGTCCCGGGGTGTTACCAAGTTTTGTTGTGATGCTAGTGCAAGTGGTCTGGCTGGGTATGGAACTGGCTTTAAAAACATCCAATAACACAAGCTTTTGTTGACTGATAGGAACAGATGGGAAAAAATGTGTACAATTGTATGTGAGTACTCTGCTGAAATGTAACAGTGACGTCCAAAATTTTATGTGCTCATGCAACCAATTTTTACGATATTTTCCCCGCCATCTCCCAGACTTATGGGTTTTGCTGTTCTGTATAGTACAATGGCCACTAGTGTTCCTTCTTATGATATAGCCTCAATTAAAACACCTTGTCACCATGGTCAGTTTAGTCTAGTGATGTCGCTTGCATTAAAGTGACAAGGTTAAAATAAATTGCTCGAAGGCCATTTCTCGTTGTAGTGGCCTTTGCCACACTTCCCAGAGACATTCATGGCTGCGGCACCACTTGCCATTCTTGATGACGTGCTGAAGGACTCAAGCAGTGTAATATTATTGGTGCTGAAGCGAATATTTGGTGCTTAATAAGGCTTCTGACTTTCTCTTCTAGGTGAAGGTGACTCTCTAAAGATGATTCACCCTCTCCAAAATGCTGCCCTTATGCCCAAAGTGTAATAGTTGAGGAGTTTTCAAGGAGTCGCTGCCATGTTGCACCACAACAACCCATTAATTATATCCTAATTTTGTCAGTTCAAGCTTTTCCCAGACTGGTCCCAGACAAAATGCCTGAGTCAAACATCAGCCACTTGTTGACGGTTCCTTCTGCTGGTGTGTTGGATCATTACACGGACAACTACGACATAGACTATGGCACTCCACCCGACGAGATCCCAGATACCACACAGGGCCTGGCTTTCTTCGTAGCCACCATCATCATCGGTGTTGTCCTCGTATGCATCATGCTGGTGTGCGGCTTGGGAAACTTCATCTTTATCGCCACGTTGACGCGCTACAAGAAGCTGCGCAACCTCACCAACCTGCTCATCGCCAACTTGGCTATCTCGGACTTCCTAGTGGCGGTGGTGTGCTGTCCCTTCCTGGTAGACTACTATGTGGTCAAACAGCTGTCGTGGGATCATGGTTTGGTACTGTGCGCGGCAGTCAACTATCTCCGCACCGTATCGCTCTACGTGTCCACAAACGCCTTGCTCGCGATTGCGGTGGACAGGTAAGGACTTTGAAAATTTTACATCTCCAATAACCTTTTTATTTCAGCACTTATCTGTAACTTCTCCAAGCTAATGGATTTATCATCTCATCTGATATTGTTTGTATGCACATCACTGGTGACAATTGCGTTTTTAAATAGCGTGTTATTAGCTTTATATGAAGTCTAATAATGGGTCAAAAACAGTATCTCTCAATTTAAAAAAAAAACTTGATTTTCTTGAATTTGTGCAGCAACTAGGGGTACAAATTATTGCTGTGTCATTTTAATTAAACGTTTTGGGGAGAAATACAAGCAATTTTGTACAACATCAATATTGCTAACTTACCTTGCTACACAAACAAATTCGTGAAATGACATCATAATCATTGAGCTGGGAACCAATAAAACCATGACCAAATAAGAATTGTTGTCAGGGATTGCTTGGCCCCTCATCGAGGTCAGCTGCTAGATGGCGACCGGATCGATATTGGATTGTGGTGTTAATTTTGATAATGAGGATAAGCAGGCTAGAAAATTAATGGATGGTGAACCATATAAAAAAAAAAATGGAACGTTTTAAAGAGTAACACGGCTATGGTTCGGTTGACCTGTGGGTCGTCCAATGACCGAATGGTTACTGGTTCCAATCCTGGCTCTGTCTGTACGGTGAAGTGTCCTTGGGCAAGACACTGAAGGCTAATTTGGTCTTAGTGGGCCTGGCAGGACCTTGCACGGCAGCAGCCAGCCATTGGCGTATGAATGAGTGAATGTGAGGCTTTGTAAAGCACTTTGGTTACTGTGATGATATACGTAGCTACAGCTCTACATATAAATGCAGTCCATTTACCTTTACACCATTTAATCATATCGATTCCTCCACTCACAGCGACACGGTACTTTTGAGTCCCGTAATTCCTGGAACACTGATGACCAAAATGCACATCAGCACACCACAACATTAGGTTTTGGAAAAAAAAAAAATAATACAAACAAACAACCTCCAAAAGCACAGTTATGTGCAAATTATGCAAGACTTCAAGCCTCCAGTATTACTTTAATGAAAAACATGATGTAGAGAACACAGTCACAGGTAATGTTAGTGTCGGACATTATTACTGAATCCATCCATACATTATCCTCATAAGGGTTGCGGGAGTGCTGGAGCATATCCCTGCTATCATCCGGCAGAATGCGGGGTACACCCTTAACTGGTTGCCACCCAATCACAGAGCACATATAGACAAGCAACCATTCACACCTACTGACAATTTAGTCTCCAATAAATACATTTTTGGGGGGATGTGGGTGGAAACCAGAGTGCTTGGAGAAAGCACACACAGGCATGGGAAGTTCATGCAAACATGCAAGCCTGGGATTGCAACCTGGATCTCAGAACTGTGTGGCAGACACTCTAACTAGTCTTTTATCACATCATACAACAATATTTGTCCCATTGATCAGAATAAAATACTTCAAAATCTTAATTTTAAGCAAGTTATTATGACTGAATTAATGGGTGCATGAGTCAGAGCGTTGTGAACATTATCTGCCAAAAATGCAGTATGAAATTATATATATTCCGGTGACTACATACTGGTTAAAAAAAAATGCACTCATCTGTGCAACAACACTGTCATTGAATTGTGCTGTTTGAGTTTACATAGTTATTGAACCATATGCTTATGTCAAATATTAATATTCAACTAAAGAGAAATTCCAATAAATCATTATTTTTTCAGTGTCCCACTACTGCAAAACTAATATTTTGTTGCAAACCTCATTGGAACTGTAATTCATCAACTTCATCACTAATAGGACATCCAATTATTATTATTTTTTTTTCGGGCTTGGCTTTAATCTCACATTCCTCCCAATGCCTTTCCCCAGCAGTTCAAGAAAGGTTTATGCTGGAAAAATTAAATATGGTTTAAAAAAAGCTCTCTTATGTTGTATCTTCACTTTGACAGAGGGAGTCGCAATTATCTTTTAATGATGCACACAAAGTCGTTATAATATAATAAGCAGGAGATACAGTAATCTATTTTGATGCTTTGCGAAATAAACTAATGGAGGATTCGTTAAAAACTCATTTAAACTCACCGTGTGAATTAGTGGATTGAGAAAAGTACTGGGGTTTTTCTTTCTGCCACAGTTATTTGAAACTACAAGTATTTTGCTTTCCAACCAAGCCAAAAATGAATGTTTCAATTTTCTGAGCACTGAATTACCATGAACAATGCAAGAGCAAACCCACGGTCTCTGTGGTCCATTGCACAAAAGATTACGTTGATGTCATTTTTTAGCAAACAGTCATAAATAATACATATTTTAAGGATAAAGTGCAATTCAGCTGCGTTGATTCAATGATGCATGCTGGCTGACCGTAGAGAGCAAAACTCTTAAACTACTCTGCAACATTTAGAATTTGTGTATTAAGCCTTGTGACAGCCTCCTTAAATTATTGAATGGACTGCTCAATTTCAAATACTTTTGCTCTGAAAGGCTCAGTTTAATGTCAAGGACATGTCCCTAAGCCCCTATGAAGTAGAGTGTAATACAACAGGCGTAACCAGTTTCCTTGATAGTTTACACTGCTGACTTTCATGCAGCCACTGAATGACCATACGTATGGACCGTAGTCCGTGTATACCATGTTTTCCTACTGACTGGCGATCAGTCCGGAGGGTAACTTACCTTGTGCACAAAGTCAACTGAAATAAGCCCCACCCCCCAAGTCTCTCACACAGAAATGGATAAATGGTACAAAGTGTTTCACCTGCAAGAGTGGACACAGCAGATTTGATTTGATTTTTTACTCCCACACATTGATCTAGTATAGAAACAAAAAGGATGGTGAAATTACAAGTCACATTCCCTCCAATCTAGCCAATGGACCATTCCGACTGGCGATCTTAAGCTCCCCCCCCTTAGCTGCAGTTGTCATGTCCCACATGCTTCCAAAATGGCGACTGGAAAGAACAGGTTTGAAGTCGATTCTCTATCGCGTATTCCAGATAATATTATGGTATGTTTTTTGCCAAATGCATCAGAGTTGTCCAAGAGAGTTCTACAGAGAGGTCTCAACTATTTCACGCAAGGATATGTACACGGAATTAAGATTTTGGACGGAGCAGGACGGAATGTCAGAGCAACAGCAAAATGTTGGCGATCGATGCAAAAAAGTTTGGCGCCTCACAAACTTCATATTGAAATCCAACAGGATAAAATAGTGGAATCGTACTGTGCATGTAAAGCAGGGTGAGTACTTTTTACTTGGAAAGATCATGAGTAATATTATTGTAGTCTTTAAAAGTGAGTCAGGTTCGATTTTCTACAAGTGCATTTAAACAATGGTGATCAACCCAAAAGTCTGATGTGATACAAATGGGCAAATAGACATTTCTCTTGCATGACATTGCACATTTAGGTATCAGTAACCCGACTTTTCAGCATATAACGTTACACACTTCATTCAGCAGGTCAGAAATACACTAACAAAGTGAAAGTTGTTCTCCTGCAATGTATAAAGCACTGATAATAATTCAATCAAACTCAGAGAAGATACTTCTCCCTCACTAACCTTTGAACATAAAGCCTTGTGTTTGTTGATATTGTTCACATTTAGTTGTACGTGCGGTCTTCTGCGAGCCTTAATCCATCGTAGACACTTCGTCAACTGTGTTTTAGGCTTTGGAAAATTAATCAATGGCCCCTTGTAACCTAGCAGGATATCTTTCATCAGAATTGCACGTTCCCCAAGTGCATCTGAGGACCATTTTCTTTGTAAAATTAACTTTTCCAAGCGCACCCTACTGACAACCAGTATTGTGGGACGGCAGGGCGTGGCATGGGAGGGCTTGTCAAGCCAGGGGCTAAGACAATGCGGCTATCTGATTGGCTATTTTTGTATGAGTGATTGACAGGTCAGAAAGGTCCATTGGTTGACTTTGTCAAGAACGTCATTTCTGTTTAAGACCATCAGGTTGTGAAGTTCTGATCAAACTGCTTCTATGGCAGCACCCAAAGGTATATGCGCCATTGATTCCCACTGCTGGCACTAAAACACCCCCTCAAAGGATGCAAACTGGTCTTTTTATGAGTTAACCGGATCCAATGTCTCATCAAATTAATATTGTTCATTTTCTCAGGTACATGGCCATTGTACATCCGTTGAAGCCTCGAATGAAGTACGAAACAGCCTACTGCCTGATCACCGGAGTCTGGATTATTCCCATTCTCATCTCCATTCCCTCGGCTTACTTTGCCTCAGAGACCATGTACCCTCACGGAGGCACAACGTCAACCACTCACAAAGTCTTCTGCGCTCAGATCTGGCCCGTGGACCAGCAGGCCTATTACCGTTCCTACTTTTTGTTAGTATTTGTTGTGGAGTTCGTCGGACCTGTGATCGTCATGGCGATGTGTTATACCCAAATTTCTCGCGAGCTCTGGTTCAAGAATGTGCCTGGTTTCCAGACAGAGCAGATAAGGAAGCGGCTGCGCTGCCGGCGTAAAACCGTGATGGTCCTTATTGGGATCTTAATGGCATACATCCTGTGCTGGGCTCCGTACTACGGCTTCACGATCCTTCGGGACTTCCACCCGACGCTAATCTCCCGCCAGAAGAATTCCCTGGTGGTCTTCTACATCATCGAGTGTCTTGCTATGAGTAACAGCATGATCAATACCTTCTGCTTTGTCAGTGTCAAGAACAACACCGTCAAGTATCTAAAGAAGATTGTGCTGGTGCGATGGAGGTCAACATACGCCCCTAGTAGGACTGTGGATGAAATTGATTTAAGGACCTCATCCTTGCCTGTCACAGAGGAGATTGAATGCATCCATCTTAGGTAGACGCGGGAACTGAAATCTGTATTGCTAATGTGACAAATGAGGATACATAATTATATTTCACAGGTTTTACTGTAGAAGCACAAGAGAGGACATACGCAAACCAAAGAAATTAGTGGGAAATCCTGTGCACACTTGAGCAAATGTGATCATTATCCTCTCTGTTCTTGCTTAAAAAAAAAAAAAAAAAATCCATACAGTGTCATACAAAATGGTAAATTCTGCTACAATAAATTACACAAATAAGAACAAAAAAATGCTCTTAGAATATTTTTTTCAATACTGGCATAAGTAGCATTATGTTTTCCCCCCTGTAATGTACAAAATGTTTTTCCAGCTAAGTTCTTCTTATTGTACAATGTAATACGACCTACCGATAGTCTAAGAAAAGAAACTTCTAAAATCTTTTGTTGGTTATTTATGAATTTCTAAAGACTGTTACAGTCCCCCAAACTTTTTCGAGCCACCCAAAAAAATGTTACAAAAGTACATACAGTATTTTGAAAAAAAAAAAAAAAAAAAAAGACCTCCTACTATACTATATGTTGCTGACATAGTATACAGTATACATATATGAGCAAAGTTATGTTGTTTGTAGCAAATAAATAACGCACATCTGATCGTGTTTCACAGAACTCTAAGTTGTTGGTAACAATTCAAACATTATTTGTAAACATATAAAAGCGTATGCAAAGTGTTTTGGGGATTTCACAGACAAAAGTAATCCTTGTTCATTCTGTAAGAATAACAATGTCGTTGTGCCATATACAGTCTTAATTGTAGACTGCCCATTGTGAAATAAATGTGTATTACATGGATGACTTGCACATAGTGGTAATACGCAGAGTTTTGTTTCTTGAGCAAAGTACAATATTATGTGATGTTCTCTGAATTGTCATGCTTCAAAGTCTGATTATTGTGCAGTGCCATTTTGTGGCGGGTTTGCTGTTAAATTAGGCATCTATTACGCCTGTGACAGTAAAGGCAATGTTTTCATTGTAGCTTACCCTTTCGCTGACATCAAACGCAACATTTCATTGTGTTCAAATTACTCTAATAAACAACGGGAAAGAGCAGCGTGTTCTTACTGGCATTGTGCGTCTATTTTGATTTGAAATGCATTTGTGTTCCCTCGTTTTGTATCTGGAACAGAGAACGCTCTTTGTCCGTCTGGCAAACATATGACAGCCATATTAATTGAACTGTCCAGCAATCTAAACCAGCGCTTCTCAAAGTCTTGACTACGATCCTTTTAGTTTTGAGGCATCAGAGTATTCTTGTTCCGAGATGAAAGTGAAAGCGAGCTTTTGAATTTGACACTTTTTTAAATTGTTACAGGACATTCAGTGTACTTTCGTCATCCCAGAAGCGCCTCTCCAAAATATACAAAATTGACTCAAGCGCTACTTTGAACCAGTGACTCACTTTTTTTATGTGGGCTAACTCCAGTGGAACGTGTAAAAATCCCTTTTCATCTATGAGTGGTGTTTTTAAATATTAACTTGTACAATTTAAAAATACATATGTTTGTGAAACAGATTAATTGTCGCTGTGTTTAAATGCTAACCATTATGGTAACATTCAGTGAACTGAAATGTTTGTGTTTCCATTGTACTTGATATCAAAAGCTGGCGAAACACTAGTCCCATTTCACGCAACTGTACTTCAACATACATGTATATTTTTAAATATAAAAATGTAAACAGTGTTATAGTTCCTCACGTTTTGGCATCCATTCTAACACAGCATACTGCAAATCAAAGCCAGCTCAGTTATTGGTGAACAAATTCAGGCACCTTTTTCCTTTAGACAAACTGACTGATGAGAACTTGTGAGAAAAAGAAAGACTGAAATCATTCGACACACTAAACATACATTAGCATGGTCTACTGCCCACGCACTACCTGCCGACTTGCGCAAAACACTCTCATGGTAACACACGATTGACAAATCCAATTAGATATCAGCATCTAGCTCCAATTGTCATGTAAATCAAGGCATTGTCTCAAAATCTCCATTTAGCCTTGCCGTGCCACCGACCATTGTTACAAAGTCACTCGCTGCTATTTCGAAGACCCATAACCTTGGCGTCAGATTGCCAGGATTAATTGGGAGATTTTTTTTCATTTTAAGCACTATTTGTTGTGATGGTGAAATTAATATTTCAGTTTTGTTCATGTTGAGTGTTATCTAATATGACATTTTTTTATCTCGCCTCCTGCCCGCTTCTCCATTTAGAATGAGGTCAATTTTAGCAAACTGCAACATACGTTCTGGTGTGAACATGAAAACATCATCTTATAGCAATGTATCTTCAGTATTTACGCATTCAAACAAATATGCATGTATACTTGAACATTTCCATTTCATGAGAAAAACAGGATATTAAACATTTTCAAGAATGAGGTGGAAGACAACATTAAGCGAGTAGAAGGTATGCATACTGATGCATCATTGTATTTGCATATTCATGACTTTGTTGATAGAAAAAGACCTAGTCAGGAATAGTAGGAGTGTAATGTAGTTAAGAATATTGTTTAAAAATTGAATAATTAAACAATTTATATGGTTGCCTGGAAAATGCAGCCCTATGGGGGCACAAACCAGTGCGATCTGTAGGCCGGTCCCAAGCCCGGATAAATGCCGAGGGTTGCGTCAGGAAGGGCATCCGGTGTAAAAACTGTGCCAAACAAATATGAGCGTTCATCTAAAGAATCCCATACCGGATTGGTCGTGGCCGCCCCTGGCACTGCTAACCTACAGGGCGTCGGTGGAAATTCATCTACTGTGGGTCAGACAAAGAAGAGGAGGAAACCGGATCCATCGTCAGAAGAAAAAGAGGAATGCACAGAGCCTACAACTGAGTGTAGGGACTTTGAATGTTGGGACTATGACAGGAAAAGCTCAGGAGTTGGTTGACATGATGATTAGGAGAAAGGTTGATATTCTGTGCATCCAAGAGAGCAGGTGGAAAGGAAGTAAGGCTAGAAGTTTAGGAGCAGGGTTTAAATTATTCTACCACGGAGTAGATGGGAAGAGAAATGGAGTAGGGGTTATTTTAAAGGAAGAGCTGGCTAAGAATGTCTTGGAGGTGAAACGAGTATCAAATCGAGTGATGAGACTAAAATTTGAAATTGAGGGTGTTATGTATAATGTGGTTTGGATGTGACCTAGAGTTGAAAGACAAATTCTGGAAGGAACTAGATGAAGTATTTCTGAACATCCCAGACAGCGAGAGAGTTGTGATTGGTGCAGATTGTAATGGACATATTGGTCAAGGAAACAGGGGCGATGAAGAAGTGATGGGTAAGTATGGCATCCAGGAAAGGGGGCCAGATGGTGGTGGACTTTGCAAAAAGGCTGGAGATGGCTGTAGTGAACACTTATTTCCAGAAGAGGGAGGAACATATAGTGACCTACAAGAGCGGAGGTAGAAGCACGCAGGTGGATTATATTTTGTGCAGACGATGTAATCTGAAGGAGGTTACTGACTGTAAAGTAGTCGTAGGGGAGAGTGTAGCTCGACACCATAGGATGGTAGTGTGTAGGATGACTCTGGTGGTGGGTAGGAAGATTAAGAAGACAAAGGTAGAGCAGAGAACCATGTGGTGGAAGCTGAGAAAGGAAAAATGTTGTGCGGCCTTTCGGAAAGAGGTAAGATAGGCTCTCGATGGAAAGCAGAAGCTCCCGGAAGACTGGACAACGACAGCCAAGGTAATCAGAGAGACAGGCAGGAGAGTACTTGGTGTGTCTTTTGGTAGGAAAGGGGAGAAGGAGACTTGGTGGTGGAACCCCAAAATACAAGGAGTCATACAAGGAAAGAGATTAGCGAAGAAGAAGTGGGACACTAAGAGGACTGAGGAGAGGCGAAAGGAGTACATCGAGATGCGACGTAGGGCAAAGGTAGAGGTGGCAAAGGCTAAACAAGAGGCATATGAAGACATGTACACCAGGTTGGACACGAAAGAAGGAGAAAAGGATCTCTACAGGTTGGCCAGACAGAGGGATAGAGATGGGAAGGATGTGCAGAAGGTTAGGGTGATTAATGATAGAGATGGAAATGTGTTGACTGGTGCCAGTAGTGTGCTAAATAGATGGAAAGAATACTTTGAGAAGTTGATGAATGAAGAAAATGAGAGAGAAGGAAGAGTTGAAGAGGCAAGTGTGAAGGACCAGGAAGTGGCAATGATTACTAAGGGGGAAGTCAGAAAGGCACTACAAAGGATGAAAAATGGAAAGGCAGTTGGTCCTGATGACATACTGGTAGAGGTATGGAAGCAATTTGGAGAGATGGCTGTGGAGTTTTTGACCAACTT
This sequence comes from Syngnathoides biaculeatus, assembly GCF_019802595.1. Lineage (NCBI taxonomy): Eukaryota > Metazoa > Chordata > Actinopteri > Syngnathiformes > Syngnathidae > Syngnathoides > Syngnathoides biaculeatus. The sequence continues at coordinate 11,624,002 of NC_084651.1, forward strand.
ATTCAACAGAATACTAGCGGGCGAAAAGATGCCTGAAGAATGGAGGAAAAGTGTTCTAGTTCCCATTTTAAGAACAAAGGGGATTTTCAGAGCTGTGGGAACTATAGAGGAATAAAGTTGATGAGCCACACAATGAAGTTATGGGAAAGAGTACTGGAGGCTAGACTCAGGACAGAAGTAAGTATCTGCGAGCAACAGTATGGTTTCATGCCTAGAAAGAGTACCACAGATGCATTATTTGCTTTGAGGATGCTAGTGGAAAAGTACAGAGAAGGTCAGAAGGAGCTACATTGTGTCTTTGTGGATCTAGAGAAGGCCTATGACAGAGTACCAAGAGAGGAACTGTGGTACTGCATGCGTAAGTCTGGTGTGGCAGAGAAGTATGTTAAAATAGTACAGGACATGTATGATGGCAGCAGAACAATGGTGAGGTGTGCCTTAGGTGTGACAGAGGAATTTAAGGTGGAGGTGGGACTGCATCAGAGATCAGCTCTGAGCCCCTTCCTGTTTGCAGTGGTAATGGATAGGCTGACAGATGAGGTTAGACTGGAATCCCCTTGGACCATGATGTTCCCACATGATATTGTGATATGCAGTGAAAGCAGGGAGCATGCAGAGGAACAATTAGAAAGATATGCACTGGAAGGGAGAGGAATGAAGATTAGCCGAAGTAAAACAGAATACATGTGTGTGAATGAGAAAAGTGGAGGGGGAAGAGTGAGGCTACAGGGAGAAGAGATAGCGAAGGTGGACAACTTCAAATACTTGGGGTCAACAATACAGAGCAATGGAGAGTGTGGTCAGGAAGTGAAGAAACGGGTCCAAGCAGGTTGGAACAGCTGGTGAAAGGTGTCTGGTGTGTTATGTGACAGAAGAGTCTCTGCTAGGATGAAGGGCAAAGTTTACAAAACAGTGGTGAGGCTGGCCATGATGTACGGATTAGAGACGGTGGCACTGAAGAAACAACAGAAAGGAGAACTGGAGGTGGCAGAAATGAAGATGTTGAGGTTCTCGCTCGGAGTGACCAGGTTGGATAGGATTATAAATGAGCTCATTAGAGGGACAGCCAAAGTCGGATGTTTTGGAGACAAGATTCGAGAGAGCAGACTTCGATGGTTTGGACATGTTCAGAGGCGAGAGAGTGAGTATATTGGTGGAAGGGTGCTGAGGATGGAGCTGCCTGGCAAAAGAGCGAGAGGAAGACCAAAGAGAAGGTTTATGGATGTGGTGAGGGAAGACATGAGGGCAGTTGGGGTTAAAGAGGAAGATGCAGGAGATAAGCTAAGATGGCAAAAGATGTGGCGACCCCTAACGGGACAAGCCGAAAGGAAAAGAAGAAGAAGATATAGTTGCCTGGAAGTGCGAAACAATAACAAATTGTGAAACACAAACATTTCACAAACACCACCAAAAAAACAAAAGACAAAAAACAAGAGAAAAATATGACGTTAATAATGAACATGTTAGAAAATGTAAATCTGAAAACAATTATTGAACAATAATAATAATAATAATAATAATAGGTAGTTGTGATTGATTTAATCTCTAACCCTAACCCTTGAAAAATTTCCTAAAAACAAGAAAATACTGGTTAAATAATCTCTCTTATACATTCAAAATAAAAAAAAAATCATGTATCACTATCACAAGATTTTTTCAACATTCCTGCTCACCCCAGATATACCCACTTTGACCTCAACCAATCAGCAACTGCCAGTTTTCCCTCCATGAACTTCCAATCAACCAATCATCTGTCAACCAGGCAGCCAGCTCCAAACCTGCAGCTCACTGAGCCTCAACCAGGGCTGTCAAGGTCACTTTTGTCACAAGCCACATTGTTGATGGGGGTTCCCTTAGAGAGCTGCTATGACCCCCCAAAAAAAACAAAGGTTTCATTCCTTGCTTGAGGGTTAAAATACATTTTTGTTTCAACAATATTTGTTTTCATATATTTTTTTAATGTTTTATTGTAGCATATATGAGTAACTATTGTGTTAATAAATCATGGAAGTATATTGTCGCACTATGTGCTGTACTAATCTTCTATTGTTTGTATTGTTGAATACTGTATAAGTGGACAACTGGAAGATTTGCAATTTTTGTACGGCACATTCTAATAGGAATTGATAAGTTTCCAATTATGTCACCACCACCCTTAGACAAATTGGATAAATTAATGATTGACAAAAACTTCACGCTTCACCTATTACCTGTGTTCTCTGACCTCTATGACATACAAGATGGCGTAATTGGAAACCTATCCATTTCGACAGTGTCTGCTGCTTGAAACAGAAAATAACAAGAATAATATTGATTCACATCAATATAGTTTTAAATTTTGTCTGACTCCTATAAACGTGTTTTGGATGCTGAGAAAGATTTTAGCACTCACTTTTATAGCATCCATGAGGAACATTTTCATTGTTGTCAAAACACGAATGATATCGTTAATTAAACTTCACCACATCAGAATTTGAAAACTATTCCTGTAGATATCATTGGCTCCAATCAAATAAGACGTCTGTCGGCGTTCTTTTTGTCATTCACCAGTCATTTTCACTTTTTCTAGTCAGATAAGTGCTGACACTGTAATTCCCTCCGCAGGCACAACAAAAGTTTTCTTGAACAGGTTTAATGAAGATGGGTTTCCAATTACGCCAGCTTGTGTGTCATAGAGGTCAGAGAACACAGGTGATAGGTGAAACATGAAGTTTTTTTTCTATCATTAATTTATCTAATTGGTTGAAGGACTGTGAAAGAGGGCCCGTAGCTCAGTGGTTCGAACATTGGTTTGGTAAACCAGGGGTTGTGAATTTGTATCTTACTGGGGCCTCTACTCGCCAATATGGGTTGTGTCAGGAAGGGCATCCAGTGTAAAAACTGCGCCAACAAATATGAGCCTTCATCTGAGATCTTACTCTGTGGTGACCCCTAACGGGACGAGCCGAAAGAAACTTACTTTTTGGTCTAAGGACTGTGGTGACGTCATTGGAACTGTGAAAACTGTACCAAAAAATAATGGCAACTCAAGCTATTTAGATAAAAGAAAAAAATTAACGTGGTAAAACAATATGGACGAAAAATACCTCGTTACTGTCTCGTCTCATATCGGTTCTCGTTCATCAATCACACAAAACTGTCTTCACGGAAGCTCGCTAGCTATGGCACTGTCTCGTCAACTTGCAAGTTTGGAACTGACCACACGGAAGCATCAACCGGACATAAAGAGTGCGCGCAACCTCGAAACAACGCGAGACCACGTGCGCAAGACCCAATCATCTCCCCACATATCAACCGCAACGTGACCATACAAACGAGCACCAACTGTACATTTCCCCATGACACCAATCAGCATGGACGCAATGCAACGTATATCTTGCACAGTTATGGACGCATTTAAAGACAAACACGAGTTCTTCGACAATTCAATTGACAACAAACAGAGCTTTTTTTTAACATTTTAATCATTTTTACATTTTTTAAGTTGTACAACTTTCATTCTTCTATTGCTGCTGTTGGACAGATATGCACCTCTCTGTAGTTTGCCTTCATTTAAAAGCAGAACATTGTACTTTGTAGCAAAAAAAAAAAAAAAAAAAATAGACAACTAAGTCATGAAGAGCATGACTTTTAATATGCATTTCATAACTTGAGCAGAAATATTTGCACTTAATTTGTTCTTTAACTTGTTTCACACCGAGTACAAACAGGAGCCCAAACTCACTAGACCGTGAAATTGTCAGCTCGTCTACTGGTTTTGTCCATAAATCGGAGTTATTGACTCAACGTTATATTTGCGTGTGTGTGTATGCGTGTGGACAAATGACAAATGCTGTAATGCTTTACTGCAACTCATTTTTCTTGCATCAGTATTTTAATGACTGAATTTTTAAGTAGCTCCCCAAAATGTAGTGTCGAGATTACTTCTCCACAGGCCCCAGATAAAGTATAACCTTACATTAATGCATATTAAATGGTCAGAGAAGAGAGTTTGTGCATTTTCTTCTTTGTGTGTGTTTATTTCGGAATAAGTACTAGATGATATTACTCCATCTCAAGCACAGCGGACAACAATTAAAAGATCTTGAGAAATGTCTGCTCTCATATGTTTTCTTGTCTCCAACTTGTTTAAACTGTTTATTCATTCCACTGAAAGACTTCATGCTTTTATTAGAGCATAAACTCCGCAATGATTTTCCCCAGGGAAAGCGCATTTGACACTAACACGGATTTGCTGTCATCAATTGGCTCGTTCCACTGCTAATAGTTTCTAAAACGTTTCATCTTTTTCCTAAAAAATGCGGTAAAATACTTTTGTTAGCGAAGGTTTGAAGACGTGAAAGTTGTTGACATTCGAACAGGTTTTATTTGAGCAAGAAGAGGGCATGTTGTATGCTGAAAAAGCAGCAAATGGAGCAGACAAGGCCTTCTGGCTAAAAGGCGATTTAAGATGGCCTTGGGCATGGAGCCACATCGTTCTGGCCAGCATCTAAAACATTAACATCGACTGTTTTTCTTATATCTTTGACTATTGGTCTCTGAGAGTGTTTGTGTGTATGATGTCACCATAAAAGGAGCAGCTATTAGAAATGTTTGTGATAACCACTGGACCGGAAATTCAACTTACCATTACGCAAGAAAGGGTCTTAGTTGCTCAGGATAAAACCTGCAATATTTAAAGGGCCACTATCATGAAATGCATGATTTTTATTATGTTACTTATGAAAGAAGCCGGTATGGACCCATTACTTTTTTCACCACAAAATATGATTTTGATGTATATGCCTTTTTGTAACTCCTGCCATGAAAATCCTCTCAAGGAATTTGTTTTCGAGAAGAAGCAGGAAGTGACGTACGGGGCAGGAGCGCCCTCAAGCGGAATCGTTTGTTTCTATTAGTTTTACCTGCGGGAAGGTAGCTCGTTGTTCCTCCATGTTCAGTAAAATGCCGGCTCGTTGCATTGCTGGATATTGATCGAACACTCGGGAGGATGGATTTACCTTTCATAAGTTTCCAAGAGACCCGGTTCGTCATGAAAAATGGATTGCACAGGTGCAAAGGACGAGAGCTTCGTGGGTTCCAAATGACAGGTAGGTGTGTATACAGCTACTAAAAAAAAAAACAATAGTTGGTGGGTGGGGTGGTAATCCGTAAATCAGGGGTGCTAAATGTGTCGATGTGCGCATCGGAAGGCTTCCGTGCAGCAGCCGCTGAAGGGCAACTTCTGCAGGCCTTGTGGATCGCTACCGGCCTTAACGACAAGGCGGAACCGGCTACTGGCCTTGTCGGCCGGGGTGGCTGGTCGCGGCGCCGGGCCGCGTGGCTCATCTCCGCCGTGCAAGTGGGCATTTATCACGCGGCGGAGGATCAGTCGGGGAGGTGGTTTGGCCGTGATCCGCATATCATCTAAATATGGCTTGAAACAATAGGATAATATTGCCCCGGTAACTTCACTCGGTTGTGAGGTGTTCTCTTCTTCGAAAAAAGCTTCGGTGTCTGAAGGGGGCACAGCCCGTTTTCAATGGCGAATGTCCGGGGTGACGTCACGGGCAGGAGATGCAGCCAATATGGCGAACACTTGGATGTCGAATGACACTTCCGCAAATTTGCGCATGGATGATGCGCTCTCCGCTCACATTTATTTTTTTGTATCGACATTGAAGTGAATAATGTTATATGTATTTTTCATTACAACGTCTATTTTAGAATGTTTATAGGGATGACACTTGAACTTTAAAGTAAATAATACAAACATGTTGCATCTAATTTTACCAAGCAGAAAGTGGCGTGAATAGACCTGCAGCTGAAATGTGCTTGTATTGTATAAGCTTTGGATTATGTAAAAACAAAAAAAAAAAACAAAGAAACGACACACTCCCATTTGTAGTATGTTGGGACGTCTCGGAGCTCACTGAGAATCTACTCAAGATGCACATAAACAAGCACTTCTCCTTCTCTCTCTTCTCATCAGATGTTGTCTTGTAGAGTCCAGCCAGCATGTGATGAATTGATTGATGAGGGGACTGCCCTCTTCTTGAATAACTGTTTGCATCCTCGCGGTCTCATTGCCCACGACCAGCTTGGCAGCAAATCGTTGGGCGCTCATGAATAATGATCACCTGTGCATTTCTGCCCTTGTGCTCACAATAGGGCATTTTAATCAATGTGCCTTTTAACAGGTTGAATGAACAACCGACCATTTATCAAGCGTTGTGTGCGCGTTACTTAATGCACTACAGTGATGTCCTTCCCCCAAAAGCTATTTTTAAACTGCGGCTATAGCGTCAAACGTCTACGTTTGAATCGCTTTCATATGAATGTATAAAAGGAATTGTATAAGCTCAGTTTATCAAGTATAATGTAGCTTATTTTGCAAAAACATGAATTAGTCGACAGCTGCATCATCCACTTAAGATGACTCCATCAGATAGACATTTGCTGTCCCAATAACCTGCAAACACTTAAAATATGAAAACAAAACATGACTGCACCTAATTTACCGAGCTTTCTTGGTGTTGTTCTTCTGTGGCCTCGATCGGCAGTTGGGAACTCAACTTAATGGTGCGTTACTGATCTTGCCATTTCATTGTAATGGAAGAAATTGTTCATTGACGGTGGATGAATGTTGCCAGCCCTGGCACCGCAACCTACTCTTCAAAACAGTCTGCGTTTGTATGTTGATAAACATTGTCAGGATGAGGCTGGAATGCTGATGGCCGCCTGTCACAGTCGTCATGGTGACACTGCAACGATGTGTTTGTGATTTATGTGCTAACAAGATGCCTGCTAATATCAATGCCTCTAACTCGCTCCAGCAGTGGCAGAAATACAGAACAGTTATCATGCAGTGTTTGCAATGGCCATTAATCCGTTGTGCTAATGAGAAGCTATTGCAGACAAGATGAAAGAAGATGGAGATGACTCATTCATTTTTAAACAGTATTAAGGTAGACTGAGGAAAATATGGCATGACCACGTTTTAAGGCTCTTCCATTTTTGCCATATTTCATTGATAAATTGTCAAACTCGAAATGCTGCTTACGATCAGACACATAAACCCAAATCTAGTATGAGCAAATCTATCCTTTAAACCAGTGATTTCCAACCTTTATAGAGCCAAGGTACATATTTTACAATTGAAAAATCCCGCGGCACACCGACAAAAGTAAATGTCACCAAAAATAGATCAATTAATTACCATGTGTACTTCCTGACATCTAATAGAAGAGCATTTTTTTGTTTTGTCTGTCATTGTGCCTCACTGGCATAAAGAGATGAATAAAGATACATTATTTTTGGAATAAGTGTTTTACATAAAATTGGATAACTTCCCACGGCACACCCGAAGAGCGCTCACGGCACACTAATGTACCCGGCACACTGTTTGGGTATCACTGCTTTAAACCATGCTAACCATTTTTAAGTGCGCTTCAGATTTCAAAGAATTGCATATCCTTTTTGTCTGAAGAAGAAATCCCATTAATTAATTAGTAATTGGAGCTTAAAGGTCCACTGTCATGAAATGCATGATTTTTAGTATGTTATTAATGAAAAAATGGACCCATGTGTTTTTTCACCACACAACATGTTTTTAACGTCTATGGCTTTTTGTCACTCCCGCCATGAAAATCGTCTCGATGGATTTGTTTTGGAGAATAAGCAGGAAGTGACGTTAGTAGTAGACGCCTACTCAGGTGGCTCTCATGTTTATACTAGTTTTACCTGCTGAAAGGTAGCTCTTTGTTCCTTCGTGTTTGCCAAAATGCCGACCACATAATCTTTCTCTCATAATGTAACAAAAGATCCGCGTACATAAGACAGGGGTGCTAAATGTGTCGATGTGCACTCACCGGCGAAAGCTTCCACGTCGGGCTCACCGTAGGTGGTTTGACCACATGTGGGACGAGAAAGGAGCTTCCTCCCTGGAATGGGTTCTCCTGAGTACGCTACATACTGTCGGGGAGTCTTTTGTTAGTTAGAAGTGATCGTATATCATCAAAATATGGTTCGACATGGGAGGGTAATATTGCCCAGGTCATTTCACTCGATTGTGAGATGTTTTCTTTGAAAACAGCTTCCGTGGCAGAAGGGGCTTCGGAAAAATCAGAAAATCTCTGTTGTTCCTCTGTGAATGGCCCGGCTTGACGTCATCAACAGACGTTGCAGGCAACATGGTGACCATTTGGATGTCGAATGACACTTCCGCAAATTTGCGCATGGATGATGCGCTCTCCGCTCATATTTATTTTTTCGTATGGACATTGAAGTGAATAATACTATATGTATTTTTCATTACAATATCTATTTTAGAATGTTTATAGGCATGACACTTGAGCTTTAATTAGAGATGGCTCGAATGAAATGGAACATTGTCCCATGTGCTCAGGAATTTTTTTTCCCGCGATTGAATCAAAGTTAAACTTTAGATGGTAATTCCGAACATCAAAAAAGAACACCGTACCTACATACCCGTACGAAGAAAAATAAGAGGCAGAATCATTCTTTGGACTGTTTTTCTAAAAATGGAATTGGGGTGTTGGACAAGATGGATGGAAAAAAAAAAAATCAGTCAGTATGAGCACAGATCATGATTCTGCTGGAAAACAACCAACCAAACAAACAAACAAACAAAATAAATGAAAGTCATGAAAACCCTAATAAAACATACTCCAACCATTTTAGGTACCTCTTATCCTCACTAGTGTTGCATGCGTACTGGAGCCTTTTCGAGCTATCTTTGGGTGAGGACTATTTGAAATGGTTCCCAACCAATTGCAAGGCACTTATAAACAAACAACCACTCAAGCTTACATTCCCACCCACGGGCAATTTAGTCTTCAATCACCCTAGCATGCATGTTCTTGGGGTGTGGGAGAAAACCTGAATATCAGAATCAGAATCATCTTTACTGGCCAAGTGTGTAAAAACACACAAGCAATTTTTCTCCAGCAATCGGTGCTGCCACAACAAAGCAACAAGAACAAAGAACAAGACATTTCCGTTTATAGGAACTCTACCCGGATACCCGGGTATACCTGGACAAAACCCATGCAGGAACAGGGACAGCATGCAACCACCGTGCCACTCCTGATAGAACATCATAACATTATTTGGAGTTAATTATGGGGGCACTTGAAACGGACCTGCATATTGACTCCCATTTAGCATGAGTTTAATGGGATTGTTTGATTCTAAACACAGTCACATCCCCGGTTACACAAGAGTTTGCACAGTTGTGCAACCACAATATTACAGCTGTATATTTTTATTTCCCCCTATCAAGTTGCACAGGTTATGGGTCGAATTAATGATGGAAAATGTTTTAAAATGATTTATATCTTATTCTTTTGCACCACAAAAACTGGTACGGAAGCAGAGATGTGTCGACATTTTAAAACCACTGCACATTTCAAGTACTACTATTATGCTGTAATTAGCACTCATCAACCCAGTCAACCTATTTTTTAAAGGGAAATTCCGGTGGTTTGGATTAACAATGTATCCAATAGGACATGTCATATGTACTGTACCTTGACAATGTGATGTTAATCCTCTCCCATTTAATGGTGTTTTTAGAAGATGTTTAATCGACAACTACAAATTTTCATGGGCGCTGCCATTTTGGCGAGTCACGTAACCTACGTGCCCGGATGTGACGTGATAGGCGCGTAACAAAGAAATCCTTGCCGGTTTGTAGCATCTTCATATGCGTTACCACCACGATCGGACACGATAAAATGCCCAACTGTATCGCTAGATTTTGCCATAATTCGGATAGAACTAATGCGAGAAATGTTCGGTGGGATGTTCTACCCAGTGGAAAAAAAGAATCATTTAAGGATCGGAAACCGGAGTGCCGGAGAAAACCTATGCAGGCACAATTCTACACCACACACACACACACCACACACACACACACACCACACACACACACACACACAACACACACACACACACGCACACACACACACATAAACACATACACACATACACACACAAAACTCCACAAAAAAATAAACCCAAAAATCAAACCTGGGTCCTCAGAACTGGAAGGCCAACACTATACCAGCTGAGCTACCGTGCCGCTGTTGTGGAGGTAGTATTAACTTTCACCAAGCCAAAGATAATTTCATTATCACTTGTACCCCGGCCACCATGTTGGCTAAAATAACCTTTCCCACAATATGAGGCCTCCCTTTCACTGATGGGTGTCACGAACCAGTGGTGCACGGGCGGACCCAAGTGCAGGACTCCACCACGAGGACATGATGTTCGGTGGGTTTATTGTAAATGAATGTTGTGCACGACAACATAGTCCAAGAAGGCAGGATCCACAAACAAGGTCCGATAACTATGAGTCAACTAACGAGCATAACAAAAGCGTGACTGGACTATCATGGCGCAGTGGCCATGGTAACCCAGCGTGGTAACCCATGTTGCGATAGAGCATACTCAACGAACTGGCAACTGCCAGTGACCAAACTCCAACTTAAATACACCACATCACACTGCCTCATGTGAAGCAGCTGTGACCGGTGACAGGTGTAATAGATGAAACCGCTGGGAGTGGTGGCCAAGCCACGCCCTCCTTGGCCGTGCTCCAGCCTTGCACATGACAATGGGTTCTACCATCCTTCATGGCCACGAGGAGTGTCCTCAATGCAGTCCTCCGCTGGCTGGCCTAAACGCACTTCAAAATCGATAGGATGGACGAATGGTGTGTCCCGCGCATTGGCCGACTCGCGTTCTTCATCAGATGAGGATAAATCCAAGAAATCAGCGCTGTCCATGATTGTGTAGGAATGTAACCGAGTCTTTGTTTACGCAGTTAATGTCCCGCGCGCCGGCCAAGTAGTCAGACTCCTTGTCATTCCTGTCCGAAGAGCCATCTCAAAATTCTACATTATTTAAAGCCACAGGTTCAAATCTGTATGGAAGTTTTCCTCCGTCTGTCACGTCCCATCGGAACGGGAGTAGGACCCAAATGCAGGAACTCGGAAGACGCAAGGTAGTTCAAGAAAAGACACGTTTATTGTATGCAGAGGTCGGGGATCGAGCAGGCAGTCCGGTGCAGCAGCGGTAGTTGTGACGTCGGGCGAAGAGAACAGATGAGCGGACAGGCAGGAGTCGGTACACGGGGAAACAATCAACGCAGGCAGAAGTATCAAGGAGTCAGGCTTACAAGGTTGGTCAGAGAACGGACGGAGGTCGGTACACACAGGTTCACTCAGAAATACGAGAGTGCTGGAACGGGACATAAAGCTCAACGAACTGGCGGAGGACCAGTCGTCACCGGGTCCTATATATACAGGGGATGATCAGCCCGCAAGAGGCGCAGGTGTGTGCCTCCCGATTAGCGCAGCCGCGCGGGCACCCGCTCAGCTCGTGCTGAAGCGGCAGGATCATGACACCGTCTTCCATATTGCTATTTCTTCATCAGATGAGGATAAATCCGAGAAATCAGCGCTGGGCATAATCGTGTTCCATGTAATCGAGCTTTGTAACGGCACGTAACACGTCACATCCGCCCATGTAGGTCATGTGACTCGCGAAAATGGCAGCGCCCCTGAAAATTCGTAATTGCCGATAAAAATCCTCTCAAAAAAAACATTGTTCATGCAAACCACTGGAATTTCCCTTTAAAATCTCTTTCCCCGTTCCACCATGCAGGAAACGTATTGTTTTTGAAGGATAATGGTTCCAAGATGTGGCAAATGTAAAAAAAAATATTTTCCAATGCGTTCCAAGTTCGCTCACTGCATTGTAGGTCAGGTAATGTACTCTTTTTGTCGGTGACTTCCGAATTTATTGGATTAGTTATGACAGGTCAATATAGACAGAAAAGGGAACATTTTATAAAAATTTTATGATCTAATTCAAAGCTGCACTGAGGCAAGATGAAGTTTATTTCTTCCAAATCTCATCTAAAGGTACTATTGGAGGATCTTGTTTTTGTTTCTCTTCCTTCTGGGAAGATATTGCCATCTTCATTTGTCTCTCCGTCTATGTTTGCATTAACCGACTTCTCGTGGAGGACATTCAGCAGAGTTAAATCAATTTTTATCCTGTGGGAAGCCGCAGGCCAACTTTTGTATGAGAGCACGTCTGCGTGGATTTCTCTGTCGCTCGCTGTGTGACCTTTTTCAAATGACAGTGGGAGAATTATTTTAAGATGCCTTCTTCTCCACTACAAATTGAAAGACTTGAATGGATTCATTTAGGAACTTTTCGCTGCTGCTCAGCAACAGTCCAGACTCCACAAGGCATCCAGCAGGCATCACGGAGGGACATGAAGGTCACAGAAGTTTAATTTTATTAGCCCTTGTGTGGATTAATTTTCATTTCGATTTTTTGGGGGATGTGTGTGACACTCAGAGAGCCTTTGAAGAGGCTTCCAGACGCCATTCGGGGATCTGGCGGTCATAGTAACAGGCGAGGAGGTGGGTTTGCACTAAATTGCATGGTGGTGCCCCCCGGGGCTGAATGGATCCTTGGCGTTGTGGCTCCCTTCTCATGGCCCGTAGATGTTCTACTGTCGGGTGTGCCCTATCCGCCCTCCTTCCCAAATTTAAACGGCCTAGCGCTCAAATCAACAAGTGGCCTCTCTGCTCAGAAGTTTGTATTCTTCCAAAATACTCCCAAAACGGTCACTTTTTTTGCGTGTATATAAAACACTGTTTCATGTGTTCCACAAGCCTGTGCAAATGTGTTAAGCGGTGAGCATGTAAACAACTTAGCCCATTTGATTATTAAGTATGCTTTTGGCTGTAGAATTAATTGTTGAATAATCATTTCTTGAAGCAACTGAGGAAAAATAGAATGCATTACCTGGCTGTTAAAGAGTACAACATACAGGATGATGCTATATGACAAAGGTCATAGCTAAGTCATAAAAAAAAAGAATCTATCCAAAATGAATCCACAAAACATTATTAAATGTAAAGAGGAAACTATAAAATCCAAGCTTGTAAAAAGGTGGAAAAAAATAATGGTGTGGTTAGTAAGAGATCTGCATTTGCCATTATTCTTGACATTTAAACAAAGCTGGTCTTGTTTTTTTTTCCCTCCCGAAGATGCTGAGAGAATATACAGTAATTAACCCTTTCCACTCGAAATAAATATATTCAATACAAACACCTCCTCCAAAGTTTTTTCCTTTTTACCTGACAGAGTGGAAATGCATGCATTATGAGCCCCCAACAAAATAACAATTTCAATTGACAAGGGTACCGTACTGGACTGCTGGGAAAACAATGCTGTTCTCATTGCTATGGCAACCCCTGGCTCGCCTCTTTTAGTGGTCTACATTATTGATGGAATGACACCTTTGTGTTGCATTAATTTAACTCTATTGGGTGTTCACAGACATCATATGGTATACCTGTATAATTATGCAGGCATCAGCACTCATTTGTGAGCCATTGTGTTGTATATTTAAATTCATAATATATGAAGACCCCAGGTTTTGATGCTTCATGCGTTCATTAATTCAATAATAACAGCAGCCTAACAACATATTAGCCCTCCTGACAAAACAAAACAGAACTGAACATCAAAGACTCCCAATCACTGTCTCATGATGAGAGGTCATCAGGTGAGCTACAGTAAATTATTAAGCAATTTAAGAATTGGTCCCATAACTATTTACTACCAGTAATGTACAGTATGTAAGCGACACATTGTCTGAGAACAGATGGCAGACGGTACAATTTACCCGTGTATTTATCTGCTCCTTTCATACAACAGAGCGATGGCTTTGTGTTCAATTTAACAGGCCAGATTTTATAATGAGTAAGCACATTTTGTGTGTGTGTGTGTGCGTGAATTGCGATGGTCACCATTATTCCAGTGCTGTATACTGTACTATATCTAATTTTTCAGGCGTTTGTCTATAGTGTGCCATTTGTGTTTAGTTCCCCCCCAGTTTAAAATATGTGAATTGGCTCAATAAAGGTTTTGAAACACGACTGCATGGAGCCATTCAAAATGACGAGCACGATTCCACTATGCTCGACATTATTGAGAGGAACCGTGGCGCCCACCTGTGTTAAAAGGGGGAAACGCAGAAGGCTTTGAGGGCAGAAAACAACAATATTATTATTGCACATTTATTGAACTGTCCATAATTGCCCTTCTTGTCTGCACAATTCTCAGTTATGGACCAAAAACTAGTAACTAAGAGGTTATTCATATTGGGTTAGCGTAGACCATTACATTTCCAGTTATCCATCCATCCATTTTCTTTGCCGCTTATCCTCACACGGGCGTATCCCAGCTGTCAACGGGCAGGATGCGGGGTACACCCTGAACTGGGTGCCAGCCAATCGCAGGGCACACATTTTCGGTTATAGATTTTCTTTTTTAATAAGAGCGGCATTGCCATTCATTGTAATTGAACAAGTACAAATTTTGACACAAGACTACAGCTCATCAAAACGTGCTGAATTTAGTTATTACTAAAACAGACATTGCCCCCCCCCCCCCAAAGCATAGATTTATTCCATGGAAATATTAAATATATTTACTACAGAGAAGCTCAAGCACCATTTAATGACAAATATAAACTGAGCAGCAGATGCTGAAGCGTTACTCAACTCCCACATCTCCAACCAGGAACTGTGAGAATGCATGCACGTGTTTATATGACAAGGAACTATCTTTAACTTGATGAACGTTAAAGAAACTAAATATGTGGCCGGAAGTGCTCCTATGACAACAATTTTCATATGAAATGAATAACATTTTTTAGTTGCATATGCTTCTATAGTGAGTAAGTGTGAAAATACTGATGTTTTCTCACTTGCTCTTGAGCAAGTGCACCCATTAACTAGAGACTGCGGATCAATTTTACTTCCCGGTTTTGGACACCTCCTGCACGGCTTCGATCCACTCCTTTCTCTCTTCGGCAGTGGCCGCCTGCAGGAAGTAATGCGTTTCATCCGATGTGATGATCTCAAAGAGGTTGCCGTCCACGTCGTACCTTTTGGCTGTCGTCACAGGAAGCAAGCGAGGTTGAGTTGGAAAAAATGAAAGAGGAAGAAGAACAAGAACACCTGCTTCTCACCCACCGTCAGGCACGAAATCCACAGCTGTGACCACAGAACCTCGCAGATGGATGGAACCCAGGGGATCGTCACCCTAAATTGGAAGTTTTTGTTTTTGTCACCCTTGTTGATTACAGTATTTAAAAGCCGGTGTTGCTTATGTCAAAAAATAGTGGCCGGGGTGATCATTTCATCAACTGCAGAAGAGAGCGAGGCCTGTTTGTGTGCAAAACCGCATCCATTTTCTTTGCCGCTTATCCTCACGAGGGTCGTGGGGAGTGCTGGAGCCTATCCCAGCTGTCAACGGGTAGGAGGCTGGGTACACCCTGAACTGGTTGCCAGCCAATCGCAGGGCACATCGAAAGGGCATTGGCATCAGAGTTTTGAGGTCCCGGGTTCAGGGTATACCCCGCCTCCTGCCTGTTGACAGCTGGGGATAGGCTCCAGCACTCCCTGCGACCCTTGTGAGGATAAGCGGCTCAAAAAAACAATGGATGGATATTTTATACTTTACCATATTTATCGAGTGTGTTGTATTTTTTTACAATTTAAAATACAGTAGTGCATTGAGTTACGAGTGACTAACACGACCTGCCAGCACAAATATAAATCCTGCATGGTAGCAGCAAACTCAACTCACTTAAAAATAAGCAGGCGTTTGGCAGAAAGTGAACATTTCACAAAAAGGGGTTGAAGCTGTTTGAAACATCTCACAATTGAAATACAGTGTCGAACTAAAATGAAATGTTAAAAAGTCCATTCAATGTTGTGCATTAAAAACAAACAACGTTGTTCGCGGTAGGCCTATGTTAACTTAATGCTTACACATTAGGAATAAAAAGCAACAGATGGGCTATGGATTAGCATCGATTTACACAGTGTTACAAGGCTTTATGTAACATTTTTTGACACAAGCATTGGACCAACGGATGTGGAAAGACAATATAATAATAATCACAGTCATAGAGGCAGACAGTGCAGAGTAATCTTAATACTCTGCACCAAATACTGTTGCACCTTAGTGGTTCACTGAGAGTCATGGTGACTCCTCATTTTTGTTCTGTAGGACTGTGTTATACTACCCCTGGTGGCCAAGGTGGCCACACCAAAGGAGCAACACAATGAATTGAGTTGATGAATTAAATCATGCTGCACAGGCTGATAATTTTTTTACATTCTATTTTATTTTTCTATTAGTTATGTTGCTACTGCATGATTTTAGAGTGGTTAATGCTCTAGAGTAATAGTTTTTTTTTTTGAGGGGGAGCCTGGAAAAGATTAATGGCACTTCAGTTCATTTTATTGGGAAAAGATGATTTGGTGAACAAGTATTTTGATTTACGAGTGTGGTCACAGAAAAAAATTAAACACATACCTCAAGGGGCGGTTGTACTTGATTTTACCTCCCAAAAAGTTTGGAAACACACCCGGCAACTATTAGGGGAAGGTAAAAAAAAATTAAGGGCAAATGTCGTAATTACCTTGGTGGGATCATAATAATGCATATAGGCAGGGTTATGCCTCAAAATGAATTTCCGCACTTTCCAGTTTTTTCTCTTGTGGCCCTGTGAATGTTGGAGCAATTAAAATATGAATCTTTATCCGACCAAGTGGTTTTTAAGACTCAAATGAATGCCCGATTAGATCATTTTCCTGAACTTACCTGTTTCAGCAAGCATCCTTGTTTCACGATATTCCCTCTGAACTCTTCCTTGATAAGAGTGTCCTCATCACTGGAGTAGCCTTCACAGAAGAAGCCACTGTCAGCCTGCCAAACAACGTCACACATGCCACAAGGTGAGGGACAATTACTCAATCTGGGAGCTGCAGCCGAAAAATGTACAGGATTGCACCGTGAAATATGTTCATAACTGTGGTTGCAGTTTGCAGAAGTGTATTGCACCACTTTCATCATGCTGAAGTAACTGGACTGTTCTGGAGACCCATAATAGACCAGTTGTGATTGATTCAATGTCCTGAGAGTTTCAAAATAACAAAATTGTTACATTTAAAACCATATAACAGTGGAATCATTTTTGCAAGCATGTATAACTTTCAAATGTAAAAACATTGAATGAATTATACATTACACTGTGTCTTTCCAAACACACCAACCTACTATAATTACGTAATCAAAATGACGATATGAGTGTATTTATGAATGACAAAATCTTGGGCAAAGTCTCAAAGTCAGTATTGCTTTACTGGCTTTTCTCACTGTAATGTGAATGCTTATTACTGAAAACATGATAAGTTACATCTTACAAGAATGTTTTCTTTACTTTTGGTCTCGGAAAGATCACCTTGCTCTCACGACTCACGCTCCCCCAAATAAAGGTCTAGATATTCCGCTCACTCCTTCGACCTGTGCTTCTCAAACCCTTTATACAAAGTCCTAAATACAGTACTTACTGCCATCCTGACAAGCATTAAAATAGATCCATCCATCGATTTTCTTAGCTGCTTATCCTCACAAGAGTCACGGGAGTGCTGGAGCCCATCCCAGCTGTCAACGGGCAGGAGGTGGGGTACACCCTGAACTAGCTGCCAGCCAATCGTAGGGCACATCGAGACAAAGAGCCGCACTCACAATCACACCTTGGGGCAATTTAGAGTGTCCAATTAATGTTGCATATTTTTGGAATGTGGGAGGAAACCGGAGTGCCCGGAGAAAACCCACGCAGGCACGGAGAGAACATGCAAACTCCACACAGGCGGGTCCAGGATTGAACCCGGGAGCTCAGAACTGTGAGGCCAATGCTTTCCAGCTGAGCCCACCGTGCCGCCATTCAAATACAGTCACAAATAATGCATAAACTTTCATTAATAAAGAGTTATCTTATTCATGAAAAGTATGCTTAATTTTTTGGAATCCACTGCAACATGCTCAGTTTGAAGATTAACAGCTGCGTTTCAATCTAGGAAAAAAAAACTGTACTTGATGAATTACTTAAAGTGTACAGCACATAAAAGTTTAATAAATTGTCACAAAATTAACATTTTAAAAAACTATTCTTTAATATTGAATGCAAATGTATTGAATGTATATTTAAATACAACTGAACTGTACTGGGGAGGTATTCTTTCACTTATTACTAAAGGGTATCCCAAATACCACAAATACCACACACTTTGATCATCACTGCTGACCATACTGATTGCAAAAAAATTAAGCATTACTACATTTATAAATACCGAGGTTTTGGCACGCCTGTTGGATTGGATCAGATCGCAAAAGACAGACTTTTACCGCATGGAGCGCTCCACGATTGGACAAAATGGAATACCGCTATCTATAATTTCTCAAGGTGGGCTTTTATCTCGGCCTCAGCAAAGCCCAAATAAATTATTTAATGGCATCAACTTACAAAGTAGTAAAAAGCGTCGGTCTGATCCAGGAAGATGGACTTCTCCCCGCTCATCGTTCCCTCCTTCGAAAGCTCGCCGGCGGGTTGCAAGAACCCCTCGTTCAGGAGCCCCGTGGCTAACATGAGCGCCTCGGGCCTGTTCCTGGCTTTCCCCTTAGAAATGAGCCACTCCACCACTGTGTTACCTTTTATTTATTTTTTTTTAAGTTTTGAAAAAGCCTGAAGTTCAAAGTGAAACTTTGCATCGATAAAAAAATGGAACCACGAGAAAAAGCAACGTTACCGGTGAAGCAGTGGTTGAAGATTCGATTCTCTCGTTCCAGTTTCAACTCTTTCACACCTTCATCCTGGTCTCTCATCTCAGTGTACAGCTCACTAACAGCCCCCAAATGGAATTTAGTAGGACAGAATGTAAAAGAATCCCTTTACAGTGGTGCCTTGAGATACGAGTCACACAAGGTATGAGTTTTTCAAGATATGAGCAATTATTTGAATAACATTTTGCTTGAACTTGCGAGATATATGCGCTTTATTTATATTGCTCATGAAGTTAATTCAATTCACGTCACCATAAGCAGTAGCTTGAACAATTCATGAAAAAAAAGAGTATTGCCACCCCCAATTGAAGTTTACTGCCAAACCAAGCATAAAACAGAGAATTACGTCTTTATTTCAAACAACCAAATAGTGGCCAGCTTAGCCTAATGCTAACAAACAATGTAAAATGCTATTGACATGCTAATGTTTAGCAAAGGATATTTCAACTCAAGCAGTGAAGCGGCACATGGTAACATACAACAATAATCACGGACATTTTCTTTTTCCTCTATGAAAAAGGACTAATACTAAAGCGTCTTACTGAATCAAATAAAATAGTAGCGGTAGACACTTTTAAACCAAAATTCAAAACCCAATTATTTCAAAGGTTTTTTGTCGTTTGCTCGGTTTTGTTGTATTCCACGTTGTCCAAAGAGGCCTTGGGTTACATGAAAGACATGTAAGAAAATCCAAGTTGTTGCTGCTGCTGTTATTATTATTATTATTTTTGCGTCTGCACAATGGTGTCTCCTGGTGGCCAAGGTGGGCACATCAGAAGAAGCAACACACTGAATTGGATTGCAGTCATAAATTACTATGCAAAAAAAAGATAATACATTACATTCTATTTAATTGCGTTATTACTGGATTCTTTTATCATTTCCAATATTGTATTATTTTTCCCTTGTTAAAAAGCACATTACCAAAAAATGTTGAAATTTTTGTGGAGGCCAGAACAGGTTAACGGCACTTGCATTCATTTCATCGAGGAAAGATGATTTAAGATGCAAGTGTTCCGAGTTAGGAGCATGTTTACGAAAAGAATTATGCTTGTATCTCAAGTCACCGCTGTAATAATTCTGTGGTTTGGTGTGTGTGAAGTGTGGGGAACGTACTTCAGGTTGACCGCATCGGTCAGGCGAATGGAGCGTCTGGTGGACCTTCGGGCGAACCTCTTGCCCCCTTGCAGGCACTGAATGGCCCTCTTGATGTCCTTCACCCACAATTCTCTTTCCTCCACGTGCGACGCTTGGAAGAAATGCTCCTGCTTCTTGTGCATCACGATCTTGAACACCAACTGAAGGATAAAATTAACCCTCTCGTTTGCATTTCTGTCGCAAGGGAGTGTATTCGACATGGACGTACCGTTCTGTTGCCGCAGTCCTGACAAGGGCTGATGAGCGTGGCCCCCTTCAGCGGGATCATCCCTTTGGGAGACTGGTCTGTTTTCTTCTTGTAGAATTCCAGCCCGTCTTCAGACAGCACCGCCCACACGGCGGTCCAGTAGTTCAACAGAGTGCGCTTCAATTCGCCGAGACATGCATGGCATCATTAGATAAATATTTGAAGTCTTTTGTGCATAACTGTCAGAATAGTGGTGATGACTTTATCACTCAAGTCCACGTTGAGCAGTTCTGTCATCACTCAACCACTTCCCTATTTTCAACATCTCTCTCAAACTTTCCAAAATGACATTGTTTTGTGTCACAGCAAGAATCCTTTAGAATTTTGAGTAGCTACCACAAGATGGAGTCAATTTGATCCGCATTTAGCAGGTTCATCTTTCTATTAGACGACAATTTCATATGAAAATACTTCACTCACCAGTACCACCAAGGTGATCAGAATTAAAATACTGGACCTAAGTGTTTCTCAAAATGAGACAGGCTTTATTCCTCAAAAGTGTACTGTATGTACATTGTAAGGCATGGCGACATTATGCAGTTTAAACATGAAGAATGAATTTAAGAATAGAAAATTTAAAACAAAAAGTTGAAATATTGTATTGTATTAATACATACTGAAAAACAAATCCAAAACAGTACATTTGACCATATCCTGCTTAAATTACTCCCATTGAACTGTGCTTAACACATTTGTTGTAGTGGATTAAAAAACATGTCACTCTAATATCAACAACTTGACCATATATTTTTGTATATCTTTCGTGTACCACTAGTAGCACTCGTACCACACATGAAGAATCAATATAAATATACTACACCATTTAAACATTTTTCATGCTCTTTGGAATGACTTAGTGTTTTTGCGTCAAAGCAAGAATTGTATTGATTTTGATAAACACAATTTCCAAATCAAATTTGATGATTCCTACCCTCACCTATGGGCATGAGCTGTGGGTCGTGACCGAAAGAACAAGATCCCTGGATACAAGCGGCTGAAATTAGTTTCCTCCGCAGGGTGTCCGGGCTCTCCCTTAGAGATAGGGTGAGAAGCTCGGTGTCGAGCCCCTACTCCTTCGCGTTGAGAGGACCCAGATGAGGTGGCTGGGGCATCTAATTTGCATGTCCCACCGGAAAGAGACCCCGAGGACGACCCAGGACACGCTGACTTGGGAACGCCTCGGGATCACTCCGGAAGAGCTGTAAGAAATGGCTGGGGAAAGGGAAGTCTGGGTATCCCTGCTGAAGCTAATTCCCCCGCGACACCATACAGAAAAGCGGTAGATAATGGATGGATGGATGGAAATTTGATTATAGTTACAATTAACAATGTCTGTGTTCTATTTCCTCTTTGTTGCTCGTTCAACTCGCTATGGCCAATATTCCGTTGTACATTAAGAGTTGTGTTTCTCTCATTTTCATCCTGTAATAAGAAGAGATTGTACAAAGCAAACGCACCAGTTCCAATCTAGAAGATCTTTTGACTGAAGGCTCTCGCGCATAAAACTAAACACACGCTGCCTCGTGATTCCAAATGTATAATTGTTGACTGTTACTCCGGAACAGAAGGAACAAAAATTGCCTTGAGCCACGTTCTGCTTCACGGAGACTGCTCACGTGTGGTAGCCTCCAGTAATTATTTGACAGTTGCCTTCACATTGAATTATACGGAGGCTTCTTCTGTACATGCCAAGCTGTGCGCGTCAATACGAGGAAGTCACTCTTCTTACCTTTTTCACCAAGTATCCCTCTCGGATCTGTTGTGGCTCCATCAGTCGTTTGTTGCTTCTTTGCAAACGCTGTGCTTCTTAGCAGAGTTGGTGCACTCACTTTTTTTGTTGTTGTATTTTTTTTTTTAATGCAGCTGCCTACTTGTGATCCAAACCACAAAGAGACAAATAAGGTGGAAGTGACTGACAGGGTGTATATGTGTGACAGAGGAGCCCACTTCCTCTTTCTGTGTGGCATCACCAGATGACATTTCTACATGTGACTTGGCTTTTGACATTTTTTTGGGAGCATGACTCATTTTACAAATGGCGCTTATCTATGTTGTACTATTTCCCTTTCATATCATGTGCATTTATGCCTTGCTACTATATAATCCAACTTTTGAACTCTTCGACTCTATAGTGTCAAGAGTCTCTTCCTCTTATGATGAAATGCCTCCTTTTTTTAGTTTTGGTGGTCATGACGAATACATTTGGAAAGAATACAGTCAATTATTCCTTTAACGGTAACAAAAGACAAAATTTAGGGATGCATGCATCTGCTGACTTAAGTCTAGATCAAAGGGTCCCGTTTAACTATTTGCTCATGAGACATTGCTGTACTAGAGTGTAAACTAACTAGAACAAAGCAAAATGACTAAAGAAAATATGTGCTGCTAATCAAATATGAATATAAATGAATAGTTTTTTGGTGCAGGCGGCACGGTGGATGAGCTGGTAATGCGTTGGTCTCACACTTCTGAGGTGCCGGGTTCAATCCCAGACCCGCCTGTGTGGAGTTTGAATGTTCTCCGTGTCTCACTCACAATCACACCTAGGCGCGTGTCTCATTAATCTTCCGTGTTTTTGGGATGTGGGAGGAAACCAGAGTGCCCGCAGAAAAACCAAGCAAGCACGGGGAGAACATGCAAACTCCACACGGGCGGGTCTGGGATCAAACCCGGGACCTCAGAACTGTGAGGCCAACGCTTTCCGGCTGATTCACTGTGCCGCCAGTGTAAAAAAAGTACAAAAGTGAAACTAGAAAAATGCATGAAAAAAATAGCATGAAAATGTTACACATGAGTATTAAAATGATTTTATTCAGAAAACATGTTTTGTTGTGTATTTTCCTTTGTCTTTTAATGTAAATGATTATTTAGTATTTACAAAATAATAATAAAACAAAGTTAGAAATGAGATTCGAGTTTGAATGAGTGTTAGTAAAAATGTCACCTAGAAGAAAATGGTCATCCTGTATTTTCATGTTGCTGCCATTTTACAGGTACTTTGGTACTTGGCAAATGATAATAAATGTAATTTCAACTTCAAAATTTATTGTCTAAGGCCATGTTCATTGTCCAAGCCGCTTATCCTCACAAGGGTTGCGGGAGTGCCGGAGCAGAGGCTTTCCCGGCTAACATTGGCTGAAAGGTGGACTACACCCTGAATTGGTCACAGCTAGTCGCAAGGCACAGTACTTTAAACGATTTACGCCTGAATTTATTGCACACTAACCCGCCCCCAAAATCCAAATCAGTTATTGTAATGCTGCCGATGCTCTTCTAGAGTCCGCCGTTAAATATTTGAACCAGATGCAATCTAGTTTGTTTTTTTTTCCCCTTATTTTTTTAAAGTGTTAGTTATGGGAGGCAAAACCCAAAAACTGCCTTGGTGACCTTTGCGAGCCATTCATGAAAGAGAGCCCCTTGGCTTACATTGAAAACCTCAGCAGGAAGTACAACATTGCGATTAGAACTTGTGCTTAATTGCTGCACAGTACAGCCCTTGAGGTTTGGGGATAAGACGTCACTGCAGGCGAGCAGAACGCTCAACAACGCACGTCTGGTGCCAGTCTTCTCCATTGACGTCAATGGACTTGCGAACTTGTGCAGGGGAGACGGTGCCACACGGAAATCCCGCCTCTTTACCCCCTCTGATTGGCCCTGCTGGAATTTATCCCCGCCTACTAGGGTGGATGGTCTTCCGTCATTGGTGTTTGAGGCGAGAGTGATTGAACATAACCGGCCGGCCACAAAAGGATCAACGGAGGGACAAAAACAAAATAGGCTGCACGTCACACACCGGGCCAGCTTTCATTGAAACAAAACGCAGCACAAAGCTGCTGCATCGATGAAGTAGCTACACAATCGAATGCAGTACTGGGGATACGTTGCGTTTTATTCTGGTAAGTACATGCAATTTTCATGTGATTTATGTCTAAATCTGTCAACTGCTATGTCTACATATTGCCTATTTATGTCGAATTGTGTCGAATATGATGATTACAATTATTTGCGTTATCTGACCCAGCCACAGTCCTCGGAATTTTATTTGTAGTTTGTATTTTGAATGAGAATTTTGCAGCAGCTGTTGTTTTGCCATCAGCAGATTGCGGATAAACAAGGCACGTGAGAGACCAATAAGTTAACACAGCGAATAATGTTGCATATAAATGGATTGATCAATACCAAACGAGCCTACAAGTGAGTTTTGATGTGTACGGTACTGTTACTGTAAATGCAGAACATAACTAAAATCCTGACCTCATATTGAGTGCAGCCTTTTGTCATCAGCTTGCGAGTGATCTGCTCCTGCCCCATTTCCAAGCTGCAATGGAACAGAACATGCTTTTTAAAAGTGGAGCAAACAACTCTCCTCCATAAGCAGGGCTTAAGAATCAAAGCAACACAGGAAGCAATCAAACTAATATTTGGACCTTTCGGTCACTGGCCTCCAAAGTAGGCAAGAATCCGTTACAGGTTTTTAGTCTCCCGACAGTTTTATCATAAGTAATGGCATTCATCTGGAAAAAAGGCCATCTTTTTCAGGCAATACCAGTCAGCGGTCGATGACGTGAACCCGTCGGGGACCACTCATCAAATGTGTGCTCAACCTTTGAACAACGTGCAGAGGAAGAAGGTCACTTCACAAAGATTAGATGCAGCTTTTTTGGCGTTGGTCTCTATTCGGTCCTCTTACCAACATTCGCCATAATGGACTGAGCAGCCGCGACAGAGACTCAGAAACACGACAGAGTGACTTAGTGTGTTGTTTCTTATTTTGCCAGTGACTATTTAAATTATGACTAGAGTTGACATGATCAGATCACATGATCGGAAATCCAGACCCATCATATGTCATTTTGAGCTGATCGATATTGGGTGATGATGACTCAAGATGTCCTCATTGGTGGAGGTTTAGAAGAAGCTGAAGTCTCAGGCATCCCTCCATCCAAATCCAAATTTTGACTTTAATGTCTTGTTTGTAACTTCTTACAGCAGGGTCATTAATGCCACCCTGCCCCGCATTTTCCCCCAGATGGAAAACGGGTCCACGTCTCCTCCCTCCTCCTCCAGCCCGTGGCGCCTGGCCGAGAGGCGAGCGCGCAAGGCGGGTTCTGGGAACATCTTCAGCAATGTGAACCTTTGGCAGCTCCAGAGACTTTTTAGGGCGGCCGGTGACCAAGATGCGGAGCAGAGGGCTCAGCTGGTTTGGGGACACAGGGATGAGGCTGAGCTGGCCCAGGCCTTGGTTGGTCTCAGGACCCGGAGTCACCGCAGAGGCCTGAGGACAAACAGGAGGGACGTGCTGGGCACACACTGGCTGCGGGCCTTCAATCATCTCAGGTACCATAAATTTCAGCACGGGGGAGTGCTCAGACCGTCACACCTGTATGCGAGCCATTTTGTATTAAAAGTATGCAAACATAACTCAAGCAATCCTCGAATGAACGTCCTCTCCTGAGGACCGGTGACAACCGCCACACGTTTTTCCTCATTTTGTTTTTTTATTCCCTCCCTAATTGGGTAATAATGGTAATGGGTTTAGCCAGTCACGTTGACCAATAACACGTATTCTGGACCCGCCTCGCCAAGTCTTTGATTTGACAAGGTAAAGCCTGGGTAAATAAAAGACGGGATACAGTGGTATCGGAATACACCTCATTGCCAATGTATGTTGCCAAGATTTTATAGCAGTAGCCTGACATACTGCAATCGTGAGAAACAATTTTTCTTGTAGTCTCATCCAGGTATTAGTGAGTAATCCCGAGGTCAGACTACAGGAATTTAACACCCATATTGGCTCAATTAGCAATTGCAACCAATTTCCTTGATCAGAACCAACATTTTTTTTTTCTCCGGAAGGACAAAATGTCTTGGAGTGTGACATCATACACGACCAGCAATTTGGCCCTACGACACTGAAATGAAAAGTCTCGTGTTTGTTTTTTTTGGGGGTATCTTCTGTGACGTGAGACATATCAAGGGCAACTCTCCGATAGTGCACCTCGACACATAAGAGTGTGTGTTGCCTCTTGTGCTTGCTGTTGTCATCATACTTGCACGCCGTTATCAACATTTATTCAAATGCACAAGCCGATGTTTACCATTGCTTTAGAGCAGGGGTGTCGATCTCATTTTTCTCGCGGGCCACGATGTTGTTCTGGTTTCCCTCAGAAGGCCGTTATGACTGTGGAACAAAAATATTTAATCATCTCATCATATTTACATCATCAATTTATGAACTAGTTTTGGAATCAGAAATCAAGCGTAATGTGTTTTTCAACTATTAACGCTTGGTAACACAAAAATGCTTGTAAAATCTCAACTTTATCATATATGATATATGACAATTAGAAATTTTGGTCCAGATTTTTACAAGAAACATGTAAATTGAACCTATAGATTTGGCTTCGCAGGCTACATAAAATCATGTGGCGGGCCAGATCTGGCCCCTGGGACTTGAGTTTGACACCTGTGTTTTAGAGCATGATTCGGGAATTATAAATGCTAGCATTTGCTTGCTAGGCTACACAACGTTTTGTTGTCTGCTTGCAAAAGCCGTATCATATTCAAAGTATGCAAATATACCTGAAGCGGTCCTTGGATGAGACCACCATGTTTTTCCGCATTTTACATGTCATGTAGTGTTGCCAATGTTCACTAAGATACGGCAAGATTTCAAGGCAGTAGACTGACATAGTGCAATCAGGAAAGACCAAATTTATCTTGTAATCTGATCCAGTCATAATTGACACCCCCTAAAATGTTTTAAAACTGCCTATATCAGTAATTTAAACCACAAACAACGATCCCCCCAACACTGTCATTTCAAACTCATACTACATTAGACTTAAAAATTCCTGTCTTAGAGATGAGTTGATTTTGAAAAACTATACCTTAAATGTGCGGCACGGTGTATCAGCTGGTAAAGAGTTTGCCTCGCAGTTCTGAGTACCCGGGTTTGATCCTGGCCCCGCCTGTGTGGAACTTGCATGTTCTCCCGGTGCCTGCGTGGGTTTCCTCCGGGCACTCCAGTTTCCTCCCACATCCCCAAAACATGCACAATTAATTGGACACTCTAAATTGCCTCTAGGTCTGATTGTGAGTCCGGGTGCTGTCTGTCTCCATGTGCCCTCAGATTGGTTGGCAACCAGTTCTGTGTATACCCCGCCTCCTGCCCATTGACGGCTGGGATAGGTTCCAGCACTCCCCGCGACCCTCGTGAGGATAAGCGGTGAAGAAAATGGATGGATATACCTTAAGTGCATGTGTCTATGCGACATTGTCTGTAACTTCCACCAACAACCCAGACTAAACTGAGCTCCTCCCTGGAAAACAAAAATGTTAGTCCCTCAGTCAGGATGGATAACCTTTTCATCCCTCTTTGACACCAATTACTACTTCCCTATTAGCAAGGCCTTTGCAGCACCATGTGGGATTTTAGAGTGTTATAGAAAGAGGACAAAAACTGAAAAGAGTTAACAGGAAATATGTGTTAATAGGTTCCCCAGAAAACAACATGAAAATGCAGAGGTTCAACACACCATGAAGATGCTTTTTTAAAAAGTTGTGTTCATATTTACATTCACATGATTGGTATGTGATTCACACAAACGTTATTTCCTTGCATTTAGGATTGGAGAGGGCTTCCAAACCAGTCAGGAGAAGTACTCTGGTGACGAGACCGATTCAGAGGCCGGAGCTCACATAAGCGAAGAGCCACATCAGCCCGCTACAACTGAGCTCACGGGAGGTACCACATGCGTCTCAGTCGTACTAAACGAGAGCCGAGGCCTCAGAAGGTCGTCCGAGAGACCGCCTAGAACTGGTTCAGGCCCGAGAAGAGGTGGTGAGAGCGACCCCGAGCGATACCTCCACAGAGTACAACACTGACTATGTGAAGAAATCAAAGAAACTTGGACCAAGAGCATGTTTGATGAACTTTTAGGATGTGCAATGTGTTCACTGCTCGGTGGCATAATAACAGCACCACTTAGTCCATACAGGGTCCTCGGTTTATAAAAAAAAAAAAAAAACTCCGCACGGTGAACTCGTTTGTGCAATGGCGTGCGAAGAATATGTCGTCTTGGAGCTAATGAATGCACATTTAAATACTCTCCTACTTGGGGTTTTTGTTTTAGATTTATGGCCTACAACTGTTTTTTTATACAAAATATTGTCTAATTTTGACTTGACTACTACATTTAAGATGGACTGGTGTGTTTTGATTTTTTTTTTTTATAAAAGTCTGTCGTACACAACATCTCTTTTAGAGTATACTAAACATTACTAAAAGTATTGTTGGGATGGAATGAACACTTTTACATGTATGTGTCTAACCTTATCAAGTACTGACTAATATTTAAGCCTTTCATAATAAAGTGTTTGCATGAATATTTTGTCTTAACCTTTATTTTTCCATTCATTTAAACGAGGAAAAGTATGTGTTAGTTTAAATTGCCTGTCAGTGTTTTTATTGTCATTGACATTTATGCAGACGCAGAAGTATTATCTCTGGTGAGAAACCATTTGTTTTGTCTAAACTGTTCTGCACGGCCACCATTATTGTGCCACTACAATCTTTTTTTTTTTTTTTTTTTACACGTGCAACATTCACATCGGTAGCGTCCAGACACAGAAAGTGCGAGTACCATAAACACCCATTGGACTCCGAATTCAGTTCATCTAACGTACTCCAATGATATTGAGGTTGTATTTTTTCATTAATGTGGAATTGCATCATCCCGAGTGCTGTTCCTAGGCAGTTTACTTATGTTTTGTGACATGTGAGCATCAAATTATAGCGGTATGACGCAGTACAGTTTCACTGCAAAGCAGGCCCACAATAAATACATTGTTAGTGAATATTTCTGACGTTGAAGACATCCTCGTCGCCCCGTAGCGGCCAATGATTTGTTTGACACGCATCTGCAATGCTCCTGCAATCGCTAGATGGCGATATTGTTTTGCATTTAAAATAGCAGTTAGAAATGAAGTTCATACTTGTTGGATATAGACATTTTTGACAGAAAAAGACCCCCACCCCCGCGCGTGTTATTTTCCGCCTGGCCAACCAGACACGAATATATGGAGATGATTAATAAGTCACAAAGTTTTGATCGCAGTTTCAGGCAGTCTGAATAACATGCAATACAACTCTGACCGTGAAGACATGTATTAATATTAAAATCATGTGATAACGTAATAATCTTTTTCACTTAGACCTCTTCTTAAGGTGAACCAAAAGAAGGTGGAGGAGCAAAAGGAAAGTTGTGTTTGAGCAATCAGGATGGCTGGGGAGTACTTTAAAGAGGACATTACTAAAACAGCGATTTTTGTTACTCAAACTGTATTTCGGTCGCTGGAGAGGCTGCCAACCCTGTCAGGTATCAAATTGCACAGTCAAATACATTTTTATTCTGTGCTCCCTATTTCATAAAACGTCTTATGCGTAGGCCTACCAATTTTCAACATCTTAACCCTTTTATTTACTTATGTAGGAGACCTCACACAGGCGGCATGATGACGCATCTTGTTAGATCGTTGGCCTCACAGTTCTGAGGACCGGAGTTCAAATCCTACCCCTGGATGTGTGGAATTTGCATGTTCTCCCCGTGCCTACGTGGGGTTTCTCCGGGTAATCTGGTTTCTTGCACATCCTGAAAACATGCATAAATTGGGGACTGTAAATTGCCCCGAGGTGTGATTATGAGTGGGACTGTTGTCTGTCTTTGTGTGCCCTGCGATTGGCTGCCAACCAGTTCAGGGTGTACCCCGCCTCCTGCTCGTTGACAGCTGGAATAGGCTCCAGCACTTCTTGCGAACCTCGTGAGGATAAGCGGCAAAAGAAAATGGATGGATGGAACGATGGATGGATGGAACCCACAGATAATAACGTGGATGCTTCCTGGTCTTATGGTATGTGGTGAATATGAGATGAGCAACGTTAAATATTTATTGATTAAGCTCATAACTCAAAACACATGTACTGTCCTGGAATCTGCTTTAAAACATTGAAATAAAGGGAAATGCCATTCATGTGCTCCACCCCCCCCTCTACAAATATAGTAATATAAAAAAAAAACTACATCTCTGCAGGATTGTACTTTCTATAAACATACTTGTTTCAATAGAATGGAAAGAATTAGTTTTTGCATCATTCAATTCTTCTGACTCGTTCACCTTTCCCACCAGGGGGCAGTGTTATAAATAATAAATACACAAAGAAGTCAGTCACAGCTGTTCAGTCAGCTGAATTAATGGTAGCTGTCTTTCACAGCGGACAATGAATAATACGCCTGTATTTTTATAATGTCTGTCTTCATATGTTGCGAGTTTTGTTTCCATTGCTAGTTTCAGCTAAGGTGTTTTGCATCGCGTGTTAGCATTAAGATAACAGACAAGACAAGATAGCATAAGGCAAATTTAGGTGGTTTGGTTAAATACACAACGCATAATTATCTTTGTTTTATTTTTATCTTGACAGTAAACTTTAACTTTGAGTGGGAAAAACAGCTTGTAGCAAGGACTTGTTGAAGAATTTAACTTTCTGCCAAACTTGCTTTGAACTTTGTTGCCACTGGCATTCATAACAAAACATTTTTTGCATGCAACGCTAGAAAAAAAAAAAAAATTCTCACAATTTGATAAACTTGTAGACTGGGGCACTTGTAAATTGAGCTCCAAATATACGAATAAGGAAGTGGAATAGTAGTTGGAGAAGAAATAGAGGAAACATGGCTCCTCTGTTAACATTTTGTGACGAAAGACTTGTGAGATACGTTATGAAAACAGCCAACACAAACAGAACATACTAGTAGATGGTAGTAGTGACCATATTACTCACGAGCATGGCCACGACAACCATAATATGGCAACATACAAAATGAACTAACCCTTCAATAACATTCTACTTCTTGCTTGTGGTGGTTGGGGAATTGCATTTCAAAAGAAATCAGAGTTATTGCATCTATACCGCTATGACCTTGTGGAGCTCAGTTTATGAGTCATGGGTCTTATGGCAAGTCATCAAACTTCGCTGCCGTGTGCCGACAACGCGCAATGACGACACTCTCTTACAGTGTTGTGCGTTTTATCATCACCCAGCCATATGGTACAATGCGGTTACCAACTGACAAAATGTCAAGACCAAGATTGCAATTGAAGGACACCTGGAAATGGGCAGATTGACCCTAAAATGGCCCCTTCAAATCAAAATGGCAGCTGTCACGTTGTGCGTGCTCTGGACTTCTGAAAATAACTAACAGCCGTGACATGCTTGACATTTAGGCTACATGTAATTTAATTCTAAAGGCCACTTTATACTCCTGCAGTCACGCGGTCGACAACGCTCACATTGCATCACGTGATCGACGCACTTCCCTGTGGAGAAAGCCACAAAGCTCACCTCTCGTGATTGGCCCGTTTTTGTCACATGCTGTGATGTCACCGTTGCTCCCTGCTCCACGTACCACCTACGTTGCCACCTTCTCGATCAATTTTGCGGCATAACTATACGTATCATCTGGTCACTTCGGTCCATTTTTTCAAGCAGATACGCTTCAACGGTCACCATTGTTTTTGCTTTGTTACGGAAATGACCAAAATGTCCTGAGGAAACCCCACCCTGTGGCGTGCTAGCTAATACCAGCCGTAGCGACACCTCTGACATGGCCAAGTTGGCGAGTATAAAGAAGTCTTCATGCTACATGATGTAACATGAGCAATGCATCATAAATAGGCATGTTGGGTTTTTGCTTCCATCCGAACTCTATTCAAGCCAGGTAACACGGGTATATTTGTCTTATTGCCGAACAAAAAGCTAAACAACATAACTTCACAACAGGTATTTATTCCATGAATCAATCAATGAATTTCCAGCCATCCACATCTAGACATCTTTTGACTGTTTCAATCTTTGTCACAGTGACACTCTCAGCTCTGTGTCCAGTGGAAAAAAACACTAAAACATTGAACAGCATCACATTTACATACATTAAGTTCACCTATAAATGTTAGCGTATTTTAGTTTTATCCTCAAACTTATCTTAAAAGTTGTATAGCCGTTGCTTTTTGTGAACAGTGTGTTATTATAAAGAGTTCACCAGATGTCCTCATCAGTTTCCTTCTGTTCCCAAAATGTGTAGCTTATGTTCTGGGACACAGAGGTCTGCTGACGACTTGAGTCCGAATGCAGAAAAGCCCATCTTTGAGGTAATCCTTCTCAATTTCCTTAATTTTGGATGCAGACTTTTACTCAGTCGCACACTCGCTGGTCCAATGCTTTAAATATTGCAGATGACACTTTGACTGATGATGGCACTGTAATGACAGTTCGTCGTAATCCACGCAAGACACCGCTCCTCCTTCAGTGTTAGCACTGTGGAAGAGTGAGAAGGGCACTTGGGATGATTCAGTGATTGCAGCACAGCACAAATTAAGAAACAATAAGGAAACAATGAAAGCTTTCATAGAGGCAATTAAATCTTGGTTGGATTGAAGTGCTTGCTGGAGTAAAAGAATAATTCTGATTCTGTACTTTCTTCATAGTAAGTGTGCTTTCATCATCATTGATCAGTGTCATGATAACAATCCAATGACATATTTAAAATAGTTTTAGGTTACCATATAGTGTGAGAATTCCATTAGGTGTTACATCCCTGCTAAATAATTTAGCCTGAGCACCAGAAAGTGTGCAGGCCTTCTTGATGCAGCACACTACATTCATTTTCCAGGCCGCTTATCCTCACAAGGGTTGAGGGAGTGCTGTAACCTATCTCAGCTAATTTTGGACAAAAGACTGTATGGGGGGGACGAGGCCATGGATGTTTTCTCCCTGGAAGACATAGCCATCATATGATGCACGAAAAATCCCCAGGATTGCAAACTTATAATTCTATGAGAATCTAGCCATTTTGGTTCTAGTAGGAAATGTGTCCAAAGGACTTCCAATTGGGGTGGCATCCTGCACGACTAGTTAGCACATCCACCTCAAAGTTCTGAGAATCCTGGTTCAAATCTGGCCTCACCTGTGTGGAGTTTGCATGTTCTCCCTGTGCCTTCGTGGGCTTTGAAAAAATATTTATTTCAGCTCTCCTGTGATCGTAGTGAGGATAAGCGGCATGGAAACAGGATGGGTACAACAAATATTTTTTGCATCCTTGTTCATCCATCTATGCCAGTGAGGTAGAATGATGAGCAGACAGAACAATGAAATGTTCTTCTACCAAATAGCAGAAGGTAGAATCGCCGTCTATCCACGTGTTGCCATTCATATGATGCAATAATTCCTTTGTGTTGCTGTGACAAGATTTTGATAAGTTTTTGAGACAAAATAAAAAAATATTTAAGGACAGTGTATTGCAGGCTATGAGCAGAATCCTTGCATCAAAAAACAATCTCTTAAAACAAACAGAAAAAACAAGTTGAAAAACCTGGCATGGTTGTTTATCCATTAACATTGCCTCATCAAAGAAAACAAGCCATGTTCAACACTTAAGATTGGTCGCTCATGCGTGAAAATGAAAGACCCACATGGGGACTGACTAATAGTATACATTTGTGGTAAAAATTATGAAACTGACCAAATTTGACTATAGGAAGTTTCTGCCTGACAGCGAGGGTGTATACTATTTGTACTATTTTTGCTTGGTAGTGTGATGAGAGATTCTTCCCATGTATGCCATAATAATAATGTTTCCTATTATTATTTTTATGTCGTACTTCTCTCCCACCTTTCCGTACAAGTTTTGCTTTAACATTTGTTTTGAGTCCCTGACACTGGAAAGCGTTAATTTTGTACATGTTGCCCCAAAATGTGAAACCTAAGTGCGACTTTTATAGATCTTGGAGTGCTGGTACTTTCCCGTCATGCAAGGGTGACTATGAACAGAGTGGGAAGACAGGTGCACGGAAGCAAAGGAAACAGAGATGAGAAGAGGAAATGGCAAGGTTTCTGCAACTCTGCGTGTGCGAGCGTGTGATTGACAAGCCAAATTGGACCGAGATTATACATGAGGATCACAGATTGCCAATAGCCCCAAACCCCCATGGTAATTAGTGAAACAATATCTACAGTATTGACGCTCTTATAATAATCCCACACCTATGCGGTACACACACACGCACACAATACCAAAATCCCAAAAATGTGTGACAAACCAATTGCTAATCAACACCATCACTTCCAACACAGTGATAGTAAATGTAGTGGCAATGATGTGCACTCTGTCTGTTCAATAACTGCTGATAGCAGCTGTAATGACTGCTCAATGACGTCAAGATATTTTAGTGGTATTAACGAGGCAGCAATGGTGAGCACGTCATCGCCAGGAAGCTCTGTATGCATTTCCTTATTTCCCTCCCTATCTCCCTTTCAGTTCTCTGCTCTCCGTCATGTTCATTCTTTTCTCCCCCTTTATCATATTGATACCTTCACTCCTCATTCCAGTAAGCATTTAATCAACAGCACGGGAGATCATATCACAGCAGGAGGATGGATCAGGGAATCATTTACTGGGACCGGGTTTGCTTTGCCGAACCATAGATGTGAGTGACTCTCCTAGGCGATAGGGGCCAAAATGATGAGCTCTCCGTTTCACGGCATGAGTCCACAGCTTGCTCCTGATAAGAGCCAGATCAAGGTTAAGATTGAGATTTATCACAGCTTTTCATAATTTGCGACTTGAGTTAAAAATTATTCAACACTCAGTCAGATAACAATTACAGACTGTGTTAATCAACTTGATACCTGAGAAAATGATTAGATGTGTTGTCTGCTGTAAATATGCTTGATCTTACTCTAAATGCACTAACCTCTGTGTAATGTTTTTTTTTTTTTAAATAGTGCTTTATTATATTTTTATGATGACATTTTGAATTAAAAAAGCAGCTGTCGGTGGACCACAGATGTTTGTCCATGTTTTTTCAGTATTGCTTTCTTTCCAAAGAGTCATATCAGAAACACTCATTATGATGTTATGGGTGTTAGAGTTATCGTTAATATATTTATTATGGACTTGCAACAAAGCCAAAGTATCATCCTTGCTTCGAAGAGTCTTGTTCACAGGACGAGCTCCTACACACAGATGCAACAGTATCTTCCTAGAAGTGGCCAAGGACAACTACATCATAACCAAAGAATGTGCCACATCATCACCAAAAACTGTACCTGTATGTAACTGACCTGTCTCTCACGTCCCCCTGATCAGATGGAATAGTAGACTTCTTGTCTACTATTCCAGCAAGTTGGGTGATAAACCCAACAATGTGCATCCCTGGCAAATGGCTTATTCTAATATTTAGGCATGCCAACATTATTTGGAAACAATAGAAATGTAAATTAATATACCATAGTAAAGCTGTGACTGTTGTTAATATTAGGAGTGGGGCTTACTGTATATTCAGATTTATTGTTATTTCCAAAAATAAGTAAGCTATCTCTTCTTCACAGTTTCCCCCATATACATAGATGATTGCATATGTGCTAAATCATAATTTTATTATGAAAATAAACCAGTCCCATGCCCTAGCGAAGATAAGCAGTAGTAGATAATGGGTAGATGGATATTTATGTCACATTAATGGTGTTAGTTTGTGTGTTAGGGCTTTTCTCACTGGCTCAGATGTCAGCGTGACCACCAAGACTGATCAGTCGTAGCGACTTGGCATGGCGGGATATAAACATTTTGCTTGGGTTCTCACGAAAGCAAAGTCGCGTGGGAAAACAATTAGCTAAACGACCTCTGCAACATCATGGCACAGTTGGTTGTATAATATAATGAGCTCTGCTAAATAGATGTTCACGAGGAACATTATGTTGATAGAATCTTCACCATTTAAACAAACAAATATACTGTGTATGGTGCAATAAATCAAATATATCTAATAACACGGGGTCTCTGGCAGGCAAATGGATAGTAGTTTTGAGTTTACATGAGTATTTTTATGTAAACATAAAGAGGAAAAAATGGCATAAAATATTTCAAATTTAAACATGTCAAGGTTGAATAAAATAACTTAAGACTCAGGGTTCTACGTCACATGGTGTATTTGCAGTGATTCTCAACTGGTTGGTCCAGACCCAAAAGTGAATAAATTACAATTATTTAAATTTCACTGGTACAGTGAAGAGATGTACCAACTTTCCACATGGAACATATTGGGTATGGAATATTTTTCTATCTCTTGCTAGAAATTAAGAAAAATAGTGTTTTGTTTAAAAATAGCCACTGACAGCCTGCACCGTATACAGCCAAGCAAATTTATTTCTTTTGCACATTTCGTACAGAATATGCTTTACACGATTCAAAGCACTTAAAAATACACATTTTCAAATCCTTCTGCTAATTAGTTTGACGTAGCCTACTGCAAAAAAGTGGGTCATAACTTTGCGACAAAAAAAGCGCTGCCATGCAGACGTTGCCATAAAGTAGCGTGTCTTTTTTTTAATTTCATTGTCATTTGTTATTCTTTGAATGTGGGAGGCTGCGTCATGTGCAAGCAGGCCACAAATGTCTTGCACGAGAACAGGGTTCAAGCAATGAAGTGTTCACAAGAGAAAGTGAGCAGGAAGTCACGAACCATTTTACACCAGTTTTGCTGCAGGGTTCAGTCTGGGGCAAGTTGTTTGTCTGAGGGGCACAGTTTTATATATGCTTACACGGAGACACACATCTCTCTATTCGTGGAGTCACGCAATGGTGTGGCACATCACTCATTGTTTCCTTATTCTGTGTCTTAGTGTGCCTTTGTTCATATTCACATCAGATGCTCGGCAGTGTCAAAGGTCCCAGGCAAAAAGAGATGGGAGGAGGGACAACAAAGTATTTGGACCCTTGCCTCTCTGGTGAGCAGCAGATGTCATTTAACTGGAGGGCCCTGCCGAGCACCTTTGTCAGTTCTTGGACCCCTCATGTTTAGCCTATATATTCTACACTTGGGTCAAATTCTTCAGAACATTAATTCTGTTATAGCTATCCAGATGTTACACAGTCTCCAGATGACTATAGTTCAATCGAGGTGTTGTCACTGTCTAAAGCAGATAAATAACTCGATGAGCCGACATTTTGTTCAACTAAATCACAACAAAATTGAGAATTGTTTTCGGGAATAAAGAAGGGGATTGCTCTTAGTAAATACCGGGACTCACTAGCTTTAAAAAACAAACACCAAGTCTAAAACCTTGGTGTTCTTATAGATTGTGACCTGACTTTCAACAGTCCTATCAAATCAGTTACTAAAACTGCCTTTTACCTTCTGAAGAACCTATCCAAAGTGAAGGTGTGTGATTGAGATTCAATAACCTGAGATTAGCCGGTGACCACCATGGTGTACTCTGCTTCCAGTTCACCTGACAACCAACGGTATGGAAAATGAATGGATGGATGATTTATCAGGGTCTACCCCACCTCCCTTGTGACCTTGAGTTGAAAAGTGGTAGAAAATGTGTGGTAGATGAAAAGTCTCTTGCTCGATCTGGTGGGTCTGGTGCCCCTAATGCGGTGTCGTCAATGAGGGCTGCCACATAAATAAAACCGATGTGCCTAACTGGAAAAGTCATCTATGTGCAGAAGGTCAAACTGCTTTCCACATGTGAGACCTTCCCTGTCCACCTTCACGCTCTGCTGCCTCCGGGCCTGTTCTAGGCTGAGAAGAGACATGTTCGGCCACCTTCACATCGCATCATATTACACTGCTCACAAGGCGTTGAGGTGAACAGGACAAGCGAGGAGGGGATCTTTATAGTCGCTAAATTGGGAAGGTCACACGGCCGATGACTATCTTGCGTTTTTCTTCTTTTGTCCTTAATGTCACATTGTATCGAAGGCTATCTTGAACATCCTGGGGTATAGTTTTAAGAGCGTAAAGCAGTAAATTACTTAGTATTCCTGTAGTTTCTAATTACTGTAAATGGTAGCTTTCAGTTACTACCGAAGGGGGCAATCATGTCATGCAAAATACTTTCACAAATGAGCCACTGAGAGCTGGCTTAGTCCATTTTTGTCATTTTAAGTTCTGTACAGACATGAGTAGATATGATCTTTCAGATGAATACTCTTAAGCTTTACTTCGAATTGATATACACAGAAGGCAGTCCATTAATGCTTTAAATTTCTCTCCAGCAAAATGACATAAACGGAGATAGCCAACTCTACTTCTCAGTTGCTCTAACTCAGAAGAAATCACTGTCCAAGAGTGAATTATTATAGATTTATTATTTTTTTTATTATGTTTCTTGTGCGCATATGGGTTCATTCAACCTGGGAAAGGTAATGCTGAGCTCCCAAAAAAATAAAATGTTCATGTTTCAATGTTATTAAACCTTATAAATATTTAATTGGTCCTTGTTAAATATGTTTCCACCGCAGCACAGGCAGTTTGTTTCTATCTAGATGTCAACTCCATCAGACCTCCTTCTGTGGTAAAGTCATAACAGTAAATATTTAAATCATTTCATTGCAAGCGGCCAACGTGGCACCATGCAAAGAATCGTTGTGAAAAAAACTTTCCTGTGAGTAAATTTACTATTCCACTGACTCGCACAAGTTCACATCATTTATTCAGAGATCTGGTTGCATTTGGTGCTGCTTTATTGTGACGCGCGATAACCGCATGCATCACATAAAGATCAGAAGGCTAAAGTGGGACAAATTCACATTAACATGTTCCCACTGAGTCGGAACTAAGGAGGAAAAGCACATCTTAATAATTCAGTTCAAAATAGACCTCTGAGCCAGTGACACAGTATGCGGAGCATAACCTTGAGCTAATGAGTAAATTTGCACGCAAACTCGACCACAATGTGGACACACACACATGCACACACATCTGTGCATGCAGATTTCGGGCTCGTGGTAGCACGCTATATTATATGTGATCACAGAAAGAAGAGCAAGAAACAGCGTCACCCATTGATATTTTTACCACATTTTTGCATATGGATGGGACCCTTCTTGCAAAGTGCTCTGACCGCGTTTATAAATTTATATGATGCGATCATCACATGAATGTTTATCATGTATTTTGAAGAGTGATACATTAAATGGGTTGATTGTAATATCACAACCAAGTCCTAAAACCGTAATATTTTTTGCATTGGAGGTTGTTTCTGGGGTATATTAATATTTTTGGAGAAATATCTGCTCCAATTAAAACGAAAACCTATTTTTTACTTAGGACACCTGTCAGAGATTAAGTATGAGTTATGCCTCCTAGAAATACTGTATTTTGTGCATCTCGGCCAAAGGTGCAACATGAGTAAAACTTGATAAATTGAGAGAGGAATTACAATTCTTTATGTGGGGGGTAAATGAGCTACATCCAGCACCAATAAAACTACAGTCTGTCTTTCTAATGTGCTTCCATTTACAATAATAGATGACAAAGCAAATAATTTGTGATTTTGGTTATCGAGGAGTGTACCACGCACAAAAGATCTCAATTTATTATTACTATTATTTTTTTTTTTACCAGTATTACCTGTATTTATTGAGCCCATAGGGATACCTTAAATTTTTATAATTGAAGACACTCCATTTTGTCACAGGCAATATGGTTACTCTGTCCTTTTACATTCAGAGCAGTGCAAGAATTGGGTGGGTGGGTGCGTGTTCGCGAA
Source organism: Syngnathoides biaculeatus (assembly GCF_019802595.1). Classification (NCBI taxonomy): domain Eukaryota; kingdom Metazoa; phylum Chordata; class Actinopteri; order Syngnathiformes; family Syngnathidae; genus Syngnathoides; species Syngnathoides biaculeatus. The sequence goes on from NC_084651.1 coordinate 11,663,748, forward strand.
TCCTGGAGTCCAGACCTTGCAGTGCTTATAGGTAGGTAGGAATAGACACGATGTACAGGGTGTCTAGAATACACAGAGAAAGCTCAATTAAAAGTAATGAAAATTGAAATGATCTGTTCCATACACAGTGTTGCCATCATTGCTAATTGTACAAAATGTTTACCCCTTGTTAATCTTAGAAACAAGAAAACATACTCCAGTCATGATGTGACGTCATTCCTTCCAATTTACACATTGTGCAATCCATACGACAAACAACCCTCTACTTCTATAATTTATGATGTGAGCAAAGTATTCGAGTATACACAGAGCTAGAAATGCAACGGCAGCACTGCAAGGGCTGCAAGGCCAAGTATAGAACGACGTTAAGAGCATTTTCAGCAACACCTTTGAAATCAGCCTGTACTTCCAGGGAGGATGTGACAGGGTGCTAAAACGAGGATCCTTAATGGACGAAAGGCCCCCCACAGGCCCTCTAAACCCTCCAATTCTGTCCCCACATCCACCACGTCAAATTCGAAGATGCAAAGAACGTGTGCCGCGGAAAAGGGGAGGGGGTGGTGGAAATTCATTGAACCTTTGACGCAGACATCTTCCCTCCTCATCACTTTCCACTCAAGTCTTTCTTCAAAGGGATAATTCGAGGCTACAAATGCAAATGTGCCTGAACGCACTTCCCTGCAGGCGTTGTCACTTTGAAAGAGACAACGTATTTGAGATGAACAGTGGAGGACAACTGGGCCCAAAAATTACATTGAAACACTTTTAACCCTTACATCTGTGGAGTCAAACAAATTTGGTTTGGCGGACACATTGTGTTTACAGTTTCCCTCAGAGGGGCTGTTATGAAAAGGAAACCATATTAATGCTTCATTACCTCATCATATTATCACAAAACCAACTGATGGATATCTCTCTTTCAAATAAGGTAAAGTATAATAAATTGTTCAACGAATGTTATTGGAAAAAAAAAAGGTTTGGAAACAAATGTTTCCAACAGCTCAACTTTTTGTTTTATTAGGCATTTTAAAATTTTGGAACAGATTTAACAAGAATCATAAAAGTTGGTGTACATGATTTTCTTTTGCGGGCCAAATTTAATGATGTGGTGGACTGGATCTGGCCCCTGGCCTTCGTGTTTGTTTGGCTTAGCCACTGCTGACCTGTGAGGTTTGGTCCAAGAATGGAAGAAGAAAGCTTGCAATTTTAATCTTTTCTTGGTGCTTGATGAATATGGTAGAGAAATAGAGGAAAAAGGAAATGTTCCACATACAATGACTCAATTAAACTTAACATCTTCTGCTTTTAAGTCTATTAAGCACGAAATGGAAAGGTAATTTCAGTAGCGTTTCAGACGAAGAGCTTCTACAGTTTACCCTTGATTGTTAGCCTGTTGACAAATCTTGAGCGGCCTCATGTGTAACACATAGTGTATATCTTTCCAAGAATTATGTTGAACCACTATGGACAACATGAATTTAGATGACTGTAGCCTATAAAAACTCATTTAATGGAAAGCTAAGCAATGTCTTTTTTCTTGTCCAAACATGGTAAAACCTTGACCCTGGTCAACTTTTCTATAAACCGCTTTGGTTTAGACCATTACTGGTGTGGCAGTTGACCATGGAACATACCTGCACTTCTCAAGACAACAAACCTCACTGTCTGGTAACCCCACTTCATATTATATTTTGATTTGACCACGTAATGACATTGCTGAGTATAGTCTATGCAATTCTTGTTAGCACCACTGTAACTGCTTACATTCTTTAGGTTAGCACATACTGTAGCCTAGCACATGAGTCAGCCTAGCGCAGCTCAAGCATAGGCAAGCCCACGACATTACCTCTTTTGACATTTAATTGCAATGTAAAAAACAGCCCATTTCACCCTGAAATTAGATGACTTTTCCTAATGTAACCCAAAATGCACAAGGGTATTTTAAAAATTTCAAGATTGTGTACAGAGTTTGCTTAAAGTGAAACCGTTTCAAGTACAGTATAATTGTACTCCCATCTACTAAAACAGATTTTAGATTCACCAGTATGTCATAAATGGTGGTCGCAGGGTTGAAGAGGGAGTTTGGAACAGTCCCAAAAACTGTCTCCAACACATGGGTGTCCACAGAAACATGACCCTGGTTTTTGAAAGGTCATGGGGGGAATTGCAAAACAGTAAAAAAGACCAGGTCATTTATAATGTAATATAATATACGAGATTAGGGATGGCACGCCCTGCCTGTGTAGAGTTTGCATGTTCTCCCCGTGCCTCCATGGGTTTTCTCAGGGCATTCCGGTTTCTTCCCAAATCCCAATGACATGCATTCATTGAAGACCCTAAATTGCCCAAAGGTATGATTGTGAGCGCGACTGTTGTGCGAGCTGGACCGTGAATAGCGAAATCAGTGACTAATTGCAACATTAATTCCTTCAGATTTCTTTCTTTCTTTACATTTTTTTTTTAACCCCAAACATTCTTGAATATGTCGGAATAAACCACCAATAAGTGTTTTGTGGCTTTGTCCCTCCTAAGAAGAAGAAAAAAACAAGTAATATAGTTTATTTCCACTTACATTTACATTAGGTTACTTCGTTGCACATATGTTTGTATATAAAATACAGCAACTCTCCAATTCCTTAGACTTACTTCCCTGGAAAGTTGGCAGAATTTTTACGTTTTTTCATTTTGCAATGCTGATCACCAGCTACTATTTTTTTATATTAATTTTTTTGGACAGGAAAAGGGCCTCATTTGTTGCAACCATTTCAATCTATAAATTATTTTACTTTGCCTAGCAACCAAACAAGAGAAAAATATTTCACAAGAAAATACTGATGTTTAATTTCATCTGTCACAAACAACAAAAGACTCTGTCTTGATTGTCTGCGCTTAGTGACAGACTGTCACTTTCATGCAGTAACAAGAGGGCGGCTGATGAACACAATACAATTACTGAAATGACACGCTGCATTGATCAAGTAATAGCAAGTGTATTTCACTTCTTGGAATACAAATGCAAAAGATAGAAAGAGAATGGCATATATGAAGGGGATGTGCTATGAAACAGAATAAACAAAGAATGAAAAATATTCTTGAGTTTCCCAACCAGCCCAATTGAAGTTTTTTTCCACTATGCATTTCTGATGTAGTTCTTTACATTGATTGCACACTTGCGGAAATCTTATCTATACACTATGTCGTCGTCATCAATGAATAAAAATCACCAACTGTCCCATCTCCCCAGGTGTCCGCGCGGTTTGGTTCTATGTCCCTTTTCACTTCACTCTAGGCTGTCATGGACTTCTATACCATTTCTGTCAAATTCACTTAACTAATTAGATATAACAACCTTGAGATTTGCCAGTCCAGATTCTAAAAGTATTGATGCCATAGAAAGGTTGGCAGCACCCACAAAGAACGCCTCCAACTCAGTTTTGCTCTAAAAGCTTAAAATCAAATTTAAAAAAAGTACTTCTGATCCTAAAGTGTGATTGTGTGTGTGACTGGTTATTTTATATGCCCCGTTATTGGCTGGCAACCAATGATGATTTGATTTCTTACTTGTTCAACAGAATACGAAGTATATTGACCTTAAATGTCCCAAATTTTGGCTATTTAGCTCTCCATTGAGTGACTCTCTAACATGGACTTATCTATGGTTTTGTCATACAAGTGTCCAGAAAATGCTCCTCTGACAACTACTTTTGTTTGACCCAGTTTTGTGTCCGCTTGGGTAAGACTGCCCCATTTCCTCTGATTGGTTATCTCTATGTAGAAGACCCACTTGTGAGAGCACACCTGTTTATATTGACAGTGCTGGCTTGGGAGCATAGAGGGCGGCTTGAGAAATTCCAAAGATCTTATGTCTTTCTTCTCGGCAGAAATGTGTCTGGAGCTCTGGAATCTCTGCACAATTTTAAATGACAGTATTTTCCGCACTGTAAGGCATACCTAAAAGCCTTTAAGTTTCTCGAAAGCTGACAGTGCACCTTATATATGGAAATTTTTTTTAAAATATGCCATTCATTGGAGGTGCGCCTTATAAGGCTGTGCGCCTTGGAGTGCGGAAAATACGGTAATATTTCACGTTTTCTGAGGCACCTTAGAGACAATGTTATGTCCCAAATAGACTAGAAAAGGTTTGGGAAAACTATAGTTCCTTTAAAATGTCTAGCCACTGTATGTGTGCGATCTTTCTCACCATTTGTGGGCTAAATATTTACAAATTTTTATAGATTTTGGCTTCAAAATTGCATAGCAGGTTGGATCAAATGTGTTCATGTGGTGTTGTTCAAATTTTGATGAGAAAATCTTGATGGAGCTTGGAAGTGACTTCAAAGCTGGGTGTTCCTCTGTTATCACCACTCCCATTTCACTGGCCGCCACCTCAGCTCTAATTACAATGGCGTCTACCGATGCACACAAATAGTGGATGTGAATTTGCGTATTCGGTCATACTCTCTGATTGCAGCTCATAAAAGATTAAATTGTCAGAAAAATGTTGGCGTTTCATGTTGTATGTGATTTGGGGAAGAGATGAGACACTTTGATCTCCATCCATTTTGGCACCCTCCGCCCCCCCTAAATTATTTTTTTTTTTTTTTTTTTTACATCTTACGTGGCAGCCGATCTGAAGCTCAGTAATTACTGAAACTTGGCTCACTAAAATAGCAAGTGTGTGTGTGTGTGTGTGTGTGTATGTCGTCTCATAACCTGAAAAACGAAGGTACGACTGTCCACTTCTCGGTTACTGTCGCGTTATGGCATATGAAATTGATGTTATTTGCCCTGCAACAGGCTGCCAACCAGTTTAGGGTGTAGTCCATCCACCTTATGCCCGAAGTTAGCTGGGATAGGCTCCAGGATTCTCGCGAAGTTTGTGAGGATAAGCGGCTTGGAAAATGGATGGATGGACATTACCGAAACAAAAATTCCCAACCCCAGAATGACATGACGTCCTTGTAACACTGTTTGATAATGCTAACACTATGGCGCTGCCAACTTTTTGGTTTTGATGTTGTCGTGCGTCTGCTGCCTCTTTCGCTCTGGAGCTCCGAAGAGTCTAGCTTCCCTGTCTTTAGCTGAAGTCTAGTGTGGGTGGGGTAGTTGTTCTGTTAATTGGGCCCATTGTTCCATAGCAGTGGGGCAGAAACGCAAATTGACTCATCCATCGACACATTTTTGGGCAAAGGCATATTATTATTATTTTTAATTGGTTCGTTTTCGCACTGGATATGTGGGCAGCCACTCCGCAGGATCAACTCCTTGTAGACAAATGTAAAAAAGTCAACTTTCCAGAATATGTCCCGTGAAAAAATTCATTGACAACTACCATATCAATGTGGGACAATACGCCAAGTCGTGGAGTCAGTTCCAAAATAATAGATGAAGTTTTCAAATTGGTTTCAATAGATTTTGCCTAATCTTTGATTAAAAACGGAGAACTTAGAGGTTCAAACTCCCTTCGACCCCCCCCCACCCCCGCCCCACCTTCCAATGCTGCCCTGCTGTGCACACTTATAAGAAAATATGATGAAATGGAAAATATGGATGAGTCTGTTGCTTCCTCTTGCAGCTTCTGGAGAATAACATCATAGAGCATTTCGGCTTCTCAACCCCCCCTTCCTCAGCCCCCCTCGAGTGCTCTGGCAAGCTGAGCTTTTCATGAATCTTCTGTTCACTCTTCAATTATTCAGCCTGGCTTTCACTGGTGGAAGCAGATGCAGAGGAAGAAGATCTTGGTTTTAGGATTAATCACACCACATGGGTTTTTATCTGTCCGGTGCCGATAATAACTCGCCCCGTTTTCTCTCATTGGTGTCAAAGTGTTTTTAGGTAGCCGTGAGGGTGGTAACACACAATCACTATGCACCTGAGCGGGTGGGTTTAGCATTTTAGTCAAAGTGAAGCTAAAATCTGGGCTGCACGGCAGCCCAAATCAGCGGCAGGGGAATGAAGATTAATTAATTCTCTAGGGTTTCTTGGAAGTTTAGTGGAAACATGCTCTCCCTTCATCTGTGCCACGGTTCTGTGTCCAGTGGAAGCAAGCACAAGTCTTCGTGCCACCTTTTTCATTTTTCCTCATTAGCGCCCAATGCTCTTTCTGTCCCATTTTTAGATCATAGAGAAAATTGCACAGGGTGTCATAATTCACCATGAAACAACAATAATGGCTGAGTTAACAGAAAAGCGATATTGGAGTTTGCAGATCAAAGCACGTGCAAAAAAGAGATTTATAAACACCTCTCTGTCACAGTCATGTCTGCGTACTGTAAACCCTTGCTGTTTGTGGGGGCTTTTCAACGTTCTAGCTATCCAGGAAATATGAACTCTAAAATGTCTTGTGAAGCTCCTCTTAATTAATTCATCAACCACTCAGGGGTTTTACCAGCCCGCTTAGTTCCTTTTGAATATGAGGTGTTTTGTGCAAGTTTATGCTTAAAACGTTGGAGCAACTTGAGGAAGGCAGTAACCCAGTGCAAAACATAGTCCATAAAACCATGCTTAGACAATTTTGCTGTGGAAGAATTGAACTCTGACCTTTACCCTCAATTCAAATATGTTCCGTGACACCGGTTGACTTCCAAGTTCTTGTAACTTGACCTTTGATGGTCACCGAGCTGAAGGAGATTTGTTACGACTCCAAATTATTCAACTTGTGGAGTGTGCCAACTAAGCGTCCTCAAACTTTTATCCGTTTAAAAGTTTTGCACCCTTCATCACTCCAGCACATTGCGGCTTGAGCCGTCTCCTCATTTCAGACCCGCGGTTTCTGTAACTTTCACTGTCCATATCTGAATAGTCAGCACAACAACAGAATGACAGCCTGGCCGCCTTCTCTTTTCCTCCAGTATTATTTTTCTTACATATCTCACATTCACCTCTGTCTCCACAACAGCCGCCTGTCCAAAATGTTCCAACTGCCATTGACGGCCCCTGACTTTGCGTCAGTGTTTCTTTTTGGCGGTGTGGGGGGGCTACTGAACTGCAGTCGGTATGTGTATAAATCACAGCAATACTCTCAAATCTTGAAGCCAGTTTAATAGTCTGTCACAAATTAATGTTTGTTCATGTATGATAACGTGCCACCGCAGAGTGGATGCTCTTAGGAAATTGTTACATATTAAAATGTGATCATTTTAATATGTAATATTGTCCTAAAATGTATTAGTTGATTGCATTTTTTTCCATCCCAAGATAACTTGGATGGGCTCGAGCACCCCCGTGACCCTTGTGAGGATAAGCGGCTTGGAAAATGTATGGATGGAAAGATTGTGTAATACCTGCTAATAGGTATCAGTGAATACAGAAAACTACATATAACTCAACACACATTTAAAATAGAAAAATACATTTATACCACATTTTAAAATATTCATAAAATTAATTGCAAATAAGGTTATAAATTCATAAATGATGAGCATACAAATAGTCTTATGTACACATAAATAAATGCAAGAAAATAAAAATAAACAATGGTGCAGTCCATTAATTGTTTTTCTAAAAAAAATAATGAAAACAAAATGTTCTGTATCCATCCATTTATCAATTTTGATTGATATTCATGTTCTTAAAGTACCGAGTGTATACTGAAATTAAATTGGAGAAAATGATGACAGCACAATATTTTAAATTGTCCGTGTCGCCATGCAACAGCAGAGGTGGCTCCCTGGGCCCGGCTGACAGAAGGGAAGTGTCTGCATTTGTCACGGGGTTGTTGTGCAACGTGACATTCATGTTGTTTCCGCGTTGTAAGTGCGTCGCCGTTCGACGCGATGTGACATGCGTGGCGATGCTAAGCAGATCTGAACTGGCTCCTCTCTTCACACCAATCTGCGTGGCCTCCTCGCAGGGCAAATGCCTCCTGCAGCGATGACACATGAATACACACAAGTACACGCATGGAGCTTCTCCATTCATAGTTTTTGTCCTCCCCTCTGGCATTCATTTTTTCTAATTTTAATTGAGGAGGTCACATTCAACAGGGAGCCAATTGACATGCTTGTAATATGTTTGCAGTGTTTCAGAAAAGGGACTTTACAGAATGAAGTGCAGCTATTATTGATGTAGCCGGAAAGCCAATTGTTGTTCCACCCTCATTGCTGTTGTTTTGGTTAGCAACAGCGTTCAATTGGGCTCAGCAGTTAACTGTGTGATAAGGCTAACATCTTTGAGTCTGGAAATATTATTAATTCCTCTTTTATCTTTCCCTGAAGGCGAAAACTGAGGTGTCTATTTGGGTAGAAGCGTGTATTTGTTCAAGTCAACAAAGCACCTGGTGACTAATTGAGACAGCTCGTGTTGGCGCATGGGCCTTAATTTGAAAAGAATAATAAGGACCGTTATCTGCTGTGAATTGCGAAATGTCGCAAAAGATACGTATTAGCTTTGGTCCAACAGCTGCCATGTCAAAGAGAAAATAAATGCAATGCGTAAAAAGGGTCAAAAAGTGAAAAGAAATACACAATATAAAGTATGACGAGTAAGCAGTTTATACGATGAAAGGTGCTGATGGTATTATCTTGACAGTTGACCCTCGTCTGAACTAAACATACTGATCCACAAAAGGCTCAAACGTTTGCAGTTAATAATGGCTTTAACTTTGTTTTGAACTCTCTTTGGCTCTTTCAGTGGGGTGGGGGGGGGGGGTTGGGTTTTACACATTCATTTCAGCTGTACTATTTTAAACCCCAATCAGTAGCAACCCTGCGAAAGCTCCTTGGAAATAATTCCCCTCCACAAGTGGGTCACTTAGCAGCAGCACAAGGTCAACAATTGAGATGCATTTAATCATAGGTAGCTTAAAGGTAGGATGTTGTGTGCATAATAGAAGTGTGTATGTGTGTGTGTGTATTTATGTATGTTACTTATTGTGTTGAGGGTCTTTAATAAGTTCAGGCCACTGGAGCCCCGGGTTTAATTAAGTGTTCAAGACAGATTTAGGCCTTGGCAGCACACCACACTCACCCTTTACCGGGGACGATGCACACGCACACACACATTATACTATAATGGAATTCAGACATTTTTTGTATTGCTTAACATTAAACAACCATATTTACAATAAGTAGTGGATAAACATTTGAAGTGATTGAAAATGTGAAGTTTGTTTGCCGGTGTGCCCGCGTGCCGAAAAGTCCCCTCGTGATCAATGCGCATGACTTACGAACAGGGGAACTCTGGGTATGTAGTGGATGGTTACTGGGAAATCCGCTGCTCTCATCGATCTCCTTTTTCTAGATAGAGCAAGCTAACATACGTTATATCCTAACCGTAACCCTAACCTAACTTTAAAACAAAAGTATACACATATCTGGACGTTCGCTGTGTTCTTTCTGAGACGTCCAGAGTGAACATGAACACTCGGTACCAAGTTGTCAAATGGCACACGTTCAAGCATGGATGCGGATGTTTCAGACGGGCCGGAAGTTTACAAAATATACGTGCAAGTGCACCGGTAGCGCTCAGTCCATCACATCTGCACACTATTTCCTGGGTCACAAAGATGACAGGATTGTGACATTTATTATTCCGGGGTAGGGTGACTCTTCCATTGTGACTTAAATAGTAAATGAAGTTTCTCAAACAAAGGAAAAAAAAGCACGCCAAAAAAGGCATGCTGTATTTCTTTGTGTAGTTGTAATGCTATTTTGTGTGTTATCAGGATGACCCTCTATAAATTTCGACCCTGAGGCAGAACTACGCTTCCATGTTGACTCCAGTTGTGAAAATACACTTCTGTCTTCTTCTTCTTCTTTTCCTTTCGGCTTGTCCCGTTAGGGGTCGCCACAGCGTGTCATCTTTTGCCATCTTAGCCTATCTCCTGCATCTTCCTCTCTAACCCCAACTGCCCTCATATCTTCCCTCACCACATCCATCAACCTTCTCTTTGGTCTTCCTCTCGCCCTTTTGCCTGGCAGCTCCATCCTCAGCACCCTTCCACCAATATACTCACTCTCTCGCCTCTGAACATGTCCAAACCATCGAAGTCTGCTCTCTCGGACCTTGTCAGCGAAACATCCAACTTTGGCTGTCCCTCTAATGAGCTCATTCCTAATCCTATCCAACCTGGTCATACCGAGCGAGAACCTCAACATCTTCATTTCTGCCACCTCCAGTTCTTCTTCCTGTTTTTTCTTCAGTGCCACCGTCTCTAATCTGTACATCATGGCCGGCCTCACCACGGTTTTGTAAACTTTGCCCTTCATCCTAGCAGAGACTCTTCTGTCACATAACACACCAGACACCTTTCGCCAGCTGTTCCAACCTGCTTGGACCCGTTTCTTCACTTCCTTACCACACTCACCATTGCTCTGGATTGTTGACCCCTAAATATTTGATCAAATACAAATCGTCCACCCTCGCTATCTCTTTTCCCTGTAGCCTCACTCTTCCCCCTCCACTTTTCTCATTCACGCACATATATTCTGTGTTACTTCGGCTAATCTTCATTCCTCTCCTTTCCAGTGCATGTCTCCATCTTTCTAATTGTTCCTCTGCATGCTCCCTGCTTTCACTGCATATCACAATATCATCTGCGAACATCATGGTCCAAGGGGATTCCAGTCTAACCTCATCTGTCAGCCTATCCATTACCACTGCAAACAGGAAGGGGCTCAGAGCTGATCCCTGATGCAGTCCCACCTCCACCTGTCATAGGCCTTCTCTAGATCCACAAAGACACAATGTAGCTCCTTCTGACCTTCTCTGTACTTTTCCACTAGCATCCTCAAGGCAAATAATGCATCTGTGGTACTCTTTCTAGGCATGAAACCATACTGTTGCTCGCAGACACTTACTTCTGTCCTGAGTCTAGCCTCCACTACTCTTTCCCATAACTTCATTGTGTGGCTCATCAACTTTATTCCTCTATAGTTCCCACAGCTCTGAACATCCCGTTTGTTCTTAAAAATGGGAACTAGAACACTTATCCTCCATTTTTCAGGCATCTTTTCGCATGCTAGTATTCTGTTGAATAAGTTGGTCAAAAACTCCACAGCCATCTCTCCAAATTGACCCCTCCGTACAGGGCACTTAACCACGCCTCCTGAAGTGACGTCACGCCACGTGCGCTGACGTAAGACAAACAGTAAAGATGGCAAATACAATACATTCTGAACTGAGACAGACTCCATGCTTCTCATTTCATTCAAATCAACGATATATTATAGATTCTAAATACAATACATTTTTAACTGAGAGAGACGCCATGCTTCTGATTTCATTCAATCATTCACACGTAGCAATGTTATGCTAGCGGAGAACGTCTCATTCATTTATACGAGACGTGTATTAAAAATCAAATTTAGGGCATATCTTCGTGCAAACACAGTCTGGTTAAGCTTCGGTCGCGAGCCAGCAAGAAAGCGACACGTTTGTGCAGTCCGATCATCGCTAAATATCGCTCAACAAAGAATAAGTGTGTCAATCGTTCACACGTAGCTGTGTTATGCTAGTGGAGAACGTCTCATTCATTTATATGAGACGTGGATTAAAAATCAAATTTAGGGCATATCTTCGTGCAAACACAATCTGGTTAAGCTTCTGACCGTGAGCCAGCAAGAAATCAATACGTTTGTGCAGTCCGATCATCGCTAAGTATCGCTCAACAAAGAATAAGTGTGTCAATCGTTCACACGTAGCTGTGTTATGCTAGTGGAGAACGTCTCATTCATTTATATGAGACGTGGATTAAAAATCTAATTTAGGGCATATCTTCTTGCAAACACAGTCTGGTTAAGATTCTGGCCGCGAGCCAGCAAGAAATCAATACGTTTGTGCAGTCCGATCATCGCTAAATATCGCTCAACAAAGAATAAGTGTGTCAATCATTCACACGTAGCTATGTTATGCAAGCGAAGAACTGCTAATTCATTTATATGAGACATGTATTGAAAATCAAATATAGGGCTTACTTTCGTGCAAACATATGTGTTCCGGTTGATATTAGATGGATTTAGTTGATGATGCGGTCTTCCACAAAGTTTGATCCATCGGAGGCATTTTTCGTACTGGGTCTTCGGTTTTGGAAAGGGTACGAATCGAACTCCACCAACTAGCCTTTCAGGATACCTGTCGTCACTATTACAAAGTCCGTGACTACACCTCTTAACCATAATTTTTGTTAAATAACCCAAATACGCGATGAAACGCTAACTAACCCTATACTGGACCATGCAATGTTGTCTGAGAAAATGGCGGGAGCAAAAACGGGCTTTGGTTTATGCAGATCTCTGGCCTCTGATTGGTCAGTGACGCGGATTGCGCAATATCCACGGAGGGGTCAATTGCTTCCTTACCTCCACCGGTATGTCATCAGGACCAACTACCTTTCCATTTTTCATCCTTTGTAGTGCCTTTTTGACTTCCCCCTTAGTAATCATTTCCACTTCCTGGTCCTTCACTCTTGCCTCTTCAACTCTTCCTTCTCTCTCATTTTCTTCATTCATCAACTTCTCAAAGTATTCTTTCCATCTATTTAGCACACTACTGGCACCAGTCAACACATTTCCATCTCTATCCTTAATCACCCTTACCTGCTGCACATCCTTCCCATCTCTATCCCTCTGTCTGGCCAACCTGTAGAGATCCTTTTCTCCTTCTTTCGTGTCCAACCTGGTGTACATGTCTTCATATGCCTCTTGTTTAGCCTTTGCCTCCTCTTCTTCTGAAAATACACTTCTGTAATAAATATAAAAAAAGTAGAATGTTGATTTGTATGCCGGCAGGCTACTTGTTGAGTAGAAGAAGGTAAAATGAAAGTACTGTTTTTTATTTTGGGACTTTTATGGGATGTTAAATGAGAATCTGTTTCTTGACGAAAATTTTTGAGGATTGGGGGGGAATTTCATGTTTGAGAGCTAGCAGGATGCTTCCTGGGTTGTAAAAAGGATGAAAAATAGTGGTTAGTAGTTGTTGCCCCCCATGATTTCTTACTAGTTAAACAGAATATAAAGTATATTAGTCTTAATAATGTCAAAAATAAAACTGTCGGAAGTGTGTTACAATAGGCTGCTGACTGAGATTTTGCTGATTAGGCCTCCCAAGCCTCCATCCCCAACGTCTTTATTCCACATCTCATCCACCACCTCCCCGCCCCGAGAAGATTCAGTGTCATTAGTATGCAGAGGAGTGCAAGTACAAACTGCATACTTCTTTTCAGAAATATGAAAATGAAATATTCATGACATGGGAGAGCAATCGTTTTGAGAGGAGCGTGTGAGTTTGGGGAATGCGGATGGGATGGAACACGGGACACTTTTTCTGCCCGTTTTCACCCTGTCTGAGCCTTCATCAGGGAATGACCCCCACTCTGCACCCCTTGCACCTGCTGTCTTATTTAACTTCAACACAGAGTACAGTCGTGCTCCATTACAGTGGAACTTATCTACTGAGCTGCACTTATCCCATTGTTTTTGCGGTTACTGCAGTAACCGATGCACTTTTCAGCCACTTATTGAACCCTAGGGAAGAATACTTACCTAGGAGCAGCTGTAAGCCACAGCTCACGGTCAGACACTCACACGATGATTCATCATAGTTTGAGATGACCATTCAACTGCCCTTCTGCTTGCCGGTGTCATACGCCACCCCCACAGGACTTGCCTCTTAAATCGTGTATGTATGTATTCATATAGTGTGTTTCATGTGCTTTACATGATTTGAAGCATTTTAAAAATGAGGGAAAACAGCTTGTGTACATTGACTGAAAGAGGAAAAATAAAAATATAGTTCAAATAGCATATAAAGTGTAAGAAAAATCATTTAAAAGTGGAAATGCTCCACAAAAGCATGAGAAAAAAGATTTTAACCTCACAAAACTGACTCTTTTCTTAAAAGTAGTACCTGAACCATTTAAAGGGGAAATCCACTGGTTTGCATTAGCAATGTATCCTATAGGTTATGTAATATGTACTCTATTTTGACAATATGATGTTAAATCCTTTCTCATTTAATAGTGTTTTGAGAAGATTTTTTTTTTATTGACAATTTTCCGTGCCGCAACAAAGGCTCGCTTTACATGGGACACCATTATGTCCAGCGCTGATTTCTCTGGCCATAATGGTGTCCCATGTAATCGAGTGTTTGGAACCCCACGTAACACGTCACATTCGCGCATGTAGGTCATGTGACTCGCGAAAATGGCAGCGCCCCTGAAAATTCGGAATTGTCAATAAAAATCTTCTCAAAACACTATTAAATGAGAGAGGATTTAACATCACATTTTCAAAATAGAGTACATATTACATGTCCTATTGGATACATTGTTCGTGCAAACCAGTGGAATTCCCCTTTAAGGACTGTTGCATTTAGTCGTACCCACATTTTCGACCATTCAGCAGTATATTATGAGTGGCCGTATCAAAAGCCGCTTTGCGACACAACAAGAACAGAATCGACACTTTCCAGAGTATTCAACCTTTCATCATTTAGCACTTTAATAAGAACGGATTCTTTGTTGTGTTGAGTTAGAAAATGCGATTGAAATGTCAAAACATCCATTAAGAAATTGCTGCATTGATTTAAATAACTTTTTTGACACTTTTGACTATGAAAGGAAGATTTGAGATGTCTATAGCTTGCTAACACGCAAGCATTCAGCGTTTTGTTTTTCAGAAGTTTAATGGGAGCTACTTTAAGAGTTGTAGAAAACTTGACTGACTGAAGTGTGCAATTGATTTGCTGCAAATGCTAGCACAGAATTTGCAATAGTTTTAAAAAGTCTGACGGTATTGCATCAAGACAGCTTGATGGTTTCAATTCCTGAATCAAAAATGTTGATAAATTCAAGTGTGTTTACAGTGTGAGGGGTAAAAAAAAAATGCTATTCTTGGACTTTCACATATTGCAGGCAGGTCTGGAATGCATCATTGCAATGAAGGGAGGTTCACTTAGTTGTCAAACTGTCTCGAGTTATTTCTTTCCTCAACTTTGTTCCTCTGGCAGCCGTCATGAAAACCCCACAGGCACTTTCTTCACAGTGACGCGCAAAATAAAAAATTAAAAAATGTAAAAAGGATTTCGAAGCATCCCTGCTGACAAAGTGAAGGTGAATAAAATGCGCAGTGGGTGATGTATTAGCTGAAGCTACAAGGTTGCCTTTCAAAGACATTTAAGCACTTTAACCAGAGCATTAGTGTCAAGGTTGACAACTCTTATGTGGGACAAAGTGTTTCACCTTCAGTCTCACATTTGCGATACTCTTCACTGAGTCACTGCAATATAGTGGCCAAAAAAAAGTGAATTGAACATTTCCTGTCTCCATAGATTGGCTTTAATTAAGTAACAACATGTAGAAATCTTTAGGGAGGAAATGTAACTAGATTTCCCTGATTAATACTCGCCAAAATTATGGAAAACAATTATTCAGGCCTAAATACAGCAGTTTCAGGCCCCTCTTGGAACCCTTTAACTTGTTCTTATTCGTCTATTAATGTGCTGGAAAATATATTGCCCTTTTGGAAGTTATTTAAATTTTGCTGGCACATGTACACCATTCTCGTGAATATTTGTGTATTTTAGGAGGTACGCCCATGAACCCCCAAAACCTGCTTAGTACCTCCCCCTGGAGTGTCAAAAATTATTGTAACCTGCCAACAATGCGTTAAAAACAAGACGAAATACGACATGCATGTCCATTACTACAGCATACTTAAAATTCCATAATAATAAGTAATATTATTTTGCTGATTGTTCTCATATCTTAAGGACGTACTGTAGGTGCGCCATAGTGTAGCATAATTCAACTTGTTAGATGCTATGGTTTTCTTCTAAACACCGTAGTTGAGTGACTAGAGTGCCTGCTTACTTAAAGAAAGGATTAGTTCGTGAGTTAATTTTTTCGTTTGTTCAAGATGTTGAAAAGGTTTCATATATTTAAAAAACAAATTGGAGAATGCAGGTTCACTTTTTTAATTTATTTTTTTACCAGACCTCAAAATATGTATTGCTCTAAACCTGTATGATATTTGACTGTATAATTATTGTAGCCAGTAAGCACGATATTACATCGAGAATTATGGGGGGAAGTTTAATTAATGCCTTACAACCTAACCATTATAGAACAAGAAAAGTATCTAGACTGCAGTGTGCATCAAGAATTGGTGTTAATCGAATACTCGAAACATGGCAAATCACAATAGTATTACAAAGTATAATGAAGAAGACAGAAATTGCAGTCACATCGTTAGTCGCTGGGGTTTTCGCGATAATTCCTATATCGCCTTATTGTTCGCTCAATAAAATGGACACCGTAGTTTTTCTAGATTCAATCAATTGTCGTTGTTGTTGTTGTTGTGGTGAAGTGGTGTGCGGCTCACACAGTGAGCCAAAAATGTTGCACGACTGTCATTCGCAGTTAGTGAGCTCATGGCATGTCGGTGTACCGATGCACTCTTTCCAGTGTTGGCTCCAGAGCTGTTGTTGTTGGTCCGAATTTCACTTGTCCTGATCAAAGTCAGAAAAGGTCCTATTTTTGGACCATAGAGACAGATATTTTTGATGATGGAATCTGGAAACAATATATTGATACTCTAACTGCAATTGGCTGGTGACCGGTTCAGGGTGTACCCGATCTCTCGCCTAGAGTTAGCTGAGATGAGTAACAATACACCCGAGACGCTTTTGAGGATAAGTGGAACGGAAAATGCTCTGGGACTACGACAAACATTTAGTTTGGGCAAGATGACTCATATTTGGGATTGGAAAAAAAAACATCTTAGAGTAAAATGATAACTAAATATTGATTAAATAGTAATCAAGAACATTTTCCATGAAGGTTTTTTCTTTTATCCAAACCAGTGTCCTAATTGATCTATACATCCATCCATATTCGCTCACACACGATTGAGCTATTTAAATGCAATTCACGCTTCGAGCAATGTTTAAATCACAAATACACAAGAGCGCACATACACTAAACCAAGAATTTTCTTGCATTCACATGTCTCATTTTATCGTGTTGGTGCACTGCTCAACTTCTGTCTCTCATTTATCTTACTCCTGCTTTTGTGCTCTTTGTTTTCCACGTTTCTGAGTGATTTATCTTCCTGTCGATTTATCTGGATTTCGTGTGCACCTTCCCTCTGCAAGTATTGTAAGGGAAGCGAGGCAAGTCGATGCACTTTTGATTAGCGTCGCGCTGAATATTCTGCTTGACTTCTGCAGGTTTTTGTTCTCATCTTCTGTCTATCGCCATGAACATTTTATTCTTTTTGTTAATGCGAGCCAGTACCCTGTTTGCCTTGCTATAACTTCAACAGCAAGTTTGATGTCAGTTTAGTGAACATGGGAAGTTGCGTTACCAATGCAAATATTTTTTTAAAATGCAATTAATAATTAGGTTTTTTCAAACGGAGAGGAGACCTGTGAGTTAATCAAAAAGTAGATTATGTAGAAAAGCTCCGAAAAATAACTGTTTTCCAAAATGATATACTGATGGATGTTTGTTTTTCCATGATATAAATGTTATTACATTTTAATAAACTTAAATTAAATTACATTTTTAAGTGCTTTATTGTTAGCATGCGTCTTTCAGCTTGTACTTAGCCCTGTCGGTATCACGGATGCTTAAGTCTTCACAGGGGGCAAATGACTTATTGATTAAAAGGATTAATTTATTCAAATGAGACATCTGCAGGAGTCTAGAGGGCTTTTTTTAGTGATGAAATCAGCCCCCTTTCCCTTCTACTACCCCCACTTCCTCATAAACACATCATTTTGTTTTACGGCATTCATCCTGGAAGCTCCAAAACCTTAGACAAACACAACACTTGGAGATCAAATGTCAGAATTCTTAAATGACTCTCATTTGTAGGTAACTTCAGTCGTAATGGTCTCTTATCCCATTCATCCATTTTCTATTGCCGTTGTCCTTGTTAAGGCTAATGTTGAGCTGGAGCCTACCCCAGATGACCTTGGGCATCGGGCATAAAAGGGCACAATGTGGGGCTGTCTGACTGCCTCACGTTGAGGTTTATGACAACACTGAAGTCTACCACTGTTTGGTTTACCATGAAATCCCTTCCCATCTTTAGCAATTATCATTACTTTTGTCAGTCACGCCTCCCCTTGCCAAAGAAGGACATTAAGAAAAATCAGCATTTTTTCCCATTTATTTATTTATTTTTCCAACTCCCATCATGTGCCATAACAGCAGAGTGCATAATAATGTGCCGGAATTCCCTTTTGGTAACTGTAATATGTAAAATACGCATTACTGTAATTTATGCGTTATTAGATAACAATTTGCATTGCTAAACTTTAAATGCTGTCATTACCAACATTTCTTCACATTCTTAAAGTATCTCCAGTACGTAAAATGTGCTGTGTCACTGTATGGGTGCTAAAATGATCGCCATTCATTGACTATTAAAGTCAGTCTCTGCAGCCTGAGTGCATTATCTCACAAGTGTTGAGATTGAAGTTCAACTTTTATTCACTTAGTTCAGTCTTAGTCTTTGGGGACCTTTTGAAGTACTTTGGGAGTTGGTGTGCAATCCCATCTAGTCTGTACAATGTGATGTACTTTATTGATTCAAAGTTGATGCATAATGGATGTGACAAAACAAAAAATCTAATTCCGTTTGAATGTAAATGCCATTTTCCAAGCCATTTCCATTGCCAAATGGCTTTTTTTCCTCTGGCTGGTCCAGACAGGATGCTTTTTTTTTCCCCCCATAAGGTTTGAGACAAAAAAAAAAACCAAAAAATATTAACAGAAGCTTTAAGGGTCAAGTGTCATCCCTATAAACATTCTAAAACAGATATTGTTAAGAAAAATACATTGAACATTATTCACTTCAATGTCTATACGAAAAAAATAAATGTGAGCGTAGAGCTCGCCATCCATGCGCGAAGATGCTGAAGTGTCAAACTACGACATCCAAGTGGTCGCCAAATTGGCTGCATCCTCTGTCCGTGACGTTACCCGGACATTCACCCATGAAAATGCGCAGTGCCCCCTACTATGGGAGACGAACACGACCCTTCTGACACGGAAGCTCTTTTTGAAAAGGAGAACACCATACTACCGAGTAAAGTTACCAGAGCAATATTACACTATTGTTTCGATTCATGTTCAGATGATATGCGATCACGGCCAAACCGCCTCCCTGTCCGATCTGCTTCCATGGCAGAGATCAGCCATCGCGGCTCATCGCAGCTGGCCGGTGTGGCTCATTTTCGACACCGAGGTGGCTTATCACGGAGCCGAGCCGTGCTTGTTTAGGGGGTTGTTCATAGCCGCCGCATTACGCGATGAGCAACATGGTCGAGCCGAATGAGGCATTGTCGGCTGCGTTCTTCAGAGCCGCCACTGTCCGCAAGCCCGACGCGGAGCCTTTGCCGAAGCCGTGACCGGCAAACACGGCGCCTCAACAGGTGTGGTCGTTTTCGGCGCTGTGGTGGCTTATAATGGAGTTGAGCTTTGCTGCTTTAGGGGGTTGTTCATAGACGCCGCAGTACACGATGAACAACACCGTCGAGCCGGGGCGCTTTATTGGGTACACGCGGCTGAGTGAGGCATTGTCTGCTGCGTTCTTCAGAGCTGCCGCCGTCCGCGAGCCCGAAGCTCAGCCTTTGCTGGCAAAGCGACACAGCAGCAATGTCCAGCAATGCAACAAGCCGGCCTTTTGGCTACCACGAAGGAACAACGAGCTACCTTCCCGGAGGTAAATCTAATGGAAATAAACGAGTGCACTTGGGGGCACCGCTGTCCTTTACGTCACTTCCTGCTTCTTCTCGAGGATTTTCATGGCGGGAGTTACAAAAAGCTGTATACGTCAAAATCCTGTTTTGTGGTGGGGAAAAAAACGCATGGACCCATATTGGCTGCCGTTTTTTCATTAATAACCTACTAAAAAAATCATCAATTTCATGACAGTGGCCCTTTAAAGACCTCACTGCAAGGTAATCAGAAATCAGCAGAAAGTTAGTTTTGGAAAAATGTCACAACAAATCACATGTAAACGAGTATGTTACGTGTGAAAGACTTAAACTGTTTATTAACTTGAGGATACAGTATAATTAACACAAACATCATTTGAAACTTATTTTTATTTATTGTGATTCTCACATACTGCTAAATAGCATGGATTATTTCAATGAATCAATTCAATCCAATTCTTTTTAATCCCGGATAGTTATCAAAGAAAATATTTTGTCTTTTGTGACTTTAAATCTTGAATTATATTTAAAAAAATATGATTATATCTTGAAAATCATGAAATTGGAGTGAGCATTGTTGATTTTGACCACACGTGAGAAAATACGGTTTCTTGACGTGATTGCTTAAGACTGGCAACTGGGGGGGAAAAAAAGCTGTCAGTGGGGGGGGGCATCACTTGCTTAAGGGGAGTGGAAGTCAATGTTATTAGCTGGAAGAATCAGCGGTGGAATGGTCGAATTTGAACTGTTGTTCCCATTTGGCAAGCCGCGTTCTCTCCATCACTCGAGTACAAAGCCTTTAATCGAAGGCCAACGTCTTACAAGGGGGAGACAGCATGGGGGCCTTCTTCAAGAAGTATGCCGCGACCTTCGTGTGCCTCCTGTGTACACACACGTCTGCACGCGTGTGCGATGGAAGTGGAGCTTTTCACAAGTTCATGTGAAAGCTCTTGTTTTGACAGGCGCTTGACACGAGGATTAGATGAGCAATGAGAGTTGCATTAATCTTCTGCAGCTGAATACCATCCCCTCCCTGAGCCCCCAAAGGCTTCTAAAACTGGGCGTGGATGGAGGGACTGGATAGTGTAAATGTGTTCACGTACACTCATTACAGGAGGGTTATGGAGGGTTGTACATTATCGTACTCGCGAAATCCTTTTATCTGTGTACTGTATGGCCTCTACATGAACCTGCTTCTTCCGAAATCCACATGGCTCCATCATATACAGTAGCTAACTGTGTAATTTGGATGTCAATTTTTTTTTTCCCCATATACCCCCATGTTTGCATTTACTGAACACATAAAACAATACGAACACGTCCAAAATACAGGTTAAAAACTGCATCAACATCGTGCACAAAGAATTAATCAAATTATATATGGCCCTGATTAAGATTAACTGGTGGTATAGTGGTTTATTACTCGACTCAATTCTCATTCACTGACTGTGTGAATGGTTGTCTGTCACTGTACAGAATGCCGCCTGTAATTGACTAGGAACCAGTCCAAGGTGTAACTCTCCTTTTGTCCAAAGTCTGCTGGGATACTTCCAGATCTTGACGATTCTGAACAGCATAAATGATACAGGAAATCAATAGGTGGATGACCTGGACTTCTCTTCAAATGGCGCGGCATCTACACAGTAGCAACATAGTAGTACAGCACTAATAGAGCTAGTTAAAGAAAAAAAGACACACCTCAATCACTGAAACGCGGCAGAAAGACGCTACCACGGCTAACACTAGTGTGGCGCTAACGCTAGTGCAGTGCTAACAGGGCCAGTTAGAAAAAACATACTGGTAAAAATCACTGAGACGCGGCAGTAACACAGCACAAACACGCTAGCACAGCGCTAACAGGCCCAGTTAAAAAAAACAAAACCAAAAAAAACATACCAGTAAAAGTCACTTCCTCGGCAAATATATTCCACTGGTCTCTCTCTTACATTTTCCGCTTGAGTGCCCCCCTTGTGGCCGCTAAAAAAATGCACAAACTAGCCGCATCACTGCATAAAGCGCAGGTTTGAAAGCATGTGGAAAAAAAAGTCGTGGTTTATAGGCCGGAAATTACAGTAACTAAAGTGGATGACCAGAGTGACAACAAATGCTAAATGCTGAATCAATTAAAATATGAACCAAATACTAGAACTATGAGGAATCAAAAGAAAAAGCAGAGTCAAAAATAGTAATAAATGAACTCATCTGTAGAAGTTCTAAATCTACAAGAAAAACTGTACAAAAATTGTGCCAAGAAAGAAACTCTGTTTTAACTACACACATTTGGATGGCCGAAGCAGAAACACAAACAAGGAAACAAAATCCAGACTCTTTTGAGGCAGATGTGCTTACCAGTCCCCCACCCCAATTTTGGATCCCGAGTCAGCCTGTTGAAAATAACTGTTTTATGCGGTCTTTGTAGTCTTGATTTCATGTCAGTTTAATCTGCAGCCCCATTGGCAGTTATCTTCAGAGGCACTGATTCCAAATTAATAGTCAATGTATCAATTTGTGGTTTGAGTGAATGGCATGAAATCCTGTTTCCAACCCAGTGTTGTAGTGATCTGAAGAATGCTTCCGAGAGGTCTTGCTGATTGATAACCTTTGTCAACACGTTATTCCTCTTTAGGAGGCAAACTAGTTGCTGTTCCAATTGGTAACCTTCATTTTGCAACGAATCAAGTCCACACAATCGACCAAATTATTCGTCAATTGAGTATTCTGACCTTGATTATTTTATGCTACAAAATGTTGGTATCTAGGCACAACAGGAAGGAATGTAAAATAGTTAAAAAAAAAAAAAAATCAATCTCCACATTGCTTTACCTTAAGTTCTTAAATGACCAAGGGTAACTTCTTTTCAAAGGGTCAAGTCTACACTTGTTTTATTTATTTTTTTAGCTACCATTGAGGGAAAATATGAATTCTTGGATGTTTTTTTTTCTTCACAGTACCCTAGAATATAAAGTAAAAATGGACAGCTTGGATATGACATTTTCTCTGGCAGATGTGACAGGAGGAGGCTGAGCTATCCATCATGGAACCTTTTTCCATTTTTTATTTTTTATTCATCCTAATGTGTGCGTGTTCTGTCCTTGGGCATGTGATTGATGGAAGTAGGACGAGAAGCTAGCATGATCTGTTTAGATCAAGGAAACTTCACTCAAGTCCGGTTATATCGCCTTCTCATCATATGAGCAACACTTGAGCACATTTTTTACAAATCCCGATCCAGATATTTCCCTCGTCTTTCCGTTTATCATTTTTTAAACTTGCGGTAGCTGGTTGTTTACTAGCAATATTTGATTTCTTAAATTACAGTTCTCTTACATTTAAATATATCAATATTTTTGTTAAAACGGGCTATTTCGGTGTTGGCAGGGATTTGCACTTTGTCTTCAGACTGCCTTCTAACTTTAATTTGAACATGTTGGCAGAGTGTGTAGTGTGTAGGTGCTCATATTTGCATGCAGGACGAGTCGCACGCACGCGCGCACACACACACACACACACACACACACACACACACACAAACATCTCACGTTGTGGTTCTGAAAAATCTCATTTGTATTTCTTGTACAGTGAAACCTCTCATCTTGAATACCAGTCATTCGAGCTTCCCATAGGAAATAACAAATCGAGCATAATGTTTTCTTGGGCTTTAAGACATATTTTAGCATTTATCATCTGTGATAAGCCAACCACTTTTTATGACTAAAATCTAAAAAGCAAAGTCTTTTAGTTTGTGGTTACTGCGTCTGTCTTACAGTTGAGCAGTCACGGGTTCGAGTCTCTGCTCAGGCCCTCGCGTGTGGGTTTGTGTTTTCCCTGTTTTTGTCTGCGCTTTTTTTTTTTTTTTTTTTTTTTTTTTAAACAGGCATGTCTCCAAAATGGGCAGGAGGCGGGTTACACCCTGAACTGGTTGCCAGCCAATCGCAGAGCCCATCTAGACAAACACCAACACTCAAAATCACACCTAGGGGCAATTTAGAGTGTCCAATTAATGTTGCATGTTTTTGGGATGTGGGAGGAAACCGGAGTGCCCGGAGGAAACCCACACAGGTACGGGGAGAACATGCAAACTCCACACAGGTGGGGCCGGGATCGAACCCTGGACCTCAGAACTGTGAGGCCAACACTTTACAGCTGAGTCTACCGTGCTGCTGCTGAGACATCGTGCCGCTATTGTTTACCTAAGGACCCCAAAATATTCAGAGGTGCGAATATGAAGGTGAAGGTCATTTTTTTTTGGGCCAGAAGTTCAGTGTGTACCCCTGCCTCTGGTCCTGACTTATGTCTCCGTAGTACTTCATAAAACCGCAGCTTCTTTTCACCTTATATTTCAATAAAAGACCAGAGGAAAAAGTAAAATGTGTCCCAAGACATGCATAGTTATTCAACATGGCAGCAGTTTGAATTTAGAAATTTTTTTCTAGAAATTCCAATTTACAATACCTCAAGGGAATTTTATGATCAAGTGTAACTCAAAGCAACATTTCTAGAAACAAATGTGTAATTACCACAGAAGAAACTAGGCCTATTCTTTGTTTTGGTTTCCATTTGGAGGACACAGGCTTTTCAACCTCTGTACTTTTATGAATGGGAAAAAAAAAAGTTAAAATCAGAAAGGATTAGCCCCAGTAGGAGCTGGAACAGAGGCTGTTTGGAATCTTAATTGAAAGACTTTGTGTTTCAAATGTAGGTCACGAGTGTGTTTGCAAAGCGTGTGTCTAGCGGTGGTGACGCTGTTGTGCTGCAAAAGTCAAGTAACTAAACAAAAATCAGACCCTTAAGGTGCCTCTGTCAGTGTAATGAGACGCCTTTGGAGCGCTTGATCACTAAAGTCATGGTCAAACCACACATAAATGTCGACTGAATATGGGCAAGATGACAATACACCTTTTCATGTTGGATTTTCAAGTGAGAATAAGTTTTAGCTAATTCAAAAATGACACTTCTGTTGCGCTAAAGTTACGCAAAGCCTATACAAATGACTCAAGAATGTATGACTTGATAGTGACCGTATGATATTTGACAAAAGGATAACTGTGCTGGCTTCAATAAAAAGATCTATTATGAGCCCTGTCTAATCAGTTAGTAATACTCTATAATCACTCATAGTCTAAGAGCCCTCGGCAGAGAACAGTGAATTAAATTAACTGATTTCATTATGTTCACTAACTTTGTAATTCTGGGTGACCTTGCTTGTCAAAAGTATTGGTAGCTGAAGGGGCCTATCCGTGTTGTTTTTTAAAAAAACTTTAATACAGTCTAAAAATCTCTGGAAGACTCACACAACTTAACCCTTAAATTATTTTTCAACAACCGGTGTGTCTGGATGGAAATTCACTAGAGTATGCGGCTACATGTGATCAGATAATGCATTTGTCTTTAGGATGGGTTACAAGCAGCACCTGCCTCATTGTCCAAAGGTTATTTTCGACATCATTTTCCAAGTAAACAAGTTTATTTTGACTGATCTCAAGGTGGCTCAGTATTTTCGCTGCACAATCTCATATTTCTTGCAAGGAATAAACTTGAAGGTCAGTTATTGTGGTTTTCTGAGGTTTATTACAGTAACAAATGAATGGCATTTATGGTTTATTGTTTAATTATTTAACAGATAAGATATTGTCACAACAATCACAATCTCATGACAAATATTACTTGGATTTTTTTAAACCCAACATACTCACTCCACTGGAGGGGGACAAAAAAAACAAAACAAAAAAAAAAAAAAATCAGCCCTGCTCTCTCACGCTTTACAAAAATGGGCAACGTATTGAAAACATAACACTATCATCCGAAGCAATGAACATTATTGCTGTCACAATGTAATATAGTGTGACCTTGCATATTGGTGGTTTGTCATTCCCAAATTTACCAATTCAGGTAAATTGAACCTTTGGAGGACCTTTTACTCACAAACACCTGCCTTTTCACAGTTAAACTGTCTATACCAGGGGTGCTCAATGCGTCGATCGCAATTGACTGGAGGCAGTCTTGGTCAATCGGGGGAGGGCATGCCAAAAAAAAAAAAGATGTCAGCCAATGTTTCCTGTAAACTGCATGCGTGCAAGTGTACACCGCTGATGCAGTCTCTTCGCAGATATTCGGCGTCACATGCAAAAAAAAAAAAAATCCAGTGGAAATTGAAAGTATAACATACAACTATTCAGTTTGTGGCATTCTGCAATGTGATTCAATGACTGAGGGGTGACTGGTTGTTACATCCAACGGCACAATTCACACACCTACTGTAAAAAAGAAGCTACTGGTTTCTTTTAGGCAGCACATGGAACTTTTTCGAACAATGACTGCCACACTCTTATTCCTAGTTTACCTTACATCCCCCCCGCTCTTAAACATGTAGACTCATAATTACAAATGTCACAGTACTTACGCAGCCCATCAATGTCTTTTATAATGACAGCGTCGACCACCGCTGCTTTAGTTAGCAACATAGTCTGGGCAACGTAGAGCAAAGACGAGCTAGACACGCTGCTTATGTAAACTTTTGATATTAATGGAGGAAGTTAAAAAAGAAATGCTGTTGTTTTAATATGCAATGACTGTCAGAGTATGTGAATAAAAGTGGTTAAAATGGATGAGATTTTCTCTTTTCCAAGTGGGAAAGGTCTGGTCTGGAGCCAAAGTAGAAAGTGCAAGATGAACTGGTGTGTACTTTTAAAATTCTACCTTGGTACAGCCTGATCCAGGATGAAAGCACAGACAATACAGTGCACAAAAAGATAATTCTGTATTTTAAATATAGGAGGCAACATAACATTAACCTTAACACGGTTTGGGAGCATCATCATCATGCCCCCCTTGTCAGTAGCTCGCGAGAGGCTGGCTGCTTGAAAAGTAGATCTTAGGGTAAAAAAAACACTGGCCAGCCCTGGTCTATACTAATATTAATTATTAAGCACTTAATTTGTCTTTTAAAACTAATAATTCTGATTATTTGGATCAATGTTGTAATCACAATTATTAATTACGGTTATTCCTCACGTTAGAGAGAATTTTTATTGCACTACCTTTTACAAATAACATTTATTAGAGCATTTTGGTATTGTGGTGCCAATCCAAAGTCACAACCGACAAAGAATGAGACAGATCTGACTTTCCTCTCTATTTACTCCTGGCATTTTTTCCACTGTTCCACTCAGCTGAAAAGTTGAAGTCAAGTCAGCTGCTACAGTAATTGATGATAATGTGACATGCCGCCTCTTTGCCAACATGCCAAATTCAAAAAAGTTTAATATATTAGTACATTGGACTTCAATGCCATTTTAAGGTTTTATTTTTAAGTTGGCACCGGAACGTAGTGGTGGAGTTTCAGGAAGCCTTGACTATGCGCTTGCTCCTGTGGATTCTTAGATGGTTTGCCAACTGCTGAATAGCTAGCCATATTTTTTTTTTTCTCCAAAGTTAAGTGATAAATAATAAATATTCTGGCAGCCAGTACCTGGATGAGGACCGAAATTTAAAGGTTTCTTAGTGGGAAATCCAACAAGAATAAAAGGCTCCTTTGTGCCTGGTTGACAGTTTGGTCCAATGCCTCCTCTTTCCCACATTATCTTGTTGCTCACTGACAATACACACTGATTACGTTCAAGAAGCAAATGCCAAAATCAAATGTATGTGTTCGCAATTTCTCATTTAAACCCTGCAGTTCTTTAATCTCTCACAGTGTCTGTCAGATGAACCACTTTGCATGGCGCTGAGAGGCTCATTCAAGGGACTTCTTTTTTAAATCAAATAATCCAGTCTAGTACCAACTAGTGTTAGCGCTTCCTCAGATGCAGGAATTATAATAGCATCCTGGTATTCCTCGATAAATTCAGACCAATGGAAATGCTGCTTTAGGGAAAAGGTGGAGTGCTCCTTGATCTATTTAAAAAGGTATTGATTCAATATATTTAATTTTTATGAATCCATTCTTATTCCTTCTTTTTTTTTCGGCTTGTTCTGTTAGGGGTCGCCACAGCGTGACATCTTTTTCCATCCAAGCCTATCTCGTGCATCCTCCTCTTTAACACCCACTGTCCTCCCTCACAATGTCCATCAACCTTTTCTTTGGTCTTCCTCTCGCTCTTTTGCCTGGCAGCTCCATCCTCAGCACCCTTCTACCAATATACTCACTCTCTCACCTATGGACATGTCCAAACCATCAAAGTCTCCTCTCTCTAACCTTGTCTCCAAAACTTCCAACTTTGGCTGTCCCTCTAATGAGCTCATTTCGAATCCTATCCAACCTGCTCACTCCGAGCGAGAACCTAAACATCTTCATTTCTGCTACCTCATGTTCTGCTTCCTGTTGTTTCTTC
This sequence comes from Syngnathoides biaculeatus, assembly GCF_019802595.1. NCBI lineage: Eukaryota > Metazoa > Chordata > Actinopteri > Syngnathiformes > Syngnathidae > Syngnathoides > Syngnathoides biaculeatus. The sequence goes on from NC_084651.1 coordinate 11,691,743, forward strand.
AGAGCTACTGTCTCTAATCCGTACATCACGGCCGGCCGCAGCCTCACCACTGTTTTATAAATTTTGCCCTTCATCCTAGCGCAGACTCTTCTTTTACATGGAACACCAGACACCTTCCGCCAACTGTGCCATCCCACTTGCAGCCGTTTCTTCAATTCCTTACCATGCTCACCGTTGCTCTGTATTGTTGACCCCAAATATTTGAAGTCATCCACCCTCGCTATCTCTTCTCCCTGGAGCGTCACTCTTCCCCTTCCACCCCGCTCATTCACGCACATATATTCTTTTTTACTTTGGCTAATCTTCATTCCTCTCCTTTCTCGTGCGTACCCCCATCCTTCTAATTGTTCCTCCGCCTGCTCCCTGCTTTCACTGTAGATCACAATATCATCTGCGAACATCATTGTCCAAGGGGATTCTAGTCTAACCTCGTCTGTCAGCCTATCCATTATTACCGCAAACAGGAAGGGGTTCAGCGCAGATCCCTTATGCAGTCACACACCTCCACCTTAAATTCTTCTGACACACCTACGGCACATCTCATCGCTGTTCTGCTGCCCTCATACATGTCCTGTACTATTCTAACATTTTTCTCCGCCACACCAGAATTGCGCATGCAGTACCACAGTTCCTCTCTTGGTACTTTGTCATGGGCTTTCTCTTGGTCTACAAAAACACAATGTAGCTCCTTCTGACCTTCTCTGTACTTTTCCACGAGCATCCTCAAGGCAAATAATGCATCTGTGGTACTCTTTCTAGGCATGAAACCATACTGTTGCGCGCAGATACTAACTTCTGTCCTGAGTCGAGCCTCCACTACCCTTTCCTATAACTTCATGGTGTGACTCATCAACTTTATTTCTTTATAATTCAACAACTGCACATCAGCCTTGCACTTAAAAATCGGCACTCCGTACCATATGTTTATTCTTTTCTGGCTTTCGTAGGTGAAAGTGTATCAGTACTGTTGTGTACTGCTGAGTTGCAGCATAGCTAAACATTGCCAAAAACACGGTGACCAGTTTTACACAAAAGAACTCATTTATAGTAGCGTGTCGGTAACTTTGATGTGAGGTATATGCTATCAAGCAGAACATATTTTGTAGAGGTTGCCTTGCCTCACCTGTACAACTCATTAATTGCAAGACAGATGGAGGAGGTGCGGTTTTCACACTCTGACAACACACGTATTAAATAGCCAAGCCATGCAGCTTAGTGGTTCATTTTATTTGGGTAAAATTGTTAAAGTTCTCAACGTATGTTTCTATGCAATTATTTTTTTCTTCAGAGGAAAAACCTATTCTCTCTATCTGTGAATAAAAGTTTTAAAAGTATAATTTCTGTGGAAGTTAAAATGGGGACTAGCACACTTTTCGTCTATTGTTCAGGCATCTTCTCTCCCACTAGTATTCTATTGAATAAGTTGGTCAAAAACTCCACAGCCACCTCTCCAAATTGCTTCCAACCCCCACTGGTATGTCATCAGGACCAACTGTCTTTCCATTTTTCAGTCTGTTCAGTGCCTTTCTAACCTCTCCCTTACTGATCAATGCCACTTCCCACTTCTACTCTACTTCTTCTTCTTCTTCTTTTCCTTTCGGCTTGTCCCGTTAGGGGTCGCCACAGCGTGTCATCTTTTGACATCTTAGCCTATCTCCTGCATCTTCCTCTCTAACCCCAACTGCCTCATGTCTTCCCTCACCACATCCATAAACCTTCTCTTTGGTCTTCCTCTCGCTCTTTTGCCTGGGAGCTCCATCCTCAGCATCCTTTCTACCAATATACTCACTCTCTCGCCTCTGAACATGTCCAAACCATCGAAGTCTGCTCTCTCGAATCTTGTCTTCAAAACATCCAACTCTGGCTGTCCCTCCAATGAGCTCATTTCTAATCCTATCCAACCTGGTCACTCCGAGCGAGAACCTCAACATCTTCATTTCTGCCACCTCCAGTTCAGCTTCCTGTTGTTTCTTCAGTGCCACCGTCTCTAATCCGTACATCATGGCCGGCCTCACCACTGTTTTGTAAACTTTGCCCTTCATCCTAGCAGAGACTCTTCTGTCACATAACACACCAGACACCTTTCGCCAGCTGTTCCAACCTGCTTGGACCCGTTTCTTCACTTCCTGACCACACTCTCCATTGCTCTGTATTGTTGACCCCAAGTATTTGAAGTCGTCCACCCTCGCTATCTCTTCTCCCTGTAGCCTCACTCTTCCCCCTCTACTTTTCTCATTCACGCACATATATTCTGTTTTACTTCTGCTCTTCATTCCTCTCCTTTCCAGTGCATGTCTCCATCTTTCCAATTTCCTCTTGTTCCTCTGCATGCTCCCTGCTTTCACTGCATATGACAATATCATCTGCGAACATCATGGTCCAAGGGGATTCCAGTCTAACCTCATCTGTCAGCCTATCCATTACCACTGCAAACAGGAAGGGGCTCAGAGCTGATCCCTGATGCAGTCCCACCTCCACCTTAAATTCCTCTGTCACACCTAAGGCACACCTCACCATTGTTCTGCTGCCATCATACATGTCCTGTACTATTTTAACATACTTCTCTGCCACACCAGACTTACGCATGCAGTACCACAGTTCCTCTCTTGGTACTCTGTCATAGGCTTTCTCTAGATCCACAAAGACACAATGTAGCTCCTTCTGACCTTCTCTGTACTTTTCCACGAGCATCCTCAAGGCAAATAATGCATCTGTGGTACTCTTTCTAGGCATGAAACCATACTGTTGCTCGCAGATACTTACTTCTGTCCTGAGTCTAGCCTCCACTACTCTTTCCCATAACTTCATTGTGTGGCTCATCAACTTTATTCCTCTATAGTTCCCACAGCTCTGAACATCCCCTTTGTTCTTAAAAATGGGAACTAGAACACGTTTCCTCCATTCTTCAGGCATCTTTTCGCCCGCTAGTATTCTGTTGAATAAGTTGGTCAAAAACTCCACAGCCATCTCTCCAAATTGCTTCCATACCTCTACCGGTATGTCATCAGGACCAACTGCCTTTCCATTTTTCATCCTTTGTAGTGCCTTTCTGACTTCCCCCTTAGTAATCATTTCCACTTCCTGGTCCTTCACTCTTGCCTCTTCAACTCTTCCTTCTCTCTCATTTTCTTCATTCATCAACTTCTCAAAGTATTCTTCCATCTATTTAGTACACTACCGGCACCAGTCAACACATATCCATCTCTATCCTTAATCACCCTGACCTGCTGCACATCCTTCCCATCTCTATCCCTCTGTCTGGCCAACCTGTAGAGATCCTTTTCTCCTTCTTTCGTGTCCAACCTGGTGTACATGTCTTCATATGCCTCTTGTTTAGCCTTTGCCACCTCTACCTTTGCCCTACGTCGCATCTCGATGTACTCCTTTCGCCTCTCCTCAGTCCTCTCAGTATCCCACTTCTTCTTCGCTAATCTCTTTCCTTGTATGACTCCCTGTATTTTGGGGTTCCACCACCAAGTCTCCTTCTCCCCTTTCCTACCAGATGACACACCAAGTACTCTCCTGCCTGTCTCTCTGATCACCTTGGCTGTCGTCGTCCATTCTTCCGGGAGCTTCGGTTGTCCATCGAGAGCCTGTCTCACCTCTTTCCGGAAGGCCGCACAACATTCTTCCTTTCTCAGCTTCCACCACATGGTTCTCTGCTCTACCTTTGTCTTCTTAATCTTCCTACCCACCACCAGAATCATCCTACATACTACCATCCTATGCTGTCGAGCTACACTCTCCCCTTACCACTACTTTACAGTCAGTAACCTCCTTCAGATTACATCGTCTGCACAAAATATAATCTACCTGCGTGGTTCTACCTACCGCCGCTCTTGTAGGTCACTATATGTTCCTCCCTCTTTTGGAAATAAGTGTTCACTACAGCCATCTCCATCCTTTTTGCAAAGTCCACCACCATCTGCCCTTCAAAGTTCCTTTCCTGGATGCCGTACTTACCCATCACTTCTTCATCGCCCCTGTTTCCTTTACCAATATGTCCATTACAATCTGCACCAATCACAACTCTCTCGCTGTCTGGGATGCTCAGAACTACTTCATCTAGTTCCTTCCAGAATTTCTCTTTCAACTCTAGGTCACATCCTACCTGTGGTGCATAGCCGCTAACCACATTATACATAACACCCTCAATTTCAAATTTTAGTCTCATCACTCGATCTGATACTCTTTTCACCTCCAAGACATTCTTAGCCAGCTCTTCCTTTAAAATAACCCCTACTCCATTTCTCTTCCCATCTACTCCGTTGTTAGAATAATTTAAACCCTGCTCCCAAACTTCTAGCCTTACTACCTTTCCACCTGCTCTCTTGGATGCACAGAATATCAACCTTTCTCCTAATCATCATGTCAACCAACTCCTGAGCTTTTCCTGTCATAGTCCCAACATTCAAAGTCCCTACACTCAGTTGTAGGCTCTGTGCATTCCTTTTTTTTCTTCTGACGCTGGATCCGGTTTTCCTCCTCTTCTTTGTCTTCGACCCACAGTAGCTGAATTTCCACCGACGCCCTGCAGGTTAGCAGTGCCGGGGGCGGGCGTTGTTAACCCGGGCCACGACCGATCCGGTATGGGATTCTTTAGATGAACGCTCATATTTGTTTGGCACAGTTTTTACGCCGGATGCCCTTCCTGACGCAACCCTCTGCATTTATCCAGGCTTGGGACCGGCCTACAGATTGCACTGGTTTGTGCCCCCATAGTGCTGCATTCCCACTTCTACTCTACCTTCTCTCCCATTTTCTTCATTCATTAGCTTCACAAAGTACTCTTTCCATAGTACACTACTGGTACCAGTCAACATATTTCCATCGTTATCCTTAATCACCTTTACTTGCTGCACATCCTTCCCATCTCTATCCCTCTGTCTGGCCAACCTGTAGTTATCCTTTTCTCCTTCTTTCATATCTAACCTGGTGTACATGTCTTCATATGCCTCTTGTTTAGCCTTCGCCACCTTTACCCTGTGACGCATCTCAATGTATTGAAATGTAAATTCAGTCTTATTCCTGATGTGTAATTGTGATCTAATTTCTTGAGTGCGTCTGTGATCCTGCCTACTGTCCTTTCTCTACCTTGTCACACATACCTTTCTTCTGCACAGTACTTTGATTGGCTCTGCTTGGGATTCCACTTCAAAAGAATACCACCAAACACTTGAAAAAAAACACACTGCATTCAATCAGGAGATGTGCTTACAAACAAAAACAAAGGTGAACTGTGATGTCCTGTATTTGCTTTGCTGTATTCTGGCTAGACTAATTTTATTCAAGAAGCGTTTGTAAAATGTAATCATGCTGCGTCTTGAGTTAAGGCATCCTTATTCTTATTTTTTGCAGTGGGTTAAACCAGGAGTAGTTGTATGTTACACAAACTGTACTTGAAGCAGGAACTCAAATCAGTACTTGGAAATGATCACTATTTAGTAGTCCGGTCAGGAAGACTTGTGACTGTACAGAAGGGTTGTGGTGCTTCATTATGGCCCAGAGAGAGTACAGTTTTTATAGTACGTACCTGATTTAAAGGCATCCATCAAAGTCAGCAAAGGCCCAATGACCTGTTGTCTCTGTCTTTCTAGAGCAAATTCCTCCCTGATCTGCGCTGAATATGATCACAGCTGACAGTTGTAAATGTTAAACCTGGATTAAGGCCTGAAATGGAACAAAATCCCAAATGAGCAGTGACCTGAGGCTGGCGCTTTATGCTGGGTACTGTTTGTGTTGACTGTTTGTAAAAAGTCTCACTAGTCATTCACTGCAATAAAATGAAGCGTGTGAAACCACAGTGTTGCTACTAGATAAGCTCACAGTTACAGTAGCAAAGCTTCTTCTAATTTATTTACTACTACTACAACTACTTCTTCTTCTCCTTTCGGCTTGTCCTGATTAGGGGTCGCCACAGCGTGTCATCTTTTTCCATTTAAGTCTTATCTCGTAGATCCTGCTCTCGAACACCCACTGTCCTCATGTCCTCCCTCACCATATCCATCAACCTTTTCTTTGGTGTTCTTCTCGCTCTTTTGTCTTGCAGCTCCATCCTCAGCACCCTTCTACCAATATACTCACTCTCTCTCTCGCCTCTGAACATGTCCAAACCATCGAAGTTTGCTCTCTCATATCTTGTCTGCAAAACTTCCAACTTTGGCTGTCCCTCTAATGAGCTAATTTCTCATCCTATCCAACCTGCTCACTCGGAGCAAGAACCTCAACATCTTCATTTCTGCTACCTCAAGTTCTGCTTCCTGTTGTTTCTTCAGAGCTACCGTATCTAATCCGTACATCACGGCCGGCCGCACCCTCACCACTGTTTTATAAATTTTGCCCTTCATTCTAGCGGAGACTCTTCTGTCACATAGAACACCAGACACCTTCCGCCAACTGTGCCATCCCACTTGCAGCCGTTTCTTCACTTCCTTACCACACTCTCCATTGCTCTGTAGTGTTGACCCCAAGTATTTTAAGTAGTCCACCCTCACTAGCTCTTCTCCATGGAGCTTCACTTTCCCCCCCCCTCATTATATTCTGTGTTACTTCAGCCAATCTTCTTTCCTCTCCTTTCCAATGCATGCTTCGATTTTTCTAATTGTTCCTCCGCCTAATCCCTACTTTCACTGCAGATCACAATATCTGCGAACATCAGGGTCCAAGGGGACTCCAGTCTAACCTTATCTGTCAGCCTATCTACCGCCAACAGGAAGGGGCTCAGGGCGGATCCTTACTACTACTACTACTACTACTACTACTACTATACCTTTTACTTTCACGCCTTTTCTGGCAGTGTAGATGCTCTGTGCTCATGCTGCCTCTCACTTGTCAGTCTTGGTGAATCCGGTTTGCGAAAGAGATGTGTGATTGATGAGTATGTTTGCTGTGCAGTGTTAGTCATCTCAAGTACACTCCACGCCATCACAATAGAACATACTGTACATGCTGTTTTTGGGTCTGTCACATTTTAAAGATCAGTTAAAAGATGTTAAAAACCGGGAATGTGCGGAGCAGGCTTGAGTCTTTGCTAATATTTCCATATTCAAACAGCTCTGCCAAACAGGAACAAAGCACCCTGTCAAAAGCTATCACGTTTCTGCATGATCCCGCCGCTAATCGCACGCTAGCCTTCTTGAAGAGTCATCAGCATGTGTCAGCCTTCAAAGTGTCGCGTTCGGCGCGTTAAAATCCGTCTTTGTCGCCGCTTCTGATCCCGCCGCAGAGCCTTCAGCATGAGCCGTTGCATGTGCTCATCATTTTTACAGTGCTGTGTACCGGCTTTTTTTTTTTTTTTTTTACCCTCAATCTCTCGCTCTCGGATATCCCCCCCGCCAGTTGTGAGCGAGCGTGGCACCACGTTAAGACCGAGAATGTGCATGTGTCTGAGCTGTCCCTTTAATCCTTACAGCAAATAAAGGGAGGCTTACCCAGTCTGGTGCACATAAACACCAGTGCAGGCTTGCAGGCCCATTTCCCCTGCATGTTCCTTATTTCTTCTCCCTTCCATGCTTCATCCTGTGGTTGTTCCACTTTCACTTTCTTCATCCCAGTCTAAACACCCCACCCCCCCGCATCTGTTCCCTTTCTCCCTCTCTCATGGGCTTGCACACAATCCTGGCAACTCACGGCACCTCCGCTCCTTTTGCCAAGCCATTTTTGGGGTTTGGAAAATTTGCTCGAAAAGCAAAAAAGGATTACCCTCGCACTCACAACAATTACACTTGTCTTTACTGAGCCAGCCGCCAGAGCCGCTGAATAAAAGGAGAGGTGGTGAGGAGAGAGATATGGGGTGGCGTTTGTAAAGCGCTTCACTCTGAAAATAACAGCAACATTTTGTCACGTCGCTTCAAACAGAGTTTAAAAAAATGCAGGAATTTGTATGTCACTTTTAAGCACAATTTAGAACAATATTTGGCAACTCTACTGTATGTGGAAATCCAAATATTAAATGTTCCACCTAAATCTAAAAGCCAAATACAAATGTTAAGTGTGTGTGTGTATGTATGGTGTGTGTGTATATATGTCTGTATCTATATCCATTCATCCGTTTTCTGAGCCGCTCATCCCCACAAGGGTCGTGCGAGTGCTGGTGCCTATCCCAGCTGTCAATGGGAGGTGGGGTACACCCTGAAGTGGTTGCCAGCCAATCACTGTGCACATAGAGACAAATAACAGAGTCTTCAATTAATGCATGAAACTGGAGTGCCCGGAGAAAACCAACCTACGCATGGGGAAAACATGCAAATTCCACAGAGGCGAGACCAATATTTGAACCCCGGTCCTCAGAACTTTGAGGCCAACTATCTAACCGGTTGGCCCCACCGTGCTGCTTATTTGTGTGTGTGTGTGTGTGTGTATTTATTTATTTATTTATTTGAGCTGACGTTACACTTAAAATCATGACTATATATATATATATATATATATATATATATATATATATATATATATATATGTATGTATATGTGTATATAAAGTTGAGAGATATTGTTCTAAATGAGGAAAAAGAGACTCTCAAATTGAAACCATTTTTTTAAACACGTTTTAAAGCTAACTGTGGCAAAATGTTGGTGTTATTTTTGGCGTCAGCAGCTTTCCAAATGGCACCCCATAGAGAGATTTGCACTTTGTGTTGGCTCTCTGAGACAGCACGCTCGCAGCTGTTCCCTGTGCACATTTTAGCCTTTAATATTCTTATATCTGAGACATTGTTTCTTTCACTCAATTGTTTCCACACCAATAAAGATCAAATCAAATCAACCATAATGCATATTTTGTCCGTTTCAGATAAGGATCTCAGTTTGGATGATTTGCAAGCCAGCTGTGTACTATGATATAATATGAGACCACAAAACAAACTAAATTGTCCAGACATGACTGATGACTCCTAATTCATTGTGAAAGAGCCCATTAAAAGTGCATTAATGCTCACATATACAAAATGTTTGGCATCTCCCTAATAAGACTCATTTGAATATTTCAGGTTCACGAGTGTAGCGGAAGATGGTGACTGTTTTAGAATTTTGATTTGATTGTGAGCTATTGATCACGTATGATTCTCCACTGTCCCATTAAAAAATTTAAACTGAATTGAAATTTGAGCATGAACCACATATATTGGTGACATTTTGACATCATGAGACAAAGAGGACACAGAACAATTCATGAGCAATACCTTGACACGGTGAGCTGTCAAACAGGTTCTTAGATGTTCTTAGATTGAAGTTCCCACTTAGTTTTGAATCTCACAGAGTTTCCTCAATAGATTGCAACTTAGATGCAGAGAGACTGAAAGAATCACAGGTAAATGTAGATGTGGACATCCTGGGAAATGCATTGGTTGAGTTATGACTTTTACAGTTCAGCTCTTTATTAGCGAACAGCAGGTTGTGCTGAAATTACGGTTGGACATTTGCATTCATAATTTTATGGGAGGTGAAATTAAGTCCACCTATAAAGATTATAGTGTATTTTCAGATCATATGATTTCATTCTAAGGCTGATTTCGTCTTTTTGTGAGATATTGTTCTGAGTTTTTTACTCATAGTCACATTTGAGGTTGTGGGTGAACTGTAGTCAATCCCAGTGTATGTAAGAAGTTGGTGCACCCTGGATTGGTCATCAGCCAAGTGCAGGGAAAAGTTGAGCACCGTATATAGTCAAATGCAAAACAAAAGGAACAACAAAAATCCCCTAAATATTACCTATACGTTCATAAAAAGTGGCATCTATGAAGAGCCACCAAGTCTATTTATGCAGCCTTGATGCAATGCTTCAGTGCACATCGTCTAACAAAATTTGAACTGTGTAAAGCAAAGATAAAAACCACTATACATATTATAGGTTTAGGGCTTTGCGCCATACCCTATCACGAGCTTATGATAGCTAGTAACATTCATCATGTCGATACTGTAAACCTGAATACAATTGCATGCCGATACTACTCCCATTTTGTGCAATTTTACGCTTCCGTTTTTGTGGAACTGTGCGTTGGCGTCTTCGTCTTATTTCTACTTCCTGTCATTGCCAGATATCCTGATGCTTTCATCTTAACTGGGTGCACTTCGGATATAATTGAATTCTCTAACTATCCGACTCTGCTTTATTTCTTTGAGCTGACGTTGCACTTAAAATCATGACTATTAAAAAAAAAAAAAAGGCTCAAAGTAGAAAGTGAGGGAGTGTGCAACGATACAGAAGAGAGAACATTCAGAACATTCCTTCAATTAGGCGCGTCTTTAATTTAAAAGAAAAAAAAAATCAAAAAGCCCCAGTCATCATATTTTTCCACGTATTTAATTTTTTTTGGATTCCTTTATTTCCCGCCTGAAAACATTTTGAGGGCCTGGCAAATCAATGCAATCTTCCTTCCCCAAAATTCCTGTTCCCTGCCTCGTGAGATAAAAAGATGGTGTCCTTGAAAGAAGAAGAAGAGCACAAAGACGTGTGCGCTCACTACGTGAGCGGCTGACACACTGTCACACTGCTCCTGACGTGTCCCTCCCATTTGAATCCGTCACTTTCCCGTATGCATGACTAAGCCGTCACAAGGTTGCTGCTTTTTTGTTGCCTACGGGAGAAAATGTCCTACTGTGAGCGAGTGAGGAAGTCAAAAGAAAAGAGCATCCATAAATAAACAAGAACCTCCTGCTTTTTGCTCAAATTAGGCAGATTCCTTGAGAATGAGTGTCTACAAATAATGCACCTCAGCTGCCATCAGCTCTTTAGGGCATTTGGTGCGCTTGCATCAATAGGTTTGGTGGACTCCATGTCAGCGGAAATGCGACGTGAATGAAGACCACCTTGAGGAGAAAGTTGTCAGTCATCGTCGTCCTTGCGTGTCAATGCCCACGTCCCGTTGTCCTTTCTCATCTGGGAGGCTTGGTGGCACTGAAGTGATTAGGGAAACACATGCACACACATCCACACTTGTAAAAACTCCTACCCTTTACTGTTGAATTACTATGATCCACTCAAGGCCACAACCAATCTGTGGGCATCCTATAAAAAGGGACTGAGAAAAAGTAATTAACAATAATAATTATCCATGCACGTAAAGTAGGAAGTAGGTAGTGATTATACATTATCCTCCTTTGACCAGCTGAGCTTCACATAAAATATGGTACATTTTCAGATATATTGTAGACCAGGGGTGCCCAAACTTTTTTACCACAAGACCTACTTTTCAAGCAGCCAGCCTCTCGTGATCGACTGGGGGGGCTGAACTGACCTTTTTTTTTCTCTTTTTTTTAAGAACGACGAATAATGAAATAGAATGACCAAGCCACAAAGATCTACCAACTACAAAAATGCTAAACATATTTATTTTATATTTTATTGAGGATTCTTTACGTGTAAATGTATGTTTGTGCCTTGCATAACCGCATGGGCCAATATTCCACAACACAACATATAGAACCATAAGCATTTTTTGTAACTGAGTTCACATTGATCACGAAAATGCACACCTGGGCTGTGTCACTCATGTTAGTGGATTAGTCCAACTGTCGTGAGAAACACTCCCAATCTCTGATGTCCTTCCACACATCAGCCATGGTTTCACAGCGCCGTGTAACAGTACTCCTTTGCAGCTGCAGAGATTTTATTGAAGATATTTCCACCTTTTTTTTTTTTTAAAAGATCGGAACAACGAGTCTGCTTTGCCTCTTTTACCATCTCTCCGTCTTGGAAAGACTTTTTGTTATTAATGATGATGTGACGAACCCGGAAATGATGGATCGGTGTAAGATTTCGCTGTTGAACTATATTGTGAAAAGTGACTGCTGTGCGGGCAATTGGGATTTTAGTTCTTTCACTTTTCTCATACTCAGCTTGCTTTTCGGCGGAATGTCGGTTTCGTATTTTCCATTAACAGTTTGAAAATGCCGCTCCACTGCCAGATGAGGCAAACGCACTTCAAAAATGACATTGTGAAAAAGTTGTCCGCCTCCCATTCCGTATGAAAGTGATACATTTTTGTCTTTTTTGCTCCAGCATCCTTACTCATGTTTGATAAGATTACTTAAGCGAGGGCTTAAAATTGGGGCAAACTCGCTCACTTGCGTGTTTTCCTGTACTGTCGTTGTTTGCACATGCGCGGTGAGCTAAAGGTCTCACGGCACCCCGTCGCGATCAACCAAAACTGCCCCAGTCGATCCCGATCAATGCATTGAGCACCCCGGTTATAGACTGTATTGGCACCGCATGAAGAAAAAGCACCAGGAACAAACACAGCTGAATCTATGAAGTCCAATAATTCAATTTGGAATTCAACATACTGTTAATCTAAAGTCTAAGGGCATTCAAGATTTGAATCTGAGCTCAGGTTGTGTTTAGATATTTCCTGTGCTTGTATGGTTTTGCTCGGGCTTGCGCACACGTTTCAAAAAACGTGCATGTTGGGTTGATTAAAGACACTCAATTGTCCATCAGAATGGTTGCTTGCCTATTTGTGCCTTGTGACAGACTGGCACCCAGCCCAGAGTGGGCTCCATACCTCGTATCTCACTCAAAGTCAGCTGTGATAGACTCCAGCCCACCCATGACCCTAATGAGGACAAGTGCTACAGAAAATGGATGGAAGAAAAATTTTCCACCATTGGTAAATTGGATTTCTTGAGTTACTCTAACCCTAACCCTAAAGATTAGATTAAAAAAAAAAAGCATTACTTTAAAAACTTGAAACAGCATTACATTGGATAAACAGATTTTATTTAGGTGATTTTGGATGGTGTGCAGCTCTTGTCACAATGCATCCAAATGAAAGCCAACGTTTTTCTGCTCTGTCTTTCCCAATTTCACTCCGGTTTGCTTCGTCCTTGTGCTCAGCCACGCTGCTGCCCCATCCAATTATGTGTGCAGGAAACAGGCGAGGCCCTTCAAAGTAAATACATATTCATTGAAATGCCGACACAGGGTGAGGATGTTGTGTGTTTAATACTGCTCACTTCAAAGTACAGTCAGTCTTTGATTTCACTGCTGCCCGCTTTTTGTGCTCTACATGTTCACTTATTTATGCTTTTGCTCGGTTTTTGTTTTCAGTTAGTGCACTAATGAGGAATTGTTTACTTGACTGTTTTGAAGCACTGTTCAAGCTGCATGTAAGCGTTTGAGTTTTATTTTGTGGTTTTTGTTGGCTTTTTTTTTATGTGCAAATTGTTTTCAAAGTACTTCCTTCAAGCAGAAAAGCACAGTTGGGAAGAGGTATTTTCATGAACAAGCAGTGGCTATATTAGTCATTATTCTTGGCAGCACTATACTCATTATTTCATATATATAAGATTCTGTACCTTCAAAAGTGAAAAGTTATTGTGGAATTTATTCATTAAAAAAAATAACGCAGCATACATTTATTGGTGTGAACATAATGGGACTGACAAGCAGTTTCCCAATTATTTCACTAGGGCTGCTCAAATTCTTATTTTTGGGTGAAGCATTGACTTATGCCAGGTACACAGATGCGTTGCTGCATTCCGTTTTAGCCATGCCCCCCCCCCAATAAAATTGTACTTCAGTACTACATAGTTTTCAGTCTTTACATTTTATCAGAAATTATCTTCAAACATACAATATACAAGGTATTTCACTGAGTGTGGGAGGATCTCTGCTCATAAGGTTAGTGTGAGCTACTAGTGTGCCTATAGTTCTATTCTATATTCTAATGTTACTTAAAAGAATTCAGGGACTTTATTGTACTCTTTTAAAATATTTGGCATTTATGGCTCTCTCAGTGGAAAAGGTTCCCGACCCATGCTTTAGAAAATAGAGAAATATAATTACATGAACATAAATTGCAGTTAAAATGAGCTGGTTTAACAGTGACTTTGAGGAAAGACATCTGACCTTAACTCATTGGCCACAAACATTAGCTCCACCTACAAATTAGATTTTATGCAAGTGCAGTACATTGTATTAATTAATGAATTGTAAAAATGGTTACTGCGCTTATAGTCAAGTTTTTAGTGGTCTAATACTGCACTACAGTACACTATACTGTTTGTAATATGCTGGTTGCCTAACTTATTGTATTTCTTCACACTGTAGCTGGCAGATTTTATTTTTTCAAGATGTGTATTTAAAGGATGATAGGTCTTTATTTGTTGTCTATAAAACACCAGGCAACTAATTGAGTCACAGCATCTGTCGGAGCTGGGGTGTCAAACTCAAATTCTCAGTGGGCCAAAATTTGAAATTGAACAAAGCCGCGGGCAAATGTTGAACAAATGAACCTTTTAATATGGAACCAAACAAGTGTGTAGTACTTGTAATACCAGCGGGCCAGATCTAATATTAATTTGAAATTGCCTCGTGGGCCAAATATAATTATCCCGTGGGCCAAATTTGGCCAGAGTTTGACACCCATGTGTTAGAGTAAAAGCTACTATTTGAGAAAATGGAAGACCGGTACCTACCTTCAGATGCTGACAACAATGATAAATGCATCAATGAAATGATAGTTCTCTTAAAGTGTCAAAACTCAGCATTATTATCCAGCATTTATATTGAGTCGCATGAGATTGTATTGGTGGTTCCACTCTTGTGTGATTGGGTAATCCTATGGTACAACATTCTTGGTCTTTAAGCTCTCCTCATTGCTATCTTGGGCTCCTTTTTTTTCTGCAGTGCTGTCAGATGAATGCCTGTTTAAGCAGTGTACCTTCATTAATGATAAAGTCTGTAAGGGGATGAATGTGGCTCCTTGCCTGGGCAAATATTCCCTCTGTTGGAGGGAAACGGCGTGAATACCCCGCAGCACAACTGATTCGGTTCGAAACTAAGCGCAAAGTCACCATGTGGCATAAATGTCTCCTTTGGAATGGGCAAAATGGGCCCCTTCTTATGGCTTGGTGTCACGACCAGTCATGAGGAGTCATTCCCTATATATTTAGTGTAGTTTAGCACCTATTTGTTTCCATTATTGAACAAATGTTGCTCCTCTATTTTACGAACATGGCATACTATCCTGAGGGGTTTGCTCCTAATACTGACCTTCCTGTGTGTGCATGTGCATGTGTGTATGTGTGTGTGTGCTGACCCAGGGCTGAGGGAGCAGTGCGCTAATAGAAAGTCTATTGACTGGACCAGTCACTCATGGCTGCTATAATAGCTGCTGGGCCACTCTGAGCGCCAGTCGATAAAGTGCTGCTTGTCTCTACGGGCTGGTGTGAGGGACCTCTGTCAGCAACCGAAGCAAAATTAAACGTTTGATCGACCGCCTTCAAGATGCAGTTTGTGGTGGGCTTGTCCGAGAGGGCACACGAATATATTTTCCGTATTTGTCAGGGAGGTTGGGTTTTCATCGAATTTGATTGTTCGCAGCACCAGGAATCAAAACACGGCAGAGAATAAAGAGTTAGATTTTTTTTTTTGAGCAAATTCTGGATTTCACAGACGTGTAAAAGGAGGACGGGGAATGCAGTATGCTGAATTCATTTATCCCATTTACTGACCTGTGCCTGAATTAAACTTTCGTCCATAACTAACCTTTGTTTTGGAGTTGTGCATTTGGGTCCTATCCCGTGTCCTGCTTGTGAATGTGCTGCAATAGGAGCAGAAGATAAAGTATGTATACTTGCGTTTTGCTATATTGTCTCTCTGCATTAAATACACATGTACAGTAATTCCCGTGTGGTTTGACAATACCACAGTTCCGCTCTGGATACCCGGCCTTAGACTTCATCTTGATCTACAAAGGTATAATGCAGCTTCTTCTCCACTTTTCCATCAACACCCGCAAGGCAAATAATGCATCTGTGGTACTCTTCCTAGGTATGAAAACATCCTGTTGCCTGCAAATACTCACTTCTGTCCCGAGTCCACCCTCCACTACTGTTACCCATAACCTCATGGTGTATCTCATCAACTTTATTCCATTATAATTCAACAACTGCACATCAGCCTTGCTCTTAAAAATGAGCACTGCGTACCATATGTTTATTCTTTTCCGGCTTTCGTAGGTGAAAGTGTATCAGTATTGTTGTGTACTGCTGAGTTGCAGCATAGCTAAACATTGCCAAAAACACGGTGACCAGTTTTACACAAAAGAACTCATTTATAGGAGCGTGTCGGTAACTTTGATGTGAGGTATATGCTATCAAGCAGAACATATTTTGTAGAGGTTGCCTTGCCTCACCTGTACAACTCATTAATTGCAAGACAGATGGAGGAGGTGCGGTTTTCACACTCTGACAACACACGTATTAAATAGCCAAGCCATGCAGCTTAGTGGTTCATTTTATTTGGGTAAAATTGTTAAAGTTCTCAACGTATGTTTCTATGCAATTATTTTTTTCTTCAGAGGAAAAACCTATTCTCTCTATCTGTGAATAAAAGTATAATTTCTGTGGAAGTTAAAATGGGGACTAGCACACTTTTCGTCTATTGTTCAGGCATCTTCTCTCCCACTAGTATTCTATTGAATAAGTTGGTCAAAAACTCCACAGCCACCTCTCCAAATTGCTTCCAACCCCCACTGGTATGTCATCAGGACCAACTGTCTTTCCATTTTTCAGTCTGTTCAGTGCCTTTCTAACCTCTCCCTTACTGGTCAATGCCACTTCCCACTTCTACTCTACCTTCTCTCCCATTTTCTTCATTCATTAGCTTCACAAAGTACTCTTTCCATAGTACACTACTGTCACCAGTCAACATATTTCCATCGTTATCCTTAATCACCTTTACTTGCTGCACATCCTTCCCATCTCTATCCCTCTGTCTGGCCAACCTGTAGTTATCAAGTTAACAAGTGCAAGTTATCATGGGGGGGAAAAAAAGGCTGAAAAAAGTTTTAAACTTCTTTGGGATTAGGAGAAATAAAATAATTCCCAAAAGAGACAAATTAAAAAAATAAATTGATTTGTATAGTACTATTGCAGTTTGTGTATAGTGTTGGAGGAAAAACAATCAGAAATCATTTTTTTTTTTAAATAAAACTAGTTTTTATTTCACCCAACACTAGCCTTGGAGTTTTCTCTTGTTAATGCTTGGGATTGTTTATAAAAATAATTTCGCTCCTAGCAATGACTGGCATTAAAGACTGCAATACTGCAGCTATAATGACAGAATCGACCAGAGCAGCTTCCTTTTGATGCATAATGTCTTTTGCTAGACGGTTCCCTGAAGTCATGCAGTCTGGGGTGGGTGGGGTAGTGAGGTTAAATGACAGCAGTGACATTCTGGCTGAGGGGGGACAGAAACAGGTGACGACACAAGCAAGCTCTCTATCGACGGCAGGTGAATTTGGAAGGTCTTAGTTGACATCAACACAGTTGGGATGACACAATGCATTACGGATAAGATCCTCCTCTTGATCACATGATCCCCGAGAGAGGGATGAGGTTTGTGCCTTATCGATGCACTGCAGCCTGATGGTGCTAATCCCGCTGTCTTGCCGCTAACCTCAGACACCTGCTTCCTGTCACGACCACGGCGACAAGCCGAAACGAGGTCGTCATATTTGAGGTTGCAAAACACCTCGAGAGGCAATGCTGCAGCCTCTGCTTCCAGCGTCGAACTTTCATCATCCGTCTTCCTTTGTCGTCGCTCGCACGACCTTGACAGACAATTTCCAGCAAGGAGATAAGTGGTACATGTATGCCCAGCGGCAGACAAGGAGAAGAGCGGCTAATACGATTACAGCTCATTTCTGCCAAACTGATGCTAATGCACCTCATGGAGGGGTAAACTTCCAAATGCAAACTGAAACACCCTGCACCGGCATAAAATTAAAAATCAGGCTGATTGAATTAAGGTGAAATTAACTTTCAAAAGCTATATTACCGCCATGTGAGCATAGATCTCGTTTAATTTCATTTTCCCATGTGGTGTCAGCACATAGACAACCTGCCAAGATAAACAACAAACTGCATAGTGGGGACCCCTGTGATTTATTTATTCAATTAAAGATTGGGGCAGAGGCCTTTATAATCCAGCCGTCCATGCATTTATATATATATATATATATATATATATATATATATATATATATATATATATATATATATAGTGCTTGTTATAATTAGGGTCGTGGTGAGCAGGAGCCTTTCACCCCTTACTTTGGGAAAGATGGAAAGTACAGTATGTGGTGGTTGCCGCTCTAATGCAGGGCACATATAGACAAAATTATTTATTCTCTCATCAATGGATAATATGGTATAATAATATATAATGTAATATATGATTTGGGATGAGGGGAGCCAGAGTACCTGGAGGGAAAATATTAACATGGAGGAGAACATGCAAACTCTGCGTGGAAGGAGTAAGTTCTCTGTCTAAAAAAGTCTACACACAACCTGGCGAAGTGCTCATCTGTTGGTCTACTGGAATCCTTACTGTTGTACATGCCATCAACGCATAACCTAGAGTGGCCGCTAAACCTGCAGTATAATTATCCGAGACTCTTTTTCAGTGTTTTTTTTTTTGTTTGTTTAATCAGATTAGAATGTGCTTAGTAATTGTGTGAATTTGCATTTCGTGCATAGACAGACGTGATTATAGTACCTACCTGTTGGACAGCCATCATTCAAGGAAATACTGTATTATTCCACTCAGTTTTTTTGACAAAGGTATTGGGACAACTGGCTCTTGCACACCATGTTTTATTGTAACTAGACAGTTTATATTTTTTAGGAAGAAAATTTTGGTCCATTCATCTGGAAGAACAAGTCAGAGATTTAGATGTTTGATGTATCCTTTGAAGCATGCCTTTACAACATTTCTTGAAGCAACAAAAAAAAAAAAAAACTATGCCACAAAGTAAGGAGCAGTGACTTAATTATTTCATTATTATTATTAATTAATTAGGATGAACTAAGAAGTCTATATTAGTGCCTGATTAATTAATTCAGACTATTCTGGCTCCACTATCCAGTGCTGAACTGAAAGATCCTAATTCGACTTTCTCGACATATACTACGAATCAACATAGCCACTCACCTGTCACGTGTACCCATGATGCAACTTTGCGCAATTAAGCAGGTCAACTGACGCTATGAACAGAGGTGGCATGCGACAGGTGTTTAACACAGATTGCCAGACAGAGCCGCGTTCACTTACTCGGGAGTAATGAGCCCCTCGTTTCAGATGAATGCATCTGTTTACAGCTTGTTGGTAAACTGTTATCATTAAATGAAAGGCCCTGATTGGCAAAAGACGCTGGCAATTAGCCACTTTCGCTCCGCAAACAGAAAGTAATAGCATAAACTTGGCTGCGGCGATAGGCCCATTTAAAATTGGGGTAAATAAATCAACCTTTCATGAAAAATCCCGCTTGATTCAGCTGATCCTACGGAGTGGGCTTCCTGAGACACCAGTCATGTTGCCTGTGAACAGTTTCGTAGGATGCCACCTGACTTGGATTGTGAGAGGGTGACTAATGTATGTGTTATTTTATTTGCTGGCTCTTTGCTCAGCTTCGTTGACTCACTTGAAGTGACCCTCGCGACAAAGCTGTCAACTGCACAGACGTCAAACCATTTTGGGACCTGAGTCATACAGTGTTCTTCACTCATTGACACCCAGCTTTGAGGTCTAGGATCATTTGCCCTGGAAGCTTTGTACTCCATCACAATCCTGTTCCAGGATGCTGGTTGAAATAATGAACATGGGAAATAATTTGATTTGGAGTAAAACTGTTACTATGATACAATCTTTAATAACTATCAGTCCTTGTCATTTATGCCATGCCTAATATACGTTAACCGCGATTATGATTTTTGGGTGTGTGAAAAACTTTCAGAAGATCAAACTAAAATAGATTAAATCTTTAAGGCACTTCATACATTACACTACATGCATGTGGCACATTAATACATCCTCCAACACAAATAGTCGCCCACACCAACTTTACCAAGCAATCAAGTAAGTTCTGCTCATCAAAAGCTAATACAGCCCACTAATCTGCGCATCCAACAAAACTCAATGTCGCATGACTTTCGCAAAGCCACAACTGGCTAATTTAACTTTACCTGGCCGGCTACGTATTGACTTCCAACGTTAAGGCTAAGTGCTTTTCAGTGCTCTAATGTGTGCACAGTCGTCCATCTCATCCGCTCCACTAATACAACAGTGCCTCATTAATGACCTGCTCCTGCTTTAGAGTGAGGAGAGGATGTGTATCATTAGGGGAAGAGAATAGTTAATTCATTCCCGTCTTTAAATGATTAATTTCATGCAACCTTTCGCCCATTAAAACGGTGAAGTGCTTCACACAGGAAAGATTTAATTCCTGGAATTTGACATGACCGTAGTGAGCCGGTTTTATTGTTGCCGCAATCAAAGTATAGGACTTAACACTGCAGTGCGATGCGGCTCATAAATTTGAGGCCATGGTGCCATATATACGTCTTTATCATAAAGGTTTTCAGGTTTTGATCCCGTTTGCTCGTCAACAGACCGACTGGATCTTTGCGGGACTATTGATTGTGTCTCTAAGAAAGCCCAAGAGGGTTTTGCTTTCGATCAAATGTTTTGCACATGAATCCAATTCAGAGACTGCTTGACCACCTTCACCTTTTCCCTCCTGCTCCTACATAAGGCTGATCCATTAAAACAAACTGCTGCCTTTTTATGTCCCTGCAAAGGTAATTTTCTGCTTAGCTAAAACTTTTAATTGAATTTGTGGCTTTTTGTTGTTGTTTCTGCTTTGGGAATGTTTTATCCAGCACTTTCTATACAATGCATCTATATGTTCTATGCAATCTTAATATGACACTGGCACGAGTTCAGAATATTCAGACATATCCTCCCCTCCCATTAAGTAAGAACTTTGAAAACCCCTTAAATTATGTCATAGCAGTGAAAGATGTATGGGTGTGGTCAGTCATGCCCGCAGATAAAGTTGCGGGTGTGATTAGCGACCTAACCTTAAAATAACTTACTGAGTTGTTATACCAGTGTATGTTACCTAATACCATAATCATAATTTATCGACATTGTACTGAGACAGACATTTTTAAAGAGGTCAATAGACATTTAATTTCAATAATCAAAGCATTTTATTTCATCGTGATGTATTATCTAGCGTAATTTATGGCGGTATCTTTGTCAGTCCTTTGATGAAAGCTAGCAGTTGATGATCTATCTCTTCCTAAAGCGTGTAGAGGGGAAAAGTTATCAACTTCAAGATAGCGCGGTACCACGGGAGAAAATGACGGTTCGAATTTAGATATATGGACAGAGTAGTCTGTTTAGAATTTAGATCAAGTCAAAGTAAATCACAATCTCATTTTCATTATTATTTATTTATTGTCATTAGATACTGATACATTACGTGTTATATCCCAGAATATCTTTAGCAATGCATTTTGCTGAATCATGCTCCCAAACAGTTTTAAGGTTAATGTTATGTTGCCTCCTATATTTAAAATAATTAGCTTGTTGTACACTGTTTTGTCTGTACTTTCATCCTCGATCAGGCTGTGCCAAGGTGGAATTTTAACACTATACACCATCTCATCTTGTACTTTCTACTTTGGCTTCAGACCAGACCTTTTTTTCTCAAAAAAGAGAAAATCCCGTCCAGTTTCGCCACTTTTTCTTCTATTATTCACATACCCCAATGTTCATTAAAGCAACAGCCCCCTTTTTTTTTTTTTTGAACTTTTACTTTAATTTTTTTTTTCCATTATTATTGCGAGAAAACACAAGCATCATGTCTCTCTTTGCTCTACGTTGCCCAGGCTGTGTGGGTGGATGGTATTTGTAATCATGAGTTGTACCCCTTATGTGCCGAAGGAGGGCGGAGTCAGATAAACTATCAGAAGACCGTGTGCTTCCGTGTTGGAGAAAAAACAAAAGTTAGCCTGTGGTTTCACTGCGCTGGATTGGTTTTCATGTGCGCTGAGAGTTTCTGTATTTCTACTCATAACAAATTCTACGCACGTGATTTTTCGTGCTAGACTGTGCAGATTTGCGAGTGCGATCGCACTTGTCAAATCACAGTGACTGTCATAGTCTAACTTGGTACTCTATTCCACATTTTTGCATCATGCTCCCTAATCAAATGTCCATTGTAGTTTCCCTTAGTTGCATAAACATTGATTTGACAATGGTTGGTGTAACCTTACAACAGAGGATAAACTGCAGGGTGGTGACAAGGAGGCAGAGCATCTATCTGCCTGTTGGCTTTGACAAACTAATTTAAACTGTAAAAAGACTGTGTGATCGTGTCTCTGTGTGTGTGCGTTACAGATTTAGCTCACCGGCTGTGGTTGTCGAGATGACAGCAGTCACTTGGGGGGTGGGACATCAGATGTAGCTGTCAAGTGACAGGCAGACTTATTACACTCGCTGTCCCCCTCCTGAGTGGAGGCCCAGATACATACAGGATTAGACCAAATGTTGCCTCACTTCCCTCACCCACTTTATGCACTGTTTACTTTAGAACTGGGGAACATATACGATGACGATTGGTATTGCTCCAAAGCAGTCATGAGCGCTTTTTAACACCCCCCTCCCAAATGGTGTACTCCCATTCCCTTCAAAAAGAGAAAACAAAACAAAGGCCATTATTTTTTTCCGAAATGCCATTTAAAATCAAAACCTTAAAGCAAAACTA
This sequence comes from Syngnathoides biaculeatus, assembly GCF_019802595.1. Lineage (NCBI taxonomy): Eukaryota > Metazoa > Chordata > Actinopteri > Syngnathiformes > Syngnathidae > Syngnathoides > Syngnathoides biaculeatus. Next base: position 11,714,301 of record NC_084651.1, read on the forward strand.
GTTTGAATTTGACAAACCACAAAGAAAAGTGTTGTAATTAAATTTTTAAGCGAAAACTACATTGTTAATGTGTAATTAAGATGTGCAATGGAAATTTACCAACGCAGGATGGACTGTGATAATATATTAGTGAAGCAGCATGTGGCACCTTTTTAAAAAAAATAAAAAATAACTAAACTATATTTTTCTGATCATGATGAGAATCAGAACTCGTTTGTTTTCTGCTTTCTTGCATAAACTAAAAAAAACAGCTGTTTTTTGTTGCATTGTTGATATCCTTCTCGTCATATAATGTAAAGTTAACATATGCATACTTGACTCAAATCATATTGCATTTCTTAACGCTTATGTTATGGCTGACAAAGACCCACACCTGTACAAGCACATCATTTACGTAGACATCAATATGCCAGATAACCTGTGTGCATATACACATTACACACACACACACCCTGCCTGCCACGGTGAATGTGTCAGTTCAGCGTTTTAATTAAAGCTCTTCTCCCCAGCCGTGCAGCAGCAACAGCAAAAAGCTTTTTACCGGAAGAAAGCCGTTGCACTTGACAAAGCGTCCTCATTTGGAATACAGCAAGAGATTCATTTGGATTATTGCAGAAGCAAAGAAAAAAAAATATCTGCATGAGTGGGGCAACAGTCTTGTTTGCTTTATCTGAAATTAAGGTTAAAAATTGTGGATATACTGTCAGAGTTATTTATTCATGATCTAATTTCATTATCGTGCAGTTACATAATGACTCCGACCTAGGTCAGAGACGCAGACACAGTGGCTTCTACTTAACAACAGTATTTAAAGCACAAGTGTCATCCCTATAAACATTCTAAAATATATATTATGAAAAATACATATAACATTATTCACTTCGATGTCTATACGAAAAAATAAACGTGATCAGAGAGCGCGTCATCCATGCGCAAGGTTGCAGAAGTGTCATTCTACGATATCCAAGTGGTCGCCATACTGGGTTTATCCTCCGTCCGTGATGTCACCCGTACATTCGCCAATGAAAATAGGCGGTGCACCCTTACTGTGGGAGACAAACGCACCCCGTCTGACACGGAAGCTCTTTTCGAAAAGGAGAACGCCACACAACCGAGTGAAGTTACCTGGGTAATATTACACGATTGTTTCGAGCCCTCGGGGCAATATTATACTATTGGCGGGAGTTACAAAAAGCTGTATACATCAAAATCATGTTTTGTGGTGGGGGGGAAAAAACCCATGAGCCCATTTTGGCTGACGTTTTTTTCATTAATAACATACTAAAAATCATCCATTTCATGACAGTAGTCCTTTAAACTCCAGTTTAACCTAGACTTTGACCTTGTTTGTAGTGGAACGTTTTTAAATCTTTTCAAAAAACTTTAGATTTACTCTAGATACTGTTGCTGTTTCTTACCAAAACAATGTTGCAGTGACAACACTGTATTGTTCGATTTTGCGAGTTCAATAAGTAATTCTCCCTCAGAGTGTGTCAAATGATTGACACCTCAAACAGTAGCATTCAAAATAATAGCAGTCCAATGTGACTAACGAGATTAATCGTTTTCTGTATTTTTTTGTTGCTACGTCAAACAAGTTATTTCTAGGTGCAGTAGATTCTCAGACACCAAAGACCCAATTAGTTCCAATTTGTTGAAAGGGGTGTGTTAAAAAAATAGCAATGTGGCATTCAATCAATGAGGTCATCAATTTTGTGAAAAACACGTATGAATCAGGTGGCCCCTGTTTAAGGAATAAGACAGAAGCTGTTGAACATGCATTTCTCCTTGAAAGCCTGAGGAAAATGGGTCGTTCAACACATTGTTCAGAAGAACAGCGTAATTTGTTTAAAGTTTGACTGGAGAGGGAAACCTTCTAAAGGTGCAAAAATATTATAGGCTGTTTAACCTAAAATGATCATTAATGCCTTAAAATATGTAGCAAAACCAGAGACGCGCGGCAAAATATGGAAGACAACCATCTAAACAGATCCCAGAATAACTATGGCAAAGGCTCAGCCAGTGATCAGCTCCAGGATGATCAAAGACAGTCTGGAGTTACCTGCAACTACCGCACTGTGACAGTGGGAAGACTGTGTGGAGTTAATCTATTTACAAGAATCCCCCGCAAAGTCTCTCGGTTGAAAAAAGGCATGTGTAGGAAAGGCTACAATTTGCCAAAGAACACATCAACTGGCCGAAAGAGAAAGGGAGGAAGAAATTGCCCCATTGCACAGCCTCAAAAGTTTGTATATCATGAATGTTGGTTCTTGTTGGATTTCGGAGAGTCTACTGTACCGACTGGGAACTTGTTGGACATGTAGCAATTAAAAAAAAAAAAAAGTGACACGGTGCTTTCTTTTATGTCAAATTAAAGGGCACAGATGAGGCTGGAGATGGTGGGCTTTTTTTTTTTTTTTAACAGACTTCCTACTTTCACAATACTGTCATGTCATTATGGATTTTTAAACAAATAGGACAAGAAATATTTAAATGAAAATCACAAATTCCTCATTTAAACATACATATTTTGTGAGCATTGTGAGCATATTTAAAACATAGATTAACCAAGTACTGTAGCTTTGGATGCAATGTTTTAATTCTGTGAGGAATTAAGGAAAGCGCACTATTGGAGCGAGCTGTCCTTATTGCCTTCAAACAGTCATGGTGTGACAGGTTAAAGTTGGTCCCGAAGAACTCTCAGGACTCCTTGAGCCAACGACCTCATCACAATTGCCGCTGCAGGACATCTTATCTCTGTCTACATGTATTAGCACAAGATCACTTTAGTTTTTATTGGCGGTTCCAGGACGCCAATCTCAATCCCTCGTCTCAAATGCCAGCCGGGACTGCGGAGTTGAACCGAGGTGTCCGGAGAATGCTTTTTGACAGGGATGCTCCGACAGGCACTGACAATGAAAAGCCTGCTCTGTGGTGAGGGTTAGTGAAGTGGAAATCTGTTTGTTGCTGTCCCACTTTGGCTGGCATCACCATATTTGGCCGCAGCAGCCAGATTCAGTTGCAATTTGTCTTTGTTGAATATAGCTCGAAAATGGCAAAGTGCTGTTTATACGCGTTATGTTTAAGAACCATATGATCCCTTTCGATGGGTGGATGACATTGTAGTGGCAGTCTAGTATATAAATTATACATTCACAGATTGATTGCTAATGTCATCCAGCCATACGAAATGGGCTGAAAGTGGAGAAATTAAGGCGAAAATGTTGGTGCCTGATATGCGGTGCAGGCTCTGTTATGATTTCTGCTGCTTTGCTGCAACCGGCACAGGAAATTGAATCTGCGTAGGTTCCATTGAAAAGGCCCTGTGATGTGAAATATGCTGGCCTGGTGCCACAAAGTTTTTGTTACAGTAGCAGGTCAAGTGTCTTTCAATGGAATAAAGACCCAAACCACACAATTAAAAACACCCAAGAAAGCCCAAGTATAAAACAATGGACTATTCCGAATAGCCATGTTCTAAATTTGATTGCCAACCTGTTGGGCTGAAACATACATTCCGGACCTGAAGAGATCCCAGACCTGAATCAAAGAATAATACAGTATTTTTTCAATTATTATTATTATTTTTTTTTTATCACAACCAATAGTTCTCATTTACGTCTAATTGGAAACATCAGGAAGAGTGCACATTGCAGTCCACAAGAAACAATTTCCTTTTCTCAGGAAGACAATTTACCTTGTGCAACCCCTGACCCAACATGTACTGACATTGAGAACTATCCATCCATTTTCTGAGCTGCTTATCCTCACAAGGGTTGCAGGAGTGCGAGAGCCGATCCCAACTATCATTGGGCAGGAATGCGGGGTACACCCTGATCTGGTAGCCAGCCAATCCCAGGGCATGTAGAGACAGACAACAGTCGCACTCACAATCACACCTAGGGGTAACTTAGAGTCTCCAATGAATGCATGCTTTTGGGATCTGCGGCAGGATTTGAACAACGGTCCACAGAACTATGAGGCCAATGCGCTCACCAGTTGCTCCACACAGTGCCGTCCAATTATGCTGTTGTACATTGTTAGTCAGGAGAATGTATTCTCTACTTACCGCATTTCTTCAAAGAGTGGCCCCTCGGCGTCTTAATTTGGTGTGGCATCCATTCAAAATAAATTCCTAGAGCACCCTACCCTGGCAGAATGTGAGACTGTATTGAAATCTTGTCAGCAGTTTTACTTCAAATTGAGTCTTTCACTTTGAAAATTTTGTTCATTTGTAATCATTCTGCCAAAACATCACATAGCGATATTTTACTGAAATATATTTGATCAAAGCAGCCTAAAGTTAAAAAAAACGAACAAAAGTTTTATGTTCTTTCCATCATACATGAACATTCAAAAGTTTACTGTTCACCAAAACAGCAGCTCCCATAGAGGTCTATT